>NC_041221.1:73261798-73311392 GCF_002837175.3 Physeter macrocephalus | reverse complement strand
CACACACACACACACACACACACACACACACACATATATATATATATATATATCTGCAGGTAAATCCCTAAAATAAGTGGGTCATATGCTTTGGCTTTGTTATGTCAACCAAAAACTAGATCTCCATTTTCTCCAAAGAAAAACAGCTTATAACTCTTGAAAATTTCAGCCAACACCCCCTTTTGTGTCAACTTAAATTTCCATAAGCTAATTCAAACATTTCCTTTTCTTGGTTGAAAGCTACTGCCTTTTGTATGCTGACAGATTCCAATGAGGGAAGGTGCTGGATCACGGCCGCTGACAAATGTTACCCCGTTTCTCAGTCCCTGCCCAAACCGCCAGCCAGCGCGGCTCTGAGAGGGTTTGGTAATGGAACACAGCCTGGCTCGAGACGTGATACACGGAGACAGATACACAGAGCCGGCACGGAGGGCCATCTTTGGCAGCGCCGTGGTGAGTGGGAACACGACACGAGCGTTCTCCCTCGATGCCGTGGTCTCGTTAATACCTGCTCCCAAGAATAATACCCGATCTCGTTAGAGGGTACAGCTGCACTGGCAGCTGAGCCAGGGATGGAGAGGACAGATGAGGTAAACCATGTCTTTTACTTCACTCCAAGGAAGAATCTGTGCAGTACAAGGCCTCTGGCATATTTTGAAAGAATGTTTTGTACCAGAGAAGTTAATTTGCTGTGATGAGTTCCATTACATTTGTGAGATTTCTGCTCTATATTTATTTGCAGGGCAGTTTGGAGTCCCTTTTGGTGATGTTCCTCTATGCACCAAAGGCATTCTCTGAAACTTCTAACAACTACAGAATCCAAATGCAATGAATAATACCTCTTGGGTTCTAGGAAAAAGAAATGTTTGTGTGACATGAGAAGAAGAGGGTCCTGAGTCATTTGCAAGTCCCTGTGACAGGAATTCAGAGGCTGGGTGAGGGAACTGGAGGGCCAGGTGTAGGACTGGGATCTGGGAGAGAGGAGAGTGTGGTCGTTCACTTTCCACTTTCCACACTTCTATGCTGTTTGGAACTCTTACAAGTTTCATTTTGTTGACAAGAACAAATGTAGGTTATTTAGGATTCCTACTGCTTTCGAAGCAGCTCAGGGGTACATTATTTGCTGAGCTAGTGATAACAGGGAAGATGCAAACTGCAGGAACAGGGCCTGAGCCAAATGCCAGATCAGACAGGAAGACACAGAGAAGTCTTCTGGGAAGTCCTGAGTGGTAGACTTGGGGGAGAATTAGAGGCTTCATGGGGAGGGACTGAAGAGAGAGGCACAGCCTGTGGCTGAACACTGGGAAGTAAGACTTGAGGAAAGCAAAACCCTAATGAGGTTTCCCTCCCTCCCTCCCTCCCTCCCCCCTCCCTCCCTCCCTCCCTCCCTCCCTCTCTCCCCCCCTCCCTCCCTCCTTCCTTCCTTCCTTCCTTCCTTCCTTCCTTCCTCTCTGTCTCACGAAATTCTCTGTGCTATGCAATACAGACCCCACTATAAACCATTAGTAAAGTC
The DNA here is from genome assembly GCF_002837175.3 of Physeter macrocephalus. Classification (NCBI taxonomy): domain Eukaryota; kingdom Metazoa; phylum Chordata; class Mammalia; order Artiodactyla; family Physeteridae; genus Physeter; species Physeter macrocephalus. The sequence continues at coordinate 73,309,879 of NC_041221.1, read as the reverse complement.
TACATTTCTCACTAATGCCTCTTGGAGTGAGTTTCCTTTCTAAGAGATGCAGGAAAATGCAAAATCCTGCTTTGGGGGTGGCGTGGGGGAAAACCAGGGGACAGCCACGTACATATGCACCGGATTCCTACGGTGATAAAAGACGGTTGGTGTAATGGATGGGGGTGAGAAAAGACGATGGAAGTTTGGAATTCTGACCCCACATTCCTTGACATCTACTTAGCAGCCCGGGCCTCCGTCCTCCACATTCTGCAGTGCCCCCATCCACACCATCCCATACCTCCCCATCTCCCTTCTTCCAAAGCAAGTCCACCCACGTGGTCATTCACAGGGGCAGTGCCCAGGATTGGGGGCAAACACCAGCCCCAGCACGTGGGCCCAGGCTGCCAGGGATCCAGGTGAAGCAGCCCCGTCTGGCCACACGCTCTCCCGGGCGCCTAGGGTAGCCAGCTAGGCCTGGCCTTTCCAATTCTGCACAGACTCATTAGGCAGGGGCTCAGGCAGGAGCAGAAAGTAGGAGAGCTGTTCCAAGTGCAAGTGACAGTGGTCCAGGCCATCTGGGAACTGGGGACAGAGGACAAAATGCTCTGAAACCCCCTCTCAGGGTGTAGAGGCAAGCGTCAAAGAGGCGGCACCTCCTGCATGTTTTCAACCCGTCTTTGCAGTCTACTCACGGTGCGGATCAAAAGAGCTTTTCTGAGAGATAAGAAAAGAAAAGAAAAGAAAGAAAAGGAAAGCCAAGTGTTCACACATGCAGTCTTCCTAATTAACACTGCAGGCCCAGAGTGAGAGAGAAAGCAGGTTGGAGTGTTTTGAGGCAGCTGTTCTCCCAACAGCAGTCTCTTCTCAGGGAAGAAGCTGCAGGCTACTGCTCTCTTGAGTCTGTGGATTCAGAGGGAGGCCTCTGACTGCTTCCCAAGGAAGGGTCAGCTGATGACTGAGGCAAAGTAATCATTCCCAAACCAGTCACATGGGCAGCTGGAATCGTGTAACCTGGAATGCACAGGGGCCAAGCGTAACACAAGCGTGCGATGCTTGTTTACCGTGTGCCAGGTCCTGTGCCATGTGAGCACAGAGAAGGGACCGCTTCCTGGAGGAGGGTCAACAAAATGTCATGTCTATACTTATCAAGGTTGAATTCAGCCCCAACAATGCCAGGCCCTGGATACAGCCCAATATCTAAAGAAGGGTGAGCTACGAGGTAAAGCCCAACACGCTGGTGGAATGCACGAGGGGAACCCACGATGGACGGGCTTTGATTCAGACAAATCTGTCTTTGAACTCTGTGTCCATTGCCTCCTTGACGTGTGACCACAGGCAGTGATGTTTCCTCATTGGCGAGGGGGGGCACAGACACACGCTCCGTGCTCACGACACACCCACGTCCTCACCCTATAGCAGGGTTCACATTGCATTTGTTACCATTGTTTACTCCATCTGCCTTTGTTGCAATACTGTGAACTCCTTGTGGGGAGAGGAATGGTAACTATTTATTCCCAGCACCTAGCACAATGCCTCATAATACATAGTAGATGTTTACAGAATGAGTGAATGACCTAAATGAGTGACATTTCCTGAATAAATTAAGCGACAAAATAACAATGGAGTAGCTTTATGCAATGGAGGTGGCACCAGTTGTGGAATCAGAAATCCTGCCTTCACGTCTAGCTTACTTTACCTAATAACTGTGTGTCTTTGGATAAATCACTTAGCCTTTCTGGGCTTCTGCTGCCATGTCTACAAGCAGAGACAGCTGGAATTAAGCTCCTCAAGGCCATAGCCAATGCTGATATTCTATGGAGTTTAGGCTGAGTAGAATCCATGCAACTCCTTTACGAAGCAACCTGCTCAGATAGGATGCTCCAAGCTCAGCGTGAAGAAATGCCCTTCCTCAGACCCAGAGTTCAAGGTTTTCTCTCCTGGGCTGGGCAGCCCCACAGCTCTGGCCCTACTCACCCCTGCCTCTGGTCGCTTGGTTACTGCTCTGCCCAGGTACCAACATGTCCACCACATCCCCTTTGCTTGGTCCTCACTTCAGTCTCTTTCTAATTCGAGTTCCTCCCTAACTACTCCCTTTATGTAGGCTTAGTCCTCAAGCTAATACCCCTCCCGCCTGCCCCGCCTTTGTGGGCAGGACCCACTCAGGAGCTTTGACACCTCTAATTGGAATGTCAGCCTCCATCTTCAAATGATTCCCTGGACTTGTGGCAGATCAGGAAATCTTCATGAAGGGTTAATTTTTAAGTTGCCAGTGCAAGGTGTTATGAATGGATTTGAGCAAACAGATTGGAGGACACGGCCGCAATACAGATATTGCTAATCAACACCATTCCAGCAGGCATATACTAATTGGGCACCTCCTCTGCTTGAATCCAATCCCTCCGTCAAGTGGCTTTGATAAGAGGGTGTGAGAGCAGGGTGTAAATTTGTTTGCAGAGACGCTCAGCCACTGCCCAGCGCACACAGGCAAGTAGGCAGCTGGTAGAGCAGGGACAGAGCGCTTCAGACAGAAAATGCCCTTTCCACTTCCCCTTGCCTGTGAGTTTTGCGGCGAAAATGGCCAGAAGTGTTCTGCAGTGAAATGATGGCAGAGACACAGCAACTGAGTCAGCAATAATCTGGGAAGCCTAGTTTCTAAACCTGACATACTTGGGATGAAATGATTTAAATTTGTGTTTAAAATGGGGGGAAAAGTCACCCTGAGGCTTATTTGCAAAGGGCTTTGTATTGCGGGAATAAGAGGAAGCCATAAGAACTAAGGATGCAGAACCTGGAGGAGGAGAGGCCCAGGCAGGGGGTGCCAGACCTTCACACACAGGCAGGGTGGCATGAGGACAAGGGATCTGTCTGTGCCCCCCTGTGCGGCAGAGCGGGACAGGGGCTGGAAGCTTTCGGCTCTATGTGAGGAGCACTCTTAAATGATTCGAGCTCTGGGCTAGCGAGCTTCCTGTCCCTGTTTGAGTCTGGATGACCATGGCAGGATGGTGACAAATGGGCCTCCATCACAGGGATGGGCTCACATCACGTCAACATGAAGCTTGCCTCTGACCCTGACATCTGACCAGATATGCTCGGCCTCATACCTGTGAGAGGGCAATGCTGAGTCCACAGGGGGCTGGGGCATGGGACTCTATCATGGGCCTGGGATACTTTGTTTTTTAAAATTCTTCCCACATCTTTATTGTTCATGGCAGATATTTTGGTTCCCAACCCCTTGATATCCAGATGCCATACCTGAGTGACCACTGTCCACACTCTACGGTTGCTAAAGAAGTTTTATATGACCCTGCCCGTAAGGACATATCAGAGGACCTGACAGAATCCTCTCCCTTGTCAGGTGGACTCACTCACTGTTGGACAGCTCCACGGGGACTGGAAGGCCAGGGACCTGGCCCTTCCGACGGGGAGAATCGTGCTATTCACAGCCGTCTGCCTACAGTTAATTGTCTGTGTCCTTTATTCACAGAGAGTGCACTTGTGTCATCGATACTTTCCCACCAAACACTGCAACTACACAATGTGTAAGAAACAATCCTGCCCCCAAGCAGCTTAAAATCTGCGGAGATAAAGCAGCATGTATGCGGGGAAGAATTAGAGGGCATCCGGACATTAAACTTTGTGGAAACAGCCCTAAGTGCGATCGAAATGACAGGCAGGCACCGGTCAGTAGGGGCAGGCAAACCACAGCCAACATTCTAGACCTGTTGCACATTAGTTCAGTGACCTTGGACAGTTACTTAATCTCTCTGAGCCTCATTTTACTTATCTGTAAAATGGGAATAAGAATACTCACCTTTCTGGACTGTTTTAAAGATTACAGATAATATACATAAATTACCATAGAGTGATAACACTCCTATAGTGCTTATTATCTACCACATACTGTTACATAGATTAACTCTATGAGGTAGGTACTATTACCATCCCCAATAGATAAAGCAGGTGACTGAGTCCCTAAGATATAAGTAACTTGCCCAGGGTCAGCAGCTAGTAGGTGACGGAGCCAGAATTTATACCCAGACAGACTGGCTAGATGCAGTCTTAACCACTATAGCACATTGGCTGATACAGTAGGTGCTTAATAATCTGTCATTGTTCCTACCAGGATCACCTTCTCCACCATGACTAGTGTGGGCTAGACTATTTGGCAGAGTTTCCATCAGGAATAGCATCTAGGCCTAAAGATCGAAGTGTTTTGTTAGTTAAGTGGGAAGAATAGAGGACATCCCAGGCAAAGGAACAGCAGGAGCGAAGGTGGGAGCAGCCCTGGCACTGAGAGGGACAGAGCAGACCCGCCGGGCTGAAGCGTGGCATGAGCTGGGAGCCATAAAGAATGCCCCAGGGCTTCCCTGGTGGCGCAGTGGTTGAGAGTCTGCCTGCCGATGCAGGGGACACAGGTCCAGTGCAGGGGACACGGGTTCGTGCCCCGATCCGGGAGGATCCCACGTGCCACAGAGAGGCTGGGCGCGTGAGCCATGGCCATTGGGCCTGCATGTCCGGAGCCTGTGCCCCGCAACAGGAGGGGCCACAACGTTGAGAGGCCCGCGTACCGCAAAAAAAAAAAAAAAAAAAAAAAAAGGATGCCCCAGATCATTGGGGCTGGGGCCAGAACTTGGAAGCTCTGAAAAGCATGCAGAAGACTCTGGAGACAGTGACGGCCATAGGAGGCCAGGCCAGTGCTCAGGCTGGGCAATGTGACATATTGAATAGAAGCTGTGTTTTAGAAAATCAGCTAAACAGCAGAGAGACCAGCCTTGGCAGGAAAGCCAGCAAGGACACTGTTGGTAATAATGAGGTCTAAAGTGATGACACCATGAAATTGGAGAAAAGGGCAGATGAGTGTCATTGTAAGGGTCTAAATTCAGTGAAGGAGACAGAGGAGTGAACGAAAGGGAATGGGAAGGAAACATTAAAAGATGCCCCCCAGCTTTACCAGTGATAACCCTTAAAAGAGCTGTGGCCACATTTTTCAACTTTCACTTCCCCATGTGGTCTCACCTCTGCTCGGAGCAGTGCAACAAACATTTATAAAGCATCCACGATCCACTAGGCCTGCGCACGATGGGCACCTGGGGAATGTGCACTACGTGGGCCTGAGGTCCCTGTCCTCAGAGTGGAGGATCCTTTCCTCCTCCGGAAAAGCAGACCAGAACCATGCACCATGTCTGTGGCTCTCTGAAGCCCTACCAGGAGACGGGCTGCATATTGGCAACAACAGAGGAAACAGGATGCTCTCTCTGAAAATCCTTTTTTAACAATCCTTCTGTTTAGAAATCACGATAGCTTGCTCTTTTGAGGTGACCCACATGCCCACACATTTTTTAAAGGAAAGATGAGGGGAGAGCTTGTCCATTTGCACCCAAATAAGGTGCAAAGTGATGGAGAGTAAATGTTGCAGAGCTCTTAATTCCTGCCCTTGGTGAAACGAGATGGGTCAGAATACTCCCTACCTTCAGAACCCAATTGCAGGGTCAATTGTTGCCAACTCAGAGCTCATCTGCAGGCCATTTGTTGCAAACGCCTCTGCAGGCTGTCCCTGTCACCGAAGGAGACACCAGCTCTGAGGTTTTGAGGTTATTCGGAGGGTCGAATGATCCCACCTTTGGGCAGAAAGTTGAAGCAACGTGGAAAATACCCAGCATTAAATAAAAGGGAATAAAGAGCAAGTGAAACCCTTTGTTCAGACTTCAGCTTCTTGGATTTTCTATCTCATTTCCTTGTGACCATCTCCCCCTTGGGCAGGACTCCCCTTCTGGGGATGGGAGAGGCTAAGGAAGCTCCCTCCAACCCGGTAACAAACTCCAGAGACACCAGGGCCAAAGATGACGAGTGAGATCCCTAGTGGAGAGGCCCCTCCGGGTCCAGCCAAACCCCTACGCAGCAAGTCTGTTTCCTTCTCAACAGCCAAGCCTGGCTCCCAGGCCAGGAGAAATTAGATTAGCCTGACAAGATTTGCGCTGTCAGAAAGCAAGTTTTATTTTTGCCCTCAAGCCTGTGATCTTCTAGGTGTCTGCAAACTGGGGAATTATTTTTACCCAGATGTAGAAATCAAGGTATTCCACTTTGCCTTCCTGCCTTCACTTCCCACATGGTGTTGGCTCTGCTGCTTGGTGCCGGCTGACCTCTGCAGAGTCAGAACCGAGCTGGAAACTTGCCTGTGCCACTTTCAAGTTATGTTATTCTGGGCGAGTTTTTTTTTAACCCTCTCTGGATCTCAGTCTCCTTATCTGGAAAACACACAGGGTTAGACTAGATGGTCTCCATGGTATGAAAGAAATGCATCTATTTTAAAATGATCTGTTTTGTCTTTTCACCTTATTTACAAAAACGGCAGCATCTTATTTCTGTAGATCTGAGAACGTTCGCCACATTTTGGAAATGTATTGTCCTTACCAAATGGAGGGAACGAGTAATGGAGGAAAACATAATAAACAGAGAGGGCAAGAAATGAAACGGTCTGGTTTGCAGAGACTGAAACATCCAGCCTGTAGTTTCAAAGGCCGAGCTTTGCAGACCCCCCAGCTTGGCTCTCTCACTTACACCTGGCTGGAGTACCTCTCTGTCATTAGCTTCCATGGGAAACACCGTCTGAAGCTCCATCTCTCAGACTCTGCCTCCCCAGTGACTTGACAGCCTCAGGGTTAAGAGCAAATGAGTCGAGCTGCAGAGGACACGAGATGCTCTTGCTGGACTTTCTGAGGAACATAAGGGTGGCAGGACAAGAATTCTGCCCTCCGGACCAGCACACAGGGATCAACAGCATGATAAAGGGGCTTTGGGTAAGCACTGACTTTGTGGGACCATCACCAGCCCGCTAGCAGTTCAGAGGAGAGAGGTCAGGGGAGCTGGAACAGGTAGGACACAGGGAACACCAACCATGCACAATGCTCCAAGAGCCAAGAAAGAAAGAGCACGTCACCTCTAGCAACCAAACTAGTGGCCCCATCGTCACCTCTAGCAACCAAACTAGTGGCCCCATCGTTCATCCATGCCTTTCTTCTACCAAGACACATTGAGAACTACTACGCCCCAGGAAGGAGGATAAGGAGATTAATAAATAGGACCCCACCCTCCCAGATACTGCTGGTGGAAAAGCGTACAACTTAATGTATGACTATGGCGCAAGTACTTCACTTAAGGGAGAGTACCTGGGCTCCTCACTGAGCTCCTAATTACTCTTTTTAAAAACTTAACTTTATTGAGATATAATCTATATATTATAAAATTCACCCACTTTAAACATATAATTCAATGTGTTCTAGTAAGTTTATAGAGATGTGTAGCTATCACCATAATCCAGTTTTAGAACATTTTCCTCATCTCAACAAATTCATCTCATCTCATTTGCAATTAATCTCTGTTTCCATCCCTAACCAACCATTTGCCTACTTTCTATCTCCATATTTGCCTTTTCTGGACACTTCATATAAATGGAATAATAGATATATGCAGTCTTTTGTGTCTGGCTTCTTTCATTTAGCATGATGATCGTGAGGTTCACCCATGTGGTAGCATGTAGGAGTACTTCTTCCCCTTTTATAACCATAAAATGATAAAAATAAAAATAAAAATAAAATAAATTTAAAAAATTTAAAAAATTAAAAAAAAATAACCATGAATAATATTCCATTGTATGGATATATCACATTTTATTTATCCATTCATCAATTGATGGACATTCGGATTGTTTCCACTTTTTAGCTGTATGAATAGTGCTGCTATTAACATTTGTGTGCAAGTCTTTGTGTCAACGTGTTTTCATTTTGGGGCGGGTAGAAACCTAGGAGTAGAAATACGGTACACTTATGTTTAACTTTTTAAGAAACTGTCAAACTGTTTTCCAAAGTGGCTATACCATTTTATATGTTCACAGCAGCATAGGAGGGTTCCCATTTTTCTACATCTTCACCACCATTTGTTATCATCTGTCTTTTTGATTACAGCAATCCTAGTGGGTGTGAAATGGTACCTCATTGTGGCTTAAATTTGCATTTCCCTAACGACTAATGATGTTGAGCATATTTTCAGGTCTTTAGCGATCATATATCTTCTTTCTCCACTGAATTGCCTTGCACCTTTGTCAAAATCAATCAACTTTAAGTACATGGGTTTATTTCTAGACTCTCAGTTCTGTCTCATTGATCTATATGCCTATCCTTATGCCAATACTATACTGTCTTGATCATCGTAGCTTTACAGGAAGTTTTGAAATTAGGAAGTGAAAGTCCTCCAACTTTGTTCTTTTTTTTGAAGAATTGTTCTGGTTATTCTAGGTTTTGCTTTTCCATACAAATTTTAGGAATAGCCTGTCACTTTCTATAAAAGAAAAAAAAAGGTTGAAATTTTTATAGAAATTATAAATCAGTATGGGAATAACTGCCATCTTAACACTACTGAGTCTTCCAATCCACGAATGTGAAATGCCTCTCTGTTTAGTTAGATCCTCTCTAATTTCCCTCAGCAGCATTTTGTAATTTTCAATGTATAATCTTGTCCTTCTTTTGTTAAATTTATTCCTAAGTATTTTATTCTTTTTAATGTTATTATGAATGGGATTGTTTTCCTTCTTTTTCAAGTGTTCACTGCTCATATGTAGAAATATAATTGATTTTTTTTAAATTTATTTATTTCATTTATCTTATTTTTGGCTGCGTTGGGTCTCCGTTGCTGCACACGGGCTTTCTCTAGTTGCGGCGAGCGGGGGCTACTCTTCGTTGCGGTGCGCGGGCTTCTCATTGCGGTGGCTTCTCTTGCTGTGGAGCGCGGGCTCTAGGCACGTGGGCTTCAGTAGTTGTGGCACGCAGGCCCAGCAGTTGCGGCTCGTGGGCTGTAGAGCACAGGCTCAGTAGCTGTGGCACACGGGCTTAGTTGCTCCGCGGCATGTGGGATCTTCCCAGACCCGGGCTCAAACCCGTGTCCCCTGCATCGGCAGGTGGATTCTTAACCACTGCACCACCAAGGAAGCCCCTATAATTGGTTTTTGTATCACGTCAACTTGCTGAACTTGTTTAATAATTCCAGTAGTGGTATGTGTGGTGTGGTGTATGTGTGTGCATGTATTCCTTAGGATTTATCTAATCATTTTTACCTTAAACATAATATAACAAGTTTATAAATACAGTTTGCAAGCTCACAACCGACCAAAATCTACAAATTAGGGGAATGAGCGATCCAAGGAACAGGTGCACTGGTATCTCTAACAGATGAAATAGCTAACAATAAAGAAGACAGAAGGGAAAAAAGTAAAAAAGAAAAAGAAAAAGAAGGACAGAGAATTCCAGAGACTCAGAGTCTAGGATCATTCAGGGAAGGGGTGCACAGCATCACACATCTCAAAAGACACTGACCACTCCACAGTATTAGCAGCCTGTGATCATTAGTCTCCCAAGAAAGAAAAAAAATTAAATTAGGTTCAATGACTGCTATTCAAGAAAAATAAAGATATGCGTCTGTCTATCCCCCTAAAAATACTTTTAGAGCTTGACATGTGCTAGAATACATTTTTCTCTCCTAGAAGGTTCATTCACTCAGAGATGCTTCCTGAGGTATTGCTGTCTTCTCTTTTCCCTGAATCCAGGGTTACCCTGGCTGCCACCAGGCCCAACAGGTCTTTTCCCAGTGGTTCCTGGGATCCTCTGCATGGTGGAAACTTCTCAAGTTAATCTGCCTTAGAAAATCATCTCCTGCCGGCATTGAGGAGTTTGCTGAGTCTGGGTGGAGGCCTGATGCTGCCTGTCTGTGTTCTCAGGACAATAGCCTGTGAGCCAGGCCCAGGGAGAAAATTATGCAAAGGAAATTAATACTGTGAATGGCCTCCTATCTGAAGGGAGAAGAAAGCTGGTTGAAGCCATTAAAGTGAGTTAAGCGCTCAAACACACAGCACGGCCCCTGCCCCTGGGGCAGGCTCTCTGTCTTCTAGCCTCCCAGCAGCTTGGATGGAACAGATGGGCAGGGCCCCGGGGACAAGTAGCCAGGGTGTGCAAGAAGTAAACTCGAGCCAGTCTTTTGCAGAGCTCCGAAGAGAAACAGCCCCTTGGGTTTGCTAGATGGAAAGGAGAGCCAGCTGTTCCACAAGGTCCAGGGACCCTGTAGCTGTGACCCTTACAGAGGCTGGTGATTGTCGCAGGAATCCCTCTTGTTTCTATTGGTGACACTCGGGGTATGAATAGGATGCCGTTCTCTCACTCTGTATTGCAGATCCCAGAGTGGAAGAGAGAGGGCGAGGGGGAGAGAGAGAGAGAGAGAGAGAATGCACACGAGCAACAAAGATGCCATGTCATCGCTGATCTTCCAGGCAGGACTCAGCTCCTACTGGACCTGAGGTGCTGGGAAGATGCTCATGCCTCCTCCCACCTCCTAGTTGCATCTGACCCCTGGTCTCCCCAGGTCCATTCTTACTCTCAGTTTCCCCTCTTTGGCTTCTCACAGACATCCCTATGGCAAACAGCCAGAGCAAATACCAGGTCGTGGTTCACAGCAACCCATGTGAATGTGAGCCACCGCACGCCCGACCCAAGGAGCCACCCGGCCTGCCTGGCTACGCGGCAGCTGCTGAACCAGGCCCAGATCAAACAGTGCCGACGCTGGGCTGCAGGCTCTGGTTCCCAGCCCAGGGGGAGTGGGGTGGGGGCGGGACCACATGCTGCTTTGCCTCTAAGCAGGCAGGGGATAGTCCAGCAGGAGGGGAAAGCCACTGTCTGGAGTCAGGTGGGGGGCACCCTATTCCCAGCTGCCAGCCTAGGCCTGGGCGGCCCAGCTGCACCCTGCCCCAGCCTCCAGTACGCAACAGAGCAGTGGCTGAGCATGTGCTTACTGACCGCCTGACCTAACATCAAACCAGGGTCAGGAAAGGGCGAGAGTGGGTGCTGGTGCCCAGGAGAGGAATCAGGGTCAGCACAACCAGAAACAGAGTCTAGATTCTCACCCAGAAGGCCTTAGAGAAAACCAGCAGCTAAAAACTGTTAGGCCTGCAAATAGGAACCCAAGCTGACAGGTGGAGAGGCTTCCTGAGTTATGAAACTATGGCCACAGTCCCTGGGTTTGGGGACCGTAGAAGGAGTGGACTGGTGAAAGCAAAAAATATTTGTTCTCATATGTTTGAGTGACTGACTCATCGGAACCTGAGGCACCGGGACCAGGCCTGCTGGGGGCAGGGCAGACGAAGCACCAGCCTTGGGCATCTGTGGGAGAGCTAAATATGGGGATGGCACACAGAAGCACAGCTTGTCCCCTGCCAGGCAGCCAATCTGAGTTCTCCAAACATCAGCTGTTACAATAACAATGCAGGAACCTGCCCTGCTTCCAGCATTGCAAAGGACCAAGTTGTTCCACACTAGTGGGACCGCCCCTCAAATGGCAGAACTTGTTTATATTAGTAACTTTAAATATCATGCTTCAACTCAACACTTTGGCTCTTACCATTAAAAAAAGAAAAACAATAAAACAGATAAATCATAAAGCCTGTGATCCCCACCACTCATTTATGCAACCAATGAACATACACCAGGTTCCTCTCATATGCCAGGCACCAGAGTGCATATAACATGTCTCAGGCATGAACTCTGCTCTCTGAGAGCATATGGGGTGGTAGAGAATATCTGCTATGTACACAGACAGTCAGAAAACAGGGTAGGGCTTCCCTGGTGGCGCAGTGGTTGCGCGTCCGCCTGCCGATGCAGGGGAACCGGGTTCGCGCCCCGGTCTGGGAGGATCCCACGTGCCGCGGAGTGGCTGGGCCCGTGAGCCATGGCCTCTGAGCCTGCGCGTCCGGAGCCTGTGCTCCGCAACGGGAGAGGCCACAGCAGAGGGAGGCCCGCGTACCACAAAAAAAAAAAAAAAAAAAAAAAAAAGAAAACAGGGTAGACGGTGGCACCTCACAGGTAGACGGTGGCACCTCACCTTATAGGAGAGATCTGAGACAAATACTATGAGCACAAGTACGTTGGTTGACGCATATGTACTTCCTAGTTTTGTCCGCAGAGACAACCTAGAAACAGTTAACACCCGGTAGCCACATCATGCCCAGTGCCCAGATCTTAGTTTCTAAATACCTTGCTCCAATAAAAGAACCCAAGGCTACTTGGGGAAATGGCTGATTCTAAGGTGAAAAAAAAGGATGGAGGGGGCATATAGGAGCCAACCTGAAAAAGCTCTCAATAGCCAAACCTAGAACGATTTGAGATACTCATTAAATAATGATAATATTGGATTATAACGTAAAGAACAAAATAAATATCCATGAGTCCATTCTGAGATGATTGAATAAATAAATAAATAAATAGAGAGAAGGACAGATCTTCCTTAAAGAAGAATTCCAATTAATTAATGTAGAATAAATGAGCAAAACAGCTCATCATTAGAATACCACAGTATGGGCTTCCCTGGTGGCGCACTGGTTGCGCGTCCGCCTGCCGATGCAGGGGAACCGGGTTCGCGCCCCGGTCTGGGAGGATCCCACATGCCGCGGAGCGGCTGGGCCCGTGAGCCATGGCCGCTGAGCCTGCGCGTCCGGAGCCTGTGCTCCGCAAAGGGAGAGGCCACAACAGTGAGAGGCCCGCGTACCACAAAAAAAAAAAAAAAAAAAAAAAGAATACCACAGTAATAATTGCTGTAGGCAGGATCCATTGATAAATGCTAAAATTAGTGGGAGAAAATGTAAGGGGAAACATAACCTCAAAGTATTGCTCCCAAAGTTCACTAATTATTGTGGTGGTTCTAAGATATGATCACAAATTCTTTGATACCCTGCCCTTCAGGAAGTGGTGCTTAATTCCCCTCCCCTTGGGTGTGGGATCGATGTAGAGACTCGTGAATATTTGTGGAAGGAGAAATATACAATAGTTAACTTACAGTGGAGAAACCTGGCAAATATCACCTTAACAAAGGGATCAAGGTTAACATCACCAGTGATAAATCATGCTGACATCATGTACCCACTGATAACATGGGATGAGAAGAGTACTTTTCCTCTGTGATATTTTTCCAAAAATCCATAACCTCGGCCTATTAATGAGAACACACAGATAAACCCAAATTGAGGGACATTCTAAAAATATCTAACTACTCCTCTTCAAGAGTGTTAAGGTCATGGGACTTCCCTGGTGGCACAGTGGTTAATAATCCGCCTGCCAGTGCAGGGGACACGAGTTCGATCCCTGGTGCAGGAAGATCCCACGTGCCACAGAGAACTAAGCCCGTGCGCCACAACTACTGAAGCCTGCGCACCTAGAGCCTGTGCTCCACAACAAGAGAAGCCACCGCAATGAGAAGCTCGTGCACCGCAATGAAGAGTAGCCCCCGCTCGCTGCAACTTGAGAAAAGCCCACGCACAGTAACAAAGGCCCAATGCAACCAAAAATAAATAAATAAAATAAAATTTCCATCCTGTTGGGAAGAAGTCTCTTCACTTTCCCCTTAGCTTTAAAAAAAAAAGAGTGTTTAAGGTCATAGGAACTGTCACGGTTTGAGGGAGATTAAGAAAATATGATGAATAAATGTAATGTGGGGGACATCCCTGGTGGTCCAGTGGGTAAGACTCCACGCTCCCAATGCAGGGGGCCAGGGTTCGATCCCTGGTCAGGGAACTAGATCCCGCATGCATGCCGCAACTAAGAAATCCATGTGCTGCAACTAAAAAAAAAATCCTGCATGCCACAACAAAGATCCCAAAAAGATCCTGCATGCCACAACAAAGATCCCGCATGCTGCAACTAAGACCCGGCGCAGCCTAAATAAATAAATAAATAAATAAATAAAAATGTAATGTGGTACCTTGGACTGGATCTTGGAACAGAGAAAAGACATTAATGGAAAAGCTGAGGAAATTCAAATAAAGTCTGTAGTTTAGTTAATAGTATTGTATCAATGTCAATTTCTTAGTTTTGACTAACATACCATGGTTATGTAAGATATTAGCATAAATAGAAGCTAGGTAAGGGTATACATTTCTTTGTGTGAGCTGACACAAATCCTGAGCTCATGGCCAAGTGTGCCTTTGTAGAACACACCCCAAGAAGCATAACAAAAGTTTTGAGAAGTAAGCCATATATCACTGCTCAAGTCCCAGACTACCCCTGAGTGGTATAGGCAAGAGGCAGCCTCCAAAAGCATAGCAAAGGCTTTGAAAACAATATGGGCACTGGAACCACCACCCTCAGAAAGTAAGACAGAACTTGCAGTGAAAACCTAATTAGTATGATTGCCTGCTAAAACAAAAAGCTCCACATTCTCTGGAGGATTTTAAGAGGGCCCAGAGACTCATGACTTAACATACAAACTGTCCTGGATATCATCCAAAATTATCCAACATACCAAGAACCAGGAAAATGTGACAAATTCTCAAAGGGAAGAGACAATCAACAGATGCCAACCCCAAGCTGACCCAGATGTTGGAATTGTCAGATAACGACCTTAAAGTATTATGTGAGGAAAAAGTGAACACTCTTGAAATGAATGGGAAGTTCTCAATAGAGAAAAGGAAACCATAACAAGAGAAGCAAATGGAACTTTAGAATGAGAATACATTATCCAAAATAAAAAATTCACTAGAGAGATTCAAATAATTGGAGTCCATCTTCAAAAAAAAAATAGACAGGAAAAAATGTGTCCATTAACTTGAGGATAGATAAATAGAAATTATCTGATTGAAAAAACAGACAGAAAATCTGTTGAAAAAGTGAACAGAGCCTCAGGACCTGTGGGACAATATAAAAAGCTCTAATGTGCATGTGATTGGAGGCCATGAGGAGAGGAGACAGATACTGGTACAGAAAACAAAATTCTGAAGAAGTAATTACAAAACAATTCCCAAATTCAGTGAAACACATAAATTTACAGATGCAAAGGTGCTCAGGGAACATTAAACAGAATAAATTCAAATAAAACCATCATAGTCAAACTGTGAAAACCAAAGGAAATAAAGAAATCTTGAAAGCAGCCAGAGAAAACGACACATTACAAGTAGAATAAAAATGTGATTGACTGTGATTTCTCACAGAAGCCATAGGGGCCAGAAAGAAAAAAGCTGTCAACTGAGAATTCTACATCGCATGAAAATATCCTTCAGGTATGCAGCTGAAATAAAGACATTCTCAAGTGAAAGAAAACTAAGAGGCTTCATTGCCAATAGACCTGCGCTAAAATAAATGTTAAAGAAGTGCTTCAGATAGAGGGGAAATGATCTGAGAGAGAATATTAGAACTTTGGAAATGAAGGAAGAGCAACGGAAATGGTAAACATCTGAGTAAATACAATAAATTACTTTTCTCCTTGTATGAGTATTGAAAGCCAAAATTATAATATCACTGGGTGGTTAGGGGGCTCTTATGTATGTAGATGTCATATATATGACATATATATAATATAAAGGGGGAAGGTTAAAGGAACATACATGGTTGTAAGGTTTCTACATTCTACTAGAAGTGGTCAAATATTAAATTTAAACAGAATGTGAAAAGTCAGATAATGTATATTATAATCCCTAGAGCAGCTACCAGAAGTAAATACAAGGCAATATAGCCCGTGAGCAGGGCTGCCTGACCCCTCCCCAGGTCTGGCCCAGCCACTCCCCCTATCTGAGGCTGTGGGGAGTGATTGATCCCCTGCGGCTCCCCCAAACCTTCCCTCTGGGGCTCACCTGGAGGCCCCTCCTGCTGCCACATTTTCTAATCCCCCCAAAAATGTGCGGACAGAGGTGGCTCATGGCTCAATCCACATCCCAATGTCATAAGACAAGGAAGAGTGAGGAAATTCAGGCTGTTTCAGTCCAGTCTTCTGACCGCACAGATGGGGAGGCAGAGGGCAAAGAAGGAAAGCTACTATTTGCTCAAGACCCCACAGAAAGCCATTGTTAGAACAAGGCCTGGAACCAGATCTCCCAACACCACACACCACTGTGAAACAAGAGCTCTGGGGCTCCTGCCCCAGATCCTCTGCCCTACATGCAAGCAGCCTTTTGCGTCTGGCTGTCCTTCAGGTCTATTAATAACTGACACGTACATAGACTATGTACCAGGAACTATTCTAAGTTTATCTGTCTGTCTATCGATCAGTCAATCCATCCATCTATTTATCTTCCCTTCTTGGTATCTATCTTTCCTTCTCTCATCTATCTCCCTTTCTTTTTTTTAATCTATTTTTCCTTCTTTCCTTCCTATCTATTTTCTATCCATCTGCTTTTCCTCCTTTCCTTCCATTTATCTTCTACCTACCTATCTATATATTCACAATAAATCTTCACATTGCCTCAATCGAGGTAGGCACTATTATTCTCCCTGTTTTATAGATGGAAAAACTAAAGTATTGAGAGGTGAAGAAATTCCCTAAGAGCACACATCTATAAGTGTTGGTTCTGGAATTTGAGCCCAGATCTGGCTCTAGCATCTGGGTGCCAAACCATCACTGTCCTCCTCTCAGGAAGATCAATCCAGAGTAGAACTCTCTAAAACATTCCTTGGTCCAGAGCAAAATGTGCCCTGGCTGCTCCTGACCCATATCCCACACGCTCGGGAGAGGAAATTTGGCTAAAAGGCATATGAAAGGCAGGTTTGAAGGAAAAAATAAGGAGGTAGGAGCGGACAAGAGGCCCCGGCAGCCTGGAAGGCACAGTTGCTAGGCAACCTACCTCAGGCCTCCCCTCCTCTCAGGACTAGAGTTTCCTCCCAGGCTCCTCTGTTCTTTCTTAACAACAGCTGACGACACCAGCTCCTCCTCCCCTTCCAGCCTGCCGCCCCCTGAGTCACTGCCACCCCCAATCACATGGTGAAGGCAGCTTGGCTCTGCCCCAAGACTCCTGGTGCGGCCAGATAAGGAGCCTCCAGCCATGCTGGAATCCAACCTCCCTTCCTCCCTGGGAAAGTCCAGTCTCCTACGGCCGCAAGGGGTGGGGGCTCCAGCTAAGAAGGGGGTTTAGCCGAGCATCAGCAAACCATTTCGCAGCTGAGCTCAGTCTGACTGCGGGCAGTGGTCAGCAGCTTGCTGGTGGGGTGAAGATGGTTCTCCTTGTCCTGCTTTTCTTTCACCTTCCTAAAGGGTATCTGCTTTGCCACCAGTTCTGTCCAGGGATTAACAAAGTGTGGCTGCTGGTGGGGCCTCGCAAATGTGCCCCTTGGATTCACTGGGAAGTCCAAAATGAGGCAGATTAATCACACTGCTCTCGAACCTCCTTGCCTGGTTTCACTGTGACTCATTGAAGGTGAAAGGCTATTTTCACAGCCCACTATAAAAGGCTGAAAAATGAGATCATCGTGACCCAGCAAAGAGGGGCAGACATTACTCCCTCCCCCAGGAAAGCCATCAAAGCCGTCGGGCTCTCCGAGGGCCTTCTTTGCCAACAAGCCCACTCATGGGAGCGACTCATGGCCCAGCCTCCTCCCCCAGAGGCCCCTCCTTTCGCCACCCTGACCCATTCAGCTCACAAACCATTTAGCCACCTTCTGAAACAATGAATTGTACCACTTTCAGTAAACAGCCTCGCTGGATGCCTTGTATGGGCCAGATTCTTGACTTTTATAACTTACGTGTGTGGCAGCCAGCAATATGCCAGAAATCATTCTCTATTAAGTTAATATCATTAGGAAACTTGCCAGTTGTTTTGCACAGGAAGAACTAAGGAGGAGAGCCCAGGAAAACAGCTCCCACCTTAAATGCATCCTGATGACAGATTGCTCAAATACCACTTTGCAGAGGTAAAGGTGTTAGGCTGAGTCTTCACACCAACCGGGCCTGGAAAGGTACCAAGAAACCCATAGCTGCTTTCTGTTGAAGGCTAAAAGCATCCTTCAGCTACACTCAAACGTTTACTCCCAGGCCGTTTCCAAAAATGGACTCCAATTCCAGGGCCACTGGGGAATATTGAGGGGGCATCAAGCCCACTTCCCACTCATTTCTTTTGGAACTCAGAGCTCTCCTGTGGGTCTTTCAAAGAAGGGGGAAACACACAGGTGGAGGTGGAAGAGGGCAAGGCACGTGAGGCTTTCGGAACTGTAAACTTCTCCCATTTGGCGCAGGAGGAAGTTGTGTTTCTAACATATTGTCAGTTTTCCAGAAACCAGCAAGTAACTGTCTGCCCTTCCCCTAACCTGGGATCCCAGGTTTGGACACCTGCCTTAAGAAACATGGACTAATTTTCCCCAGTGCATCGCGGAGTTCCCATGGGAAGGGCACAGATAGCTCATTATTATTCTATCCTTCTGGTAAAACACAAAAAGAGCTAGTCTGTCTTGGTGAATGAAGCATAGAGCTCTCATTTGGTCCCCACTCCTCAAGAAGATATCTTGGGTCTATTAGTCCCAAGGCTCTGAGTGGTCATACTGGGTAACTCTCTATAGGGGTGAAAGAAAGGAGATTGTGAATAACTCCTGTGCTCAGAAAGAAGAGCAGGAAAGTTCTTTAACTTTTAATCTCAACAGCACTCCCCCCTCCACCCTCCATCACACACACACACACGTACACATACATGCCATAATCGGAATAATAAATTAGTTTGCTTTCCTTAGAATGACAAAAATCTTCCTCAGTTCACCATCAGACCCTGTCCTATATCCTCACCTCACATCCTTTGAAACCATAAACGAGACATGGAGGATTGAATAAGCTCAAGAGGACAGAAGAGGTCATTTCTGTCTCTCACACCCATGGCAGAAACCAAGGAAGAAGGAGGGAAAGAATAATACTGGAGTATGTGCTCTTGGGGAACCTCATCCACAAGCTTCAAGAAGCCTCTCTGGCCCTGGAATTAATCTGTTCCCAAAAGATATTTGTCAATTTGTGTCCCCAGATAAACCCTCAAGTTCCTCAGTCTCCATACATCACATTCACCACCAGTGGTGGCATTTGATCATCTTCTCCAGATACCCAGAAAATCACAGGAGATCTGGGGAGAAGCAGCAACATTTCCTATGACGTCTGGTTTTTTTCTAGGTGTTGATGTTGAGGCTTAGGAGGTGACATGGGCGGGAGGAAAATTCCTTTTTTGGAGATAAATAAAACTAATATCTTTCCAGTTACCATTGCTAAAAAACAGGACATCCCCAAAGTTAGCAGTTTAAATGACAACAACCATGTATTTTGCTCACGAATCTGCAATTTGAACACAGTTCAGTGGAGCCAGCTCACTTCTCTCCATTTAGCATCAGCTGAGGCAGCTTCGCTGAAACTGGAGGTTCCCGTCCTACAGTGGCTCATTCATATGGCTGGCCAGTGAATGCTGTCAGTTCTTCCTCAAGTGGAACTCTCCATGGGGTGACTTGGGCTTCCTCACAGCATGGAAGCTTGGTTTCACTGTGAGCGTCTTAACAGAAGCAAGAAGTTGTATCACTTCTTTATGACCCAGCCTCGGAAGTCACAAAGTATCATTCTCCCCATAGCCATATGTCCACCCACATACATGAACAGACCTTTGGGTGAGAGGAGAATTACCGTTGCATTGTAAGAAGAGCACGTTGGATGAGAAACACTGTGGCAGCCATTTTTGGGGAAATACAACCTGTCAGAAACATTAGCTATAACTAATATATCAATATAATGATTCCTTACAATAGTCTAGACTCTGAGCTAAAGTGTTTAATATGAGTTTTGATTCTAAATCTCACAATAAGCCTATAAATCAGGTATTAGCATTATCCCATTTTACAGATGAAGAGGCTTAGAGAGAGATTAAGTAATTTATCAGCTTGAAAGTGGCAGCACTGGACTTTGAATCCAGATCCACTTGGGCCAAGCGCCAGAGCTCACAACCACTGCGCTACAAGCCTCTCAGAACTGATGGCTAGCTCCAATTTGGGACTCATTAAAGTGATGCAGTGGAAAGAGAACAAAACTTGGGCATAGGAGGCAAGATTTTAGCTCCAGCTCTGCTACTCATAATTAGAGGTACCATTTATTACATGCCATGTGCTATGTTAAGCACTTTACGTGCATTATCTCACATATTCCTTAAAATTATTCTGTGAGGGAGTTATTACATGATGTCCATTTAACAAGTGAGAGAATTAAGGCTCCAAGAGGTGAAGTAACTCACCCAAGTTGCATAGATGTTAACTAACTGAACTGGGATTTAACACTAGTTCTATCTTACTCCAAGACTCTTTATCACCTCAATCCAAGGCCTGGGTCCCTGGACAAGCCCCTTCACTCTCTGAGCCTCAAACCCCTCACCTGTAAGATGGGAAGATTATGATTTCTATGGTCCTTTTGGCTCCACTGGAGGTGGGTGGCCCTGGGCACTAGGCACTGGGGTCTCTGGTGTTAAATCCCTTTAAGGCATGGTTTCTTAACCTTAGCACAATTGATATCTTGGGCTGGACAATTCTTTGTTATTGGGGCTGTCCTGTGCATTATAGGAATTTTAGCAGCATCTCTGGTCTCTACCCATTAGATGCCTGTCACATCCCTCTCCCCAAGTTGTGACAACTAAAAATGTCTCCAGAGATCTGAATAGTATAACAAACGCTTTTTTTTTTTCCCTTTTGTTGGGCTATATTTTTGCCTTAGACTTAGACCCTCACTGGTTCAGCAATTGGTGGCACTCGTATGCCAGCAAGTGCCAAATGCCAGACCAAAGCACAGAGGTCAGCCCTTTCTCCCTCCTTCCCCACTTCTTCTCTCCATTGCTCCTGCTACCCCCGGCCTCTGTTTCTCTCTCCTATTCTCTCCTCTTCCCCCCACATCTCATCAGACGCTGGTAGAGCAGGAGAGATGCTGTTGTCAGTAAATTGTTTGCATTCTCAGGCACACTGCTTCCCAGCAGGCCTTTCCTCTGAGTGGAGCCTGAGGAGAGCCAGCTATGGTCCCCCAACACCAGACAGCCAGGCACCAGGGGTCCAAGCGAAAAACGGACTGTGCTAGGCTCTGTCTTCAGTAGGTATTGAGCCTGTGGAGGGACCCAACTCCTTTGTACACACTCGTCTCCCCACCCCCTCAGGCTCTGCTCACGGAAGCACTCCTGCTGCCACATGGAGCACCGCGGGGGACATACCTGGAGCAATTTGTGGGACCCCTCAGGACCTCTTTCCTCCAAAGCGCAGAGCACTAGAGTGGGGGAGGTGCAAGAAAGGAACCCCTTGCCCACAGCCTGAGGCCTCTGCCCTCTGCTCCTGGAGTCGAGCCAAGTTCTCACTACCTCACAAGGCATCTAGGACGCACCCATGGGTCAGAGGTGTTGGGCTTAGAGCCTGAATCTGTGGCAGCTTCTCCCCTTGGGTCCCACACCTACCCTTGTGAGAAGGAGCCTTGATTCTCCTCCTGCGTGAGAGCCCATGAAAACATCTGATGCATTATCATGTCTCTCATCTCTTCTCTCCACAGGTTAAATACCCCAGTTCCTTTGAATAACAATCCTGCGATATGATTTGCAGACACAGCACTAACCTGGATGTGTTTCCTTGCCAGTGGCACCTCTGAAGAAATAGATATACTCGGAATTAAATGCACACATTATTCTTTTTTTTTTTTTTTTTTACCATTTCCTTATTGCTGATCCCCAGCAGCCTGTATAATAAATAACCTAGACATAGTGTATTGTTGCAAGCTTCAGTGCATTCTATGACATAACTGTCTTGACATAATTACTTTAGGTTTGTGTCATCATTGGGACATTGGGATTTCTCCCCATGTCCTTAACCAGTGGGGTCATTACTTCTCTTAATACTGAGTCCATATTTTTATTAACACAGCTGATGATGGCATTAGCTTCCTGGCAGCCATGTCACATTAATGACCCACAATGAGCTTGTAGTTAACAAAAGCTTTAAGGTGATTTTCACATTAACCTCTGGTAATGTGGTCAATGGTCACTGGTGCCAGATATGTGCAGTTGATTTTTTTTAACTTAAGAACTGGACTGCACATTTGTCTCCATTCAGTGTTACCTTCATAGCTACCTATACATATATATATATATTTTTTTTTTAGAAAAAATATTTTTTAATCCAATAAAGATACAAGAGAAAATATTTTAATTTGCTTGTAAAGAATCAATCTTTCTTAAAATTTTATTTTATTTATTTTTTTATACAGCAGGTTCTTATTAGTTATCTATTTTATACATATTAGTGTATATATGTCAATCCCAATCTCCCAGTTCATCCCATTATACATATTTGTGTATATATGTCAATCCCAATCTACCAGTTCATCCCACCACCACCCCCCAACTATCCCCCCTTGGTGTCCATACGATTGTTCTCTACATCTGTGTCTCTATTTCTGCCTTGCAAACCGGTTCATCTGTACCATTTTTCTAGATTCTACATATATGCGTTAATATACGATATTTGTTTTTCTCTTTCTAACTTACTTCACCCTGTATGACAGTCTCTAGGTCCATCCACGTCTCTACATATGACCCAATTTCATTCGTTTTTATGGCTGAGTAAAATTCCATTCTATATATGTACCACATCTTCTTTATCCATTCGTCTGTCGATGGGCATTTAGGTTGCTTCCATGACATGGCTATTGTAAATAGTGCTGCAGTAAACATTGGGGTGCATGCGTCTTTTTGAATTATGGTTTTCTCAGGGTATATGCCCAGTAGTGGGACTGCTGGGTCATATGGTAATTCTATTTTTACTTTTTTAAGGAACCTCCATACTGTTCTCCATAGTGGCTGTATCAGTTTACATTCCCACCAACAGTGCAAGAGGGTTCCCTTTTCTCCACACCCTCTCCAGCATTTGTTGTTTGTAGATTTTCTGATGATGCCCATTCTAACCGGTATGAGGTGATACCTCATCGTAGTTTTGATTTGCATTTCGCTAATAACTAGGGATGCTGAGCAGCTTTTCATGTGCTTCTTGGCCATCTGCATGTCTTCTTTGGAGAGATGTCTATTTAGGTCTTCTGTCCATTTTTAGATTGGGTTGTTTTTCTTTTATTATTGAGCTGCATGAGCTGTTTATATATTTTGGAGATTAATCCTTTGCCTGTTGATTCTTTTGCAAATATTTTCTCCCATTCTGAGGGTTGTCTTTTCGTCTTCCTTATGGTTTCCTTTGCTGTGCAAAAGCTTTTAAGTTTCATTAGGTCCCATTTGCTTATTTTTGCTTTTATTTCCATTACTCTGGGAGGTGGGTTAAAAATGATGTTGCTGTGATTTGTGTCAAAGAGTGTTCTTCCTCTGTTTTCCTCTAAGAGTTTTATAGCATCCGGTCTTACATTTAGGTCTCTAATCCATTTTGAGTTTATTTTTGTGTATGGTGTTAGGGAGTGTTCCAATTTCATTCTTTTACATGTAGCTGTCCAGTTTTCCCAGCACCATTTATTGAAGAGACTGTCATTTCTCCAGTGTATATCCTTGCCTCCTTTGTCACAGATTAGTTGACCATAGGTGCGCGAGTTTATCTCTGGGCTTCCTATCCTGTTCCATTCATCTATATTTCTGTTTTTGTGCCAAAAACATATTGTCTTGATTACTGTAGCTGTGTAGTATAGTCTGAAGTCAGGGACCCTGATTCCTCCACCTCTGTTGTTTTCCCTCAAGACTGCTTTGGCTATTTGGGGTCTTTTGTGTCTCCATACAAATTTTAAGATTTTTTGTTCTAGTTCTGTAAAAAATGCCATTGGTAATTTGATAGGTGATTGCCGTGGCTAGGACTTCCAAAACTATGTTGATTAATAGTGGTGAGAGCGGACATCCTTGTTTTATTCCTGATCTTAGAGGAAATGCTTTCAGTTTTTCACCATTTAGAATGATGTTTGCTGTGGATTTGTCATATATGGTCTTTATTATGTTGAGGTAGTACCCTCTACGCCCACTTTCTGGAGAGTTTTTATCATAAATGGGTATTGAATTTTGTTGAAAGCTTTTTCTGCATCTATTGAGATGATCATATGGTTTTTATTCTTCCATTTGTTAATATGGTGCATCACATTGATTGATTTGCATATATTGAAGAATCCTTGCATCCCTGGGAAAAATCCCACTTGATCATGGTGTATGATCCTTTTAATGTGTTGTAGGATTCTGTTTGCTATTATTTTGTTTGCGGAGCACAGGCTCCAGATGTGCAGGCTCAGCGGCCATGGCTCACGGGCCCAGCCGCTCTGCGGCATGTGGGATCTTCCCGGACCAGCACACGAACCCGTGTCCCCTGCATTGGCAGGAGGATTCTCAACCACTGCACCACCAGAGAAGCCCTGTAATTTTCTTTATTTGTAATACCTTTGTCTGGTTTTTGTATCAGGGAGATGGTGGTCTCTTAGAATGAGTTTGGGAGTGTTCCTTCCTCTGCAATTTTTTGGAAGAGTTTGAGAAGGATGGGTGTTAGCTCTTCTCTGAATGTTTGATAGAATTCACCTGTGAAGCCATCTGGACCAGGACTTTTGTTTGTTGGAAGATTTTTGATCACAGTTTCAATTTCATTATTTGTGATTGGTCTATTCATATTTTCTATTTCTTCCTGGTTCAGTCTTGGAAGGTTATACCTCTCTAAGAATTTGTCCATTTCTTCCAGGTCATCCATTTTATTGGCATAGAGTTGCTTGTAGTAGTCTCTTATGATGCTTTGTATTTCTGCAGTCCATTGTAACTTCTCCTTTTTCATTTCTCATTTTATTGATTTCAGTCCTCTCCTTATTTTTCTTGATGAGTCTGGCTAAAGGTTTTCCAATTTTGTTTATCTTCTCAAAGAACCAGCTTTTAGTTTTAGCTACCTATATTTTTGAATCTTTGTTTTACCTTCCAAGATATTTGTTCCTATCCAAGAACTACACAATCAGCATATTTGAAAATCCAACCTTCTGTGTCTTCCTGCAAGTTGTTAAAAAAATATTAACCAGGGTGGCATTGGGTTTTTAATTATCTACTGGAGAGATATGTCCATAAAACAGTAGTCTTAGGCATGGTTTTCTGAGCAGCTATGAATTCTTCAAAGCATGGTACCAGTGAGCCATGGTTTAAATATTTGATACAGGGTCACCTTGGAACTTCGCTGAGAGTTTGTTAATTCGAGCATGGAAAGGGAGTCTAGATAGTTACTACAGTAATAACTAAGTGGAGAAAGGTGGCTGGGACACCAGAATGTGGACTGGTTAAGCAGAAACAGTGCTGTTTGAGAAGGTGGGGTCAAACAGGGCACTGAAGTTAGAGAGACACTGAATGCCCAGTGCAAACTAAGAAGACAGGACCCATCTCAGCCTCGGGATATGAAGCCGGATGGTGTCTTGTCACCCTGGCAACTTGTTTGATGGAATACACAAGCAATGATGTGTGAATAGTGTAAAAAAAAAAAAAAAGGGGGTTGGGAAGCAAGTGAAGCTGCCCAGTTGAGTCAGAAGCTAGTCTAAATGGTCAGGTTTCTGAACAGACCTCTTTCAAAAGGTGGTGGGCCTCCTTTCTTTAAGGGGTTTGTTGGGCAAATGCTCAGGATACAGGATCTGATGTTGCTGAACTCCTTATCTACAATTTCTCCCATCTATCTACAGGGCAATATTATTAAAAAAAAAAAAAAAAAAAAGACAAAGCAGAGAGTTGGATACAACATGTTTCCGCAGGACCTGTGCTGGCCCAAAGGATCACCACTCCTTTTCTGAGTTCTGCCAGATTATCTAATTTGTCATCTCTTCTAGGATTTTGCAAGGGATGAACATCTGTGGTTTCTGGAAAAAAAACTTAAGGAAAAACCAGGACATTTTCTTGCCTCCTGTCATGTGGCACTTCTTTCTCCATAGACTTTAAAGATAACCAATAATAACATCTTTGTAATGCCAGTTTTTGGTGCTGTGTGATATAACTCATCTGGTCTTGAAAGTTGTACTCACTTTGTGCCATTAGTTCTTCTTTCCCACCCCTTCTCCTATCTTTGGATGACGTTTTCCCTAAGCCATGTTTATTCTGCAAATTTTCAGTTTGGAAGATCTTTCCCTCTGATGCAGTCGGGAAGAAAAACAGGAAATAAGCAGAGCTGCTTGCCCCATCATCTGTCAACGTTACATCATCTGCTCCTGGCCTTTATTTCTTCATTGTTTTTGATCCCTGTGCAGCTTCTTAAAAGCTCTTGTTTTTGCCCTTAGCATTTTCCGTGAGCCTCACCTTGTTCTGAGATCTCACCTTTCTGGCAGGATTCCTTCAGGTTTGTGTCACTCCTTTGAGTCTGTCTTTGACTCTTTGAGCATTTTGTTCTCAACAGAATTTTATTATACTACTAATATTTTATTTAGTAGCCTCTTCCATCCCTCCTGACTAAGGCATCTTCCCTCTTAGAGTCTCTGGCTCTAAGATCTTACCCCCATTTTTCTGGCTTCAGTCTTGAGCCCTCGCGAGCCCAGACCATACACTAGCAGTGCAGTTCTACAGGTGCAGAGAACCAAAGAGCATGGCTTACAAAAGAAATCTCAACCCCAAGAGGGTGTGAGATTTAAAAACAAAACAAAAGGAAAATGAGAGTAATAAGGAAAATTAGAGAACTTGCAAACTCAAATTGCCCTGATCACCTGGGTTGTTTGTGGAAAGTGCAGATTCTTGGCCTCACTTAGGACTTCCTGAATCTCTAGGGTGGAAGCCAAGGCACTCATTTTTAAACAATTTCATCAAATGTTTCTCATGTAAACCAAAGTTTGACAGTCACTTTACTAGAGGCCAGAGAAAGAAGAACAGAGTAAGCTTTGATGGCTGAGATGGATTGGAAAATTCAAGCCTGCCCATTCTCTGTACTGCCACATCACTCTGAATTGAAACCCTACTAATTTCAGAGGATTCTTTCAACCTGGGTCAGAAGGGAGTTGAACACTGGAAGAAACAAAACCCTAACTGAAGTATTAACAGAGAAAGTTCTAGGGCTCAGTTGTAGAACTAGAATTTCGTGCTGACATTAAAATAGTCATTCTTGCATTATTTGTCTTCTTAAATCATTCCCATTTATGGGCATACCTCAGAGGTATTTTGGGTTCAGTTCCAGACCACGATGATAAAGTGAATATCACAATAGAGTGAGCACATGGATTTTTTGGTTTACCAGGTGCATAGAAAAGTTATGTTTGGGCTTCCCTGGTGGCGCAGTGGTTGCGCGTCCGCCTGCCGATGCAGGGGAACCGGGTTCGCGCCCCGGTCCGGGAAGATCCCATGTGCCGCGGAGTGGCTAGGCCCGTGAGCCATGGCCGCTGAGCCTGCGCGTCTGGAGCCTGTGCTCCGCAAAGGGAGAGGCCACAACAGTGAGAGGCCCGCGTACCACAAAAAAAAAAAAAAAAAAAAAACAAAAAGTTATGTTTACACAATATTGTAGTCTATTAAGGGTGCAATAGCATTATGTCTAAAAAACAATGTATGTACCTTAATTTAAAAATAGTTTATTGCTACCTAAATGTAAGGCTGGTTACTATAAAACTCTTAGAGGAAAAAAGGCAGAACCATCTTTGACATAAAGCACAGCAATATCTTTTTGAATCCACCTCCTAGAGTAATGGAAATAAAAACAAAACTAAACAAATGGCACCTAATGAAACTTAAAAGCTTTTGCACAGCAAAGGAAACCATAAACAAAATGAAAAGACAACCCACAGAATAGAAGAAAACATTTGCTAACGAAGTGACCAACAAGGGATTATTCTTCAAAATATACAAACAGCTCATGCAGCTCAATATCAAAAATCAAACAACCCAATCAAAAAATGGGCAGAAGACCTAAATAGACATTTCTCCAAAGAAGACATACAGATGGCCAAAAAGCACATGAAAAGATACTCAACATCACTAATTATTAGAGAAATGCAAATCAAAACTACAATGAGATATCAACTCACAGCAATTAGAACGGCCATCACCAAAAGTCTACAAACAATAAATGCCGGAAAGGGTGTGGAGAAAAGGGAACCCTCTTGCTCTGTTGGTGGGAATGTAAATTGATACAGCCACTATGGAGAACAGTATGGAGGTTCCTTAAAAAACTAAAAATAGAACTACCATATGATCCAGCAATCCCTCTCCTGGGCATATATCCGGAGATAACCCCCCCAATGTTCACTGCAGCACTATTTACAATAGCTAAGACATGGAAGCAACCTAAATGTCCATTGACAGAAGAATGGATAAAGAAGATGTGGTACATGTATACAATGGAATATTACTCAGTTATTTTAAAAAAATGAATGAAATAATGCCATTTGCAGCAACACAGATGGACCTAGAGATGATCATACTAAGTAGAGTAAGTCAGACAGAGAAAGACAAATATCATATGATATCACCTATATGTGGAATCTAAAAAAAAAAAAATGATACAAATGACCTTATTTGCAAAACAGAAACAGATTCAAAGACTTCGAAAACAAACTCATGGTTACCAAACGGGAAATGTAGGGGGAACAGATAAATTAGGAGTCTGGGATTAATATTTACACACTACTATATATAAAATAGATAGTCAACAAGGACAGGGAACACGACTCAATATTCTGTAATAACCTAATGGGAAAGGAATCTGAAAAAGAATGGATATATGTATATGTATACTGGAATCACTTAGCTGTAACTTGAAACTAACACAACATTGTAAATCAACTATACTCCAATATAAAATAAAAATTAAATTTAAAAATAGTTTATTGCTACAGAAAAGACAGTCTCTTCAATAAGTGGTGCTGGTAAAACTGGACAGCCACATGTAAAACAGTGAGATTAGAACATTCCTTCACACCATATACAAAAATAAACTCAAAATGGTTTAAAGACCTAAATGTAAGAACAGAAACCATAAACTCCTAGCAGAGAACACAGGCGGAACCATCTTTGACATAAATTGTAGCAATATTTTCTTGGATCCGTCTCCTAATGCAAATGAAAGAAAAGCAAAAATTTAAAAATGGGACCTAATTAAACTTAAAGCTTTGCATAACAAAGGAAACCATAGACAAAACAAAAAGAATACTTACAGAATAGGAGAAAATATTTGCAAATGATGCAACCAATAAGGAGTTAATATCCAAAATATGCAAAATATTGATACAACTAAGTATCAAAAAAAAAAAACCCAATCAAAAAATGGAGAGAAGACCTGAATAGACATTTCTCCAAAGAAGACATACAGATGGCTAACAGGCCATGAAAAGATGCTCAACATTGATAATGGCTAGAGAAATGCAAATCAAAACCGCAGTGAGGTATCACCTCACACCTGTCAGAAATAGCTATCATCAAAACGTTTACAAATAACACATGTCAGAGAGGGTGTGGAGAAAAGGGAACCCTCATACACAGTTGGTAAGAATGTAAATTGGTGCAGCCACTGTAGGAAACAGTATGGAGGGTTCTCAATAAACTAAAAATAGAACTACCATAAGACCCAGCAATTCCACTCCTGGGTATGTCCGGAAAAATCAAAAACACTAATTTGAAAAGATAATGCACTCCAATGATCATAGCAGCCCTATTTACAACAGCCAAGTCATGGAAGCAACCTAAATGTCCATATACAGATGAATGGATAAAGATATTGTATGTATATATACACAATGGAATATTACTCAGCCATAAAAAAGAATGAAATTCTGCCATTTGTAGCAACACGGACGGACCTAGAGAATATTATGCTTAGTGAAATAAATCAGACAGTGAAAGACAAATACTGTATGATATCACTTATATGTATAATCTAAAAAATAATACAAATGAATGTATATGCAAAACAGAAACAGACTCACAGTTATAGGAAACAAACTGGTGGTTACCAAATGGGAAAGGGAAGTGGGGAGGGACAAATTAGGGGTATGGGATTAACAGAAATAAATTACTATATATAAAAGAGATAAATAACAAGGATGTATTGCATAGCACAGGGAATTACACCTATTATCTTGTAATAACCTATAATGGAGTATATAATCACTATGCTGAATACCTGAAACTAAGACAATATTGAAAATCAACTACACTTCAATAAAAAAGTTTATTGCTTAAAGATATTAATCATCATTTGAGCCTTCAGCAAGTTATAGTAGTAACATTAAAGATCACCGATCGCAGCTCTCCACAACAACTACACGTAATAATATTAAAAAGTTTGAAATATTGTGAGAATTACCAAAATGTGACACAGAGACGCAAAGGGAGCAAATGCTGTTGCAATAATGATGCTGACAGATTTGCTCAATGCAGGCTTGCCACAAACCTTTGATTTGTAAAAGATGCAGTACCTGCGAAGCACAATAAAGCAAAGAGCAATAAAAGGGTACACGCCTGACCTTGGACAAGAACTCGGTATGCACACACTCTTTGATAAATATCAGGGCATTGGACAGTGGAAACACATGAGTTTTGGAGCCTGGTAGACCTGCTCTGGAGTACTGTGTCTTCCACTTAATAGCTCAATGACCTTATTCAAGTTGCTTAACTATACATACAAAATGGGAATAGTAATACTAATCTTGATTTTTTAGAAAATCAGTGAGTAAATAATACATTGGTAAAGCACCTACTTCATATTAATTGTTCACCCTACATTCCTTTCTCTTCTTCCCTAAGGAAGATGTCAGATACTAACCATTTTTCCCATTCCATGGAGAGTTCTTAAGGAAAACTTCACTGCTGTTATGAAACTGCGGCAAGTAGCCCAAAACCCCAGGACAAGAAGGACGGGGTCTGTCTTAAGTGGGGTTCTAATTTAAGGCTTGACTTCAATTATTTATTTATTACCTGTCCAAAGTGATTGCTGCTATGTCATAATTTCAGAATGAGTTTTCCTAATAAGGATCTAAAAACTAGAAACCTCTCTGTTTTGCAATGTATCTTGGAATTCTCTTCATGGGAAAATGCTTTTGGAATAGAAGGCTATGAGATTTTGGAATTCTCCTTCATACAAATTCCTTTCTTTTGAATAATACTTAATCTTTAATAACTACAGTATGGGATATTCTGGGAGACTATATCTATGATTATGGTTCTTTTTTTTTTTTTAACTAACAATGCTGACCCATTGACAATCAGGGCTTTATCTATCCATCTACACACTACTTATGAACTACATAGCATCTAGTTTGACTTGATGGGTCACTGCTCCCAAACTTAACTACACCTTAGTATCCCTCCTGACACTTGTTTTCAGACTGCCAGAACTTTTCTCAGATCCCTTAAGAGGAAGACTTCCTGAATTTAGGGGACTAATAAGGAGTTTTGGTTTGTGGTCACATCTTATATTTACATAATGACTCCTTTGATGATAAGCCCTTAGACTAGAATCCAAGAATACAGGTTACTGCCAAGGCCTTCAGTATGAGAAACAAGGCCTGGAATGTAACTTTTTCAGCTACTTTGCTGGAGGGACAGTTAATGAGGGGACACATAGTTAAGGAAGTGTCAAGGTGCCGCCCAAGGGTAGAACTTCGTTTTAGACTCCAAGCAAGAAGTGACACTCTCTTCCAAACTGGAGTCTTAAAACTTCATTCTTAACACTATTGCAGAGAGAGGGCAGCAAGAGGGTCCTGGTAAGTGAGTCATTTTCACTAACAGTCAGCCATTTTTATTAACGGATAATATTCATTAGTTAAGATTCAGTACATAAGGCAAGTACATGAAAAAAGAATTGTATCTAATTTCCATTAATGATTTCATATGTATACCAAATTGTATCTAATTTCCATTAATGATTTCATATGTATACCAAATTGTATCTAATTTCCATTAATGATTTCATATGTATACCAAATTGTATCTAATTTCCATTAATGATTTCATATGTATACCAAATTGTATCTAATTTCCATTAATGATTTCATATGTATACCAAATTGTATCTAATTTCCATTAATGATTTCATATGTATACCAAATTGTATCTAATTTCCATTAATGATTTCATATGTATACCAAATTGTATCTAATTTCCATTAATGATTTCATATGTATACCAAATTGTATCTAATTTCCATTAATGATTTCATATGTATACCAAATTGTATCTAATTTCCATTAATGATTTCATATGTATACCAAATTGTATCTAATTTCCATTAATGATTTCATATGTATACCAAATTGTATCTAATTTCCATTAATGATTTCATATGTATACCAAATTGTATCTAATTTCCATTAATGATTTCATATGTATACCAAATTGTATCTAATTTCCATTAATGATTTCATATGTATACCAAATTGTATCTAATTTCCATTAATGATTTCATATGTATACCAAATTGTATCTAATTTCCATTAATGATTTCAGTCATTCTCAACTATGCCTTTCTTCATTTTCATTAACCCTTTTGAGTATGCTCAAATGGATATGCATGGCTAGGTGAACTGTACTTGCTACAGTTAAGGCTTTGATGTCAAGAGTAGTAAAATCTGGGTAATCTTAGCCCTTCCACATCCACCTTCAAAATTCTGTCATAATGAGGCTTAATTCCCAAGATTCCTGGGTCTTAGAAAATAAAAAGCAGAAGTGCTCCATAAAATCAATAGGAGCTCCCAAATGTTGATTTCAGGTTAGTTGGCCCCTCAAAAACCTTTATATTTAACTCTTTTACTTGAGGAATTTTAAATAGGAAATGGGAAGCAAGAAAGGAGTATTAGTTAAGGACAGAGGTGATCAAGATGGCACCAGGCATTTGGAACTAGCTGCTGTAACAAATAACAAAATATGGAATGATTCAGACAGTAGTTTATTTACCTCAGTCCAAGGTGGATGTTCCTTCTCAGCAGAAGTTGGCTTGTCTTTGTCACCCAACTGTCATTCAAGGACTCAGAATGACAGGGGCTCTGCCATCTTCATCAAATGGTTTCTAAGGTCAGCATAATTATCTCCATCCTAAGGGAAAGAGCATGGAGTATTTATGGAAAATTTCTATGGACCAGGCCTGGAAATAGGACATATGACTTCTGTTCAAATTCAGTTGGCTAGAACTTGGCATCACCTGATTGCAAGGGAAGCTGGAAAGTGTGGTCTTAGCTGTATGCCCAGGAATATGAGGAAATAGATTAGGGAATAGTTAGCAATCTCTGACACAGAAGGTATTTATATTTACTCCCCCCCCGCACCCCTCCACAAATCTGGAATACTAATGCTTCATTTCCAGGACCACTACAGAAAGTCAAGAGATGGTTATGGTTATTATAATAAGAGAAGGTGAGAGATACTATTTCCTGAACACTTAGTGTGCTCTAGAACTTGTGTTAAATGCACACATTATCTTATTTAATCCTCACATACATCAACCCTGATTTTACAGCCAAGGAGACTGAGAGAGGATAAGTCACCTGACGAAGGTCTCACAGATAGTCAGTGACAGAGCTGGGATTTGAACCCAGCAGCCTGTCTAACTCTGATGGCCGAGTGCTTTACTGCCTCATTATACAACCATCACCACATTACAGAAGGACCAAAATATAAATTACCATCTACTCCAAAGTTAAGCCACGATTCTATTTTCAACATGAGGAAAAGGAAGGAATGATCTTCAGATTTTGAAAATCCTCATGTGAATGAACTTGAAATAGACAGGAAAGCCTTTGGCCAAGTTTAGAAATCCCTGGAACTCCTTCGATTCTGCCATTGAAACCTCATTTGAGCATTTCCAGTTTATTTTTAATTCTCACCAGGCACCATATCCTGGATCAGTGAAGCAGATTTTAAACATCCTTATGAGGAATTTTGATATAAGTGAGATTTTTTAACTGAGTGTGAAAGAAATGCAGCTAAACTACAAGACAAGAATAGCTAAAATAAATAAGAGCCCAATATTTAAGCAGTAAGTGTCCGCACCTATGAAAGCCTATTGGGCTTTGCTGTGACTGGTCCTCCTGAAAGATTGAGATTCCCCAGAATCTTCACCTGTTCCTCAAGTCTGTTGTCCCTGGCCTGAGCCTGGAACCTGAAGGCTCTATAATTTACTTAGCACCCCTTCCTAACACTGTCTGAAACCCCAGCAAGGACAACGCAGATCTCTAAACTCTGCAGACACTCCTGTAATCCCTATGGTTTGACCCTGGTTGATTGCCTGTATGGAATATAACACCTAGTTGGTCATGCAGGCCAAAATCAGAAAATGGAAGTAGAGATACACACCATAAATATCAAGTCAGTTGGGTTAGTGAATTCTGCTCACCATGACCTGTAGTTAGCAGGTTTTGGTACCTGTGAGCACTGGACCCAGGAACACCCTTGGGTTTACACTCAATATGTCATCATGGACAGTGGTCCTAATACAAGGCCATTTGTTCTCCTGCCGGCACCTTGCTCACCTTCTGAGGCTGTTTGGGAAGAACAGTCACCTTCCACCTCTCCTGTAAATCTTCCAGGCACAGCCTCTCTAGCTACTTGTGTTAACATGCATCACGCCATACGTCACGCCGTGAATCATAACCATGGGAACAAAAGAGGTAAAGACAAACAAACTTATCTTGTTACCTATTGTGACAAGATCATCATTTTCTTCCACATAACTGTTTCCTCAAGAAAAGAAATAGAGTGAAGTGAAAACATTATCGGATGAAGATCTACTGTATAGCACAGGGAACTATACTCAATATCTTGTAATAACCTATAATGGAAAAGAATATGTGTGTGTGTGTATAACTGAATCACTTTGCTGTACACTTGAAACTAATACAACATTGTAAGTTAACTGTACTTCAATTTAAAAAATTACTGGAGGGCTTCCCTGGTGGCGCAGTGGTTGAGAATCCGCCTGCCGATGCAGGGGACACGGGTTCGTGCCCTGGGCTGGGAAGATCCCACATGCCGCAGAACGGCGGGGCCCGTGAGCCATGGCTGCTGAGCCTGCGCGTCCGGAGGCTGTGCTCCGCAACGGGAGAGGCCACAACAGTGAGAGGCCTGCATACCGCAAAAAAAAAAAAAAAAAAAAAAAAAAAAAAATTACTGGAATATGGCAAACTGTTTATAAAGTTGGGTAGTGTACAAGGGTGATCACTATATAATTCTATGCAATCATTTCATGATTTTTTACTACTTCATAATAAATCAAATATTAAAGAGAAATAATCTGGACTGAGTTTCTTGTTTTTATTTCCAACTCTCCTGCTCACCAGGGGGTCTTGAGCCACGAGGAACGGAATCCTACCAACAACCATGTGAGCTTGGATGTGGATCCTTCCCCATTCAAGCTTTAAGATGAGACCTCAGCTCTGATTGTCACACTGATTACAGCCTCATGAGAGATGTAAAAGCAGAGCCCCCAATTAAGTCATGCCTGCATTCCTGACCCACAGAAACTGTGAGATAATAAATGTGTGTTATTTAAGCCACTAAGTTTGCGGTACTATTGTTATGCAGTGATAGATAACTGATGCAGTGTTTATACCGGGAGATGGCAAGCCTCCTCTCCTTTTAGGTCATCAGTGTAGGGGAGCTGGGGAGTTTATAGAATACTTTTGCCTGAGTGCCACCCTCAGAGACTCTGATTGGTTTGAGTTGTGGCCTGGATATTAGAATTTTCGAAACTACTTAGAGGATTCTAATGTGCTACAAAATATGAGAACCACTGCAAAGGTAGTAATCTCATGTTTCCCTTCTTTTTCAACTGTCATCTTTTTTGCTATTCTCAGATTCCCTCCAAAAAGCACCTCACTTCAATACTCACTTCAGACTCTGTGGAACGCCTGGGTATGCACAATCCTTCCTTCCTTGCACATGCTCATTCTTTAATACTTTGTTCCAGTCAAATAGCATTGACAAACCCAGACAGTAGTAGGGTATCCACAGAAAGGGACACTCAGAAAAGGGATAAGTAGTTCTCGGTGACTCCTGCGCTGTGACCCAACAGTAATGGTAAACAGTTGGGGAAATGTAAGATGGCTGTGTCTGTCGGGAAGGAGGGAGGGGTAGGAAAGCTGGGATGAGGTATAACTTTTTTGACCTATTAGTTACACATCCTGGCACCGTTTAAGAAGTTGCAAGAAACATCAAATATTCTAGCTTATAAGTTTAACAAGTAATAAAATAAGAGCCACCATCAGAGAACATACAGTAAATGCTGGGTCTGTATCATCATCACTCGGTAAATGCTGAGTCTGATATTTTTTTGAGAAACCCGTGGCCTTGCCCCTTCCTTTGATAAATCGCCTCATAATGACTATCTCTTCCTCAGTGCCTGTATTTAATGTCTATGCATGTCTGGATGTAATACATAAAGATATCAATTGTTAAGTTATTTTTGCTAGTTCGGATGGCTGGTGGCTGACTTGTTCTGACTGATAAATGTGTTTTTGATTTGTCTTTGCCATATGTCACAGAGGACACTGGGTAGAAATCTGCCCAGAGCGATATGATTATTACATTAATGATTTGGAAACCTGAGGCCCCCAAGCCACAGTGCACAATTACCTGACTTGGGGGAGAAAATCCTGCTCTGGCTGGAGGCCAGGGGGACAGCTGACAAGGAACATAGCTTGCCTGTGTGCAGCTGGCTTCCTGCTCTGCTCCATGCACCACGCTCTGCTGACCCCCGACCACAGAAGAGGAGCCTTCCTGCCCGTCTGCAAACACTGCTGCTGACTATGTGATGCTTGCCCTCTCTCCCGACCCTAGCTGCTAAACTATGCTAGAAGTTAGACATTGATTTATTGCTTAGTTTGCTGTTAAAATTGGCCTATATAAAAAGGAAAGCAATTTTAACAGTACCTTGCTGTGTGAGAGTTTTTAATCCCTTCTTAACCCTTCTCCTGGACAAAAGAACCTTTAGGTTAAGGCAGCAGTATACCTCGCTCCCCACAGAGCTAAATTGCTCTGTGCCCCACCCAGAGTGCCATCTCTCAA
Organism: Physeter macrocephalus; assembly: GCF_002837175.3. Classification (NCBI taxonomy): domain Eukaryota; kingdom Metazoa; phylum Chordata; class Mammalia; order Artiodactyla; family Physeteridae; genus Physeter; species Physeter macrocephalus. Next base: position 73,273,176 of record NC_041221.1, on the reverse strand, counting down.
AGGCAGTAAAACATAGTAGATGGGAACATGCACTTTGGCATTAAGAGAATAAGGTTTCCCAGCTCCACCATTTGTCAGCTTCATGACCTTTAGGCATGATACTTAACCTCTCTAGGCCTCTGCTTTCTCATCTGCTCAGCATAGTACCTGGCACATGTTAAGTGTTCAATGAATAGGAGCTATCATCATTGTTATTTACCTTTTTTCACCCAGAGGTGTGATGGATCCAGCTGCATATTCACAGACTGGGTTACAGTCCACCCAAATTGGAATTTATTATCTCTATTCCCATCCATTCCCTCAAAGAGGAGGTCAAGCCCGGGACAGCGGTTTTGTTCTTAGCCACCCATCCATATATTTCTATTTATAGAAGTTAGAATCCCCATCAGTTCTTAACAAGTACCATTTGTATGTGCAAAGCATAGTGTCAGGTGCTGGAGGAGATAAAAACACAAGATTTGTGAGCTTAGGAGTGGATCCTTTCCCATTTAAGCTTTCAAATGAGACCTCAGCTCTGAGGACACTGATCACAGTCTCACAGGGGAACTTGAAGCAGAGCCCCAATTTAGTTATGCCTGAATTCCTGACCCACAGAAACTGTGAGATAGTAAATGTGTATTGTTTGGGAATGTAAACTGGTGCAGCCACTATGGAAAACAGTATGGAAGTTTCTCAAAGAACTAAAAATAGAACTATCATATGACCCAGCAATTCCACTCCTGGGTATTTATCCAAAAAAAACAAAAACACTAGTCCAAAAAGATACATGCACCCCAATGTTCATTGCAGCACTATTTACAGTTGCTAAGATATAGAAGCAACCTAGGTGTCCATCAACAGATGAATGGATAAAGAAGATGTGGTATGTATATACAATGGAATATTACTCAGCCATAAAAAAGCATGAAATTTTGCCACTTACAACAACATGGATGGACTTAGAGAGTATTATGCTAACAAATAAGTCAGACAGAGGAAGACAAATACTGTATCATATCACTTATATGTGGAATCTAAAAAATATAATAAACTAGTGAATATAGCAAAAAAGAAACAGACTCATAGATTTAGAGAACAAACTAGTGGTTACCAGTGGGGAGAGGGAAGGGAGGAGGGGCAAGATAGGAGTAGGGGATTAAGAGGTACAAACTACTATGTATAAAATCAATAAGCTATAAGGACACAACACAGGGAATATAGCCAATATTTTATAATAACTATAAATGGAATATAATCTTTAAGAACTGTGAATCACTATGTTGTACACCTGAAACTTATATAATATTGTACGTCGACTATACCTCAATTTTTTAAAAAGATAAATAAATAAGGGCTTCCCTGGTGGCGTAGTGGTTGAGAGTCTGCCTGCCGATGCAGGGGACACGGGTTCGTGCCCTGGTCCGGGAAGATCCCACATGCTGCCCAGTGGCTGGGCCCGTGAGCCATGGCCGCTGGGCCTGCGCGTCCGGAGCCTGTGCTCCGCAACGGAGAGGCCACAACAGTGAGAGGCCCGCATACCGCCAAAAAAAAAAAAAAAGATAAATAAATAAATATGTGTTGTTTAAGCCGTTAAGTCTGTGGTAATATTGTTACTAGAGGTGCCTGCCTTAGTTGGGGAAATATGACTTGCCTACTACGTTAACCCAAAGTAGGAGGTAGCAATTGACAAGTGGTAGAAAAATATATTTAATTCCCAAAGCGATCTATGGTTAATCTACATGTGGAATTCTCACTATGTAATGGTAAGTAATAAATCCTAGCATACAGTATTGAGAGCTTATTTGTGTATGTTTAAACTGAGATGATAATTGTTAATAACATTTTTAAACTTTGTAGCAGGTAGGTATGTGCTATCTTTAGTCATCCAGTAAATATACAAGATAAATAGATGCATAAGGTAGGATTTAAAAATCTATACCTGTGCAAATTTTAGTACTGTCATACCGTTAGCTTTGGCTTCCACAATCTAGGGAAGAGTAAAGTTTTGATTTGTTTTGACACATCAACCATTTTTTGGACTAAGAGTATGCCTGGGTGGAGTTGAGCCATGGTGCTACAGGGTCCACGCTTGCGGAATGATGCGGGAAGAAGCCCTCTAATTCTAAGCAGCTTAGCCCCGATTTGGGCAAAGCCTAGTGTGAGAACTATAAAGGTTTTTCTGGCCTCCCATAATCCTCTGCAAACTGTATTATGGAAATGATGGTAATTACTTCAAAGTCCCTGGTGATTACTGGGTCTTTGGTGCTGTTCATTGTCAATTCACCTCAGCCAACCAGCTGTCTCACGGACTTGCCTTTTGTACCAAACCTTTAATGAAACTGGCATTTGTGTCAATAAACTTTAAGTCCATCTTTGCTGAGATAATTATGTAGGTCGCTCAAATTGCAGCTACTTCAAATAATTATAGCCTTTTAGCCTCGAATATAAGGTGATGATTAAAGGAGAAGGAATCAGGGGTCCCCATGCCGAAGTCAATTAGATGAAAATGCTGGCAGTTCTCAGCTCGGGCCTCTGATTTGAATGCACAAGCCTCTGGGCTATATCAGGGCGTCACAAAGAATAAGTCACTCATAAAATACACATTTGTTTGGCTCAACCATGATCTAATTTGCAGACACAACAATTTCACCATATTAGCTGTTAAGGGGAAAAGCTCTTTCATGAACACCATCATAAAGACTGCTTTGTGGTCCAATGGCATCGAGCATCAACAACCAGAGTGCAATTCCATTTTCCCAACGAAGAGCAAAGATTATAGCAAAAACCCCTGTATAGATTTCGAAACTATCCACATCCATGGACTAAAGACAAATTTTACAGTTTCACTAGATTTCTTTTCCATGGCTTGGTAAAACTTCAAGGGACCAACTTTTAGCCATTTCATGTACTTGTCCCTACATACTTAAGGTAACGAAATTCACTAATTACAAAAAGAACGCATGTTCTCATTTTGGTCAAAAGCTTGAAACGTTCAGAAAAAAAAAAAAAAAAAAAAAACTTTGGAGACCAGGAAATCATGACGTTTAAATCCCTTTCCTTCTGTGGACTAGAAAGACAAAGCCCTTTATTAATCACCCCCGCCTCCACTGCCATCTCCACCTGTCAACATTTAAAACTGGAGGCTAATGGTAGACAGGCTTCTCCTGCAGGTCGTAATTGCCTTTCCAACAGAGAAGCTATCTCCAAAGCAACCAAGATACGACCTATGAATTCAAGCTGCGACTCTCTATGTAAATTGCTTGCACTGAAATTGAAATTTCCCAAAAGAAAGCCGCACTGATCAGTCTATTAAATGCATTCCTATCTTAGATGCAGGGATGTACTCTGGCAGCTAAGGAATTGTCCATACTCCATACATTGTACACAGAGATAAGACCCCAGCGCTTTTTAACCTGACCTTAAATTTACAAAGAAATCCTGTCATTATTCATAATTCAATAATCATTGCTCATGACTTAAAGTAGCCCGACTGTCCACAGCTGCCCACATTAGTCCCAGAATGAAATAATGGTGTTTCATACACCATCATCTCACATTAGCTCGTTTTTTCCTTATTAGCTTTGTCATGCTTTGGTGCAATGTATTTTTGGTCTTTGGCATGCCTTGCCTATTCAGCATTAAATGTTCCCATAAGTTTTCCTGTCTGGTTTTGTTTTGCTTGCTTAATGTTTTTTGGGTTGTTGGGTTGTTTTTTTTTTGCCATAAACTCCTCTACTCCAGAAACAGAATCTAGGATCAGATAACGTTCTGTTGCACTAAGGCAACATTATTATTGTTCAGTCAATAGACAATTCACCTAAACGACCCCGCCAGGGGATGAGATATGTGAACCCTTGGGGCCCACGGTTTGGTGAGCACTTGACACAGTCTTCCAGATCACTGAATCACTCACGCGTCATGTGGCCCAGTCCGCTTCCATCAGGTATCACCAGTCTTTTCCTCTCCTGGGCCCACCTAACTCCCCCCGCCTCTCCACCTCCCCACACTTGATACCTTTAGGCTCCCTCAAACTCTGTTTATGAAAATCAAGGAAAAGAGAAATAAACATAAGAGACTCACTCTGTGGCAGAGTGTCCCCCAATATTCATTCTCTCCTTCTCCCATTGCAATACAACTCTTGACTTTTAGCTGGGCCCACGGCTGCCTGGAATATAGTTAGGGATGCCATAAGACTAGTTCAAGCCAATAGCATATAAACAGAAGTTTCTTTTTGGCAATGTTTGGGAAATTCCATTAAAATGTGGCTGGCTTGAGCCATTTGTCCCATTTCTTCTTTTCCCTTTTCTCCAATCCTGCTATATCTGGTAAATATGGCTAGAGTTCCAGCCACCAAATTGGTGCAAGAAGTCAAGGGCCATACCCTATGGCAGAGAACTCTATGGAATAGAGCCACCATACCAGACCTGGACTGTCTATCTCCAGACCTTCATGTGAAGGAGAAACACTTTTGTCTTGTTTAAGCCACAATTACTTGGCACGCCTGTTACCTGCAATGGAATTTGATCTTAACCTATAGGCGCTCTCTGATTTTCAGTAGCAGCAGGGGCTAATTTTGTTTGTGTCTACGTTCAGATCATGAATCTTTTAAGCACCTGGTAAGATCATGCGCCTGACAAATATTTGACAAACTCATTAAAAGACTAACCCCGTTAGTAAAGAAAAAGCTTATTTAATTTATTCATTTAATGCCAAAACTATCAGAATTTCAATTTCAAATGAGAACAAAAAAGCATGTCACTTTTTGTAAGCAAATTTTTATGGAATTCAGGAAGTCTGCTTCAGAAGTCTGCTCACTGCGTGATCTCACTTTCTGGGACTCACTTTGCTCATTTGTAAGATGGGCCCCTTGTTCTCAGGGGGCTGAGAACTGGGGAGGGAGCAGGGCCAAAAGAGAACCTAGTGGGTGAACCTCTTAGCTCTGCAGCCCCTGCTTCATCCCAAGCAGTTCCACCTTTAAAATTCCACAGAAGATTTTGTTTTATAAGGAAATGAGAATCTTAAAAAAAATCACTGGACCAGATAATCTATAAGAACCCTTCCAGTTCTGACATTTGATGACTAGAAAGACTCCCACATGGCCAGAATGAGGCAGGTGGTAGCACTGCTGTGAGCTGAGTCAAACTGGGAATGGCATTGTCCTGGACGTGTTGCCAAAGGCAAAGCCTGAGCCGCGGAAGGGACGGGAAGATGTCAGATCCAGCAGGGAGGTTACAGGACAGGGTTGTTTTTTTCTGCTTGGCTCCAGTTACGCATTTAAACACAAGGACAAGTACATATTCAAGAATAGACATTTGCTTAATAGATGCATATTAAAGGCTAAATACTGATGAATAGTTATACATGTTACAACTGAACTGAGCAGGTGCTGCCTTGATGCTGCTCAGCTCAGTTATTCGTGAGACGTTTAAGCAGGGGAAGGAGTGGAAGGCTGAGCCGAGTTGCTGGCCCGCACGCAGGGCTCGCTAGGGGCGGGCCTGGCTGGAGAAGCCCTTGCTCCTAGAGCAGCGACCTGGGAACAGCCCTGCCAGCTCCACCCCAGATGTGACACAGACACTGGTCTGGGAGCCAGGAGACCCTGGGCTGCTCTCAGTTCTGCTTCCTCATCAAGTCATTCTCCCTCACTAAGTTTTTTTCCTCTTGTGTAAATGAGCAGGTTGGGCTAGATAATCTTGAAAGTACTTTTAGTTCTGAAATTCCAGGGTTTACTGTGTAAAATGGGTGGGGGGGGGCAGTATGGAATGCTTCTTCTCCACTTGTGACATGTCTCTGGATAGAGGAAACTGCCCTAGAGGACACTTTCAGACACTTTTCACTCCTTGACTCACACTGTATCTGTGGAGGCGGGGACTTAGCTGGTTGGTCACTTTGGGGAGAACGAGGGGGCAAATTTGACTCCATTCTTCCTGCCTGGCAGCGGGGGCAAGTGGCTGGCCTCCGCTGTCTCTGCCGTCTCCATCCGGCACTGCCTCAGACAGGGTGGGTGTCCCTCCCCCCAGCAGGCCCTCTGGGCTACACTCCATCCACACATCCCTCCACCTGCCTCCGTGTGACTTCACCTCACAGTCTGAATGTTGACGTGTCCACATGTCAGCATCTGAGGGGGTCCCTCTGTCCCGGTGATTCTTTTATTAAACAACCTTGTGAGGGAGGTACTATTATCCCCATTTTACATAGGAAGAAATTGAGAGTCAGAGTTTAATTAACTTATCCACAGTCTCACAGCTGGGCAATACTGTCTACCTCATAAGGTTGGCATAAGAATTGTACGAGCTGTTTGTCAACATGGCTTTTTTTGGTTTTGTTTTGTTTTTTATAAATTTATTTATTCATTTATTTGCTTTCGCCGCGTTGGGTCTTCGTTGCTGCGCGCAGGCTGTCTCTAGTTGCGGCGAGCGGGGGCTACTCTTCGTTGTGGTGCGCGGGCTTCTCATTGCGGTGGCTTCTCTTATTGCGGAGCACGGGCTCTAGGTGTGTGGGCTTCAGTAGTTGCGGCACGTGGGCTCAGTAGTTGTGGCTTGCGGGCTCTAGAGAGCAGGCTCAGTAGTTGTGGCGCACGGGCTTAGTTGCTCCGCGGCATGTGGGATCTTCTAGACCAGGGATCGAACCCGTGTCCCCGGCCTCGGCAGGAGGATTCTTAACCACTGCACCACCAGGGAAGCCCCTGTCAACACGGTTTTTAATGTTGTATCTTTGAGGCCTGGCTGTCCGACATGAATGAGGATCACGTGATGCAGCCTCTCTAGAGAGCAGCCTCCCATCGGCAGCCTGGTGGGTAAAGGGAGAAACCTGTCTTCAAAGTCACAGCTCCAAGAACCCTCCATCTACTCCTCACCCAGTTCCTGCTCAGGTGCAGCTAGCTGAGCAGAGGTGAGAGGTGGGGCCCCCAGGTTCCCAAGGAAACCACTTCTCTCAGTGGATGCCCGGTGCCTGGAGGAGAGGTTGAGGTGGGCAGGCTTGCAGTCTGGCCAAGTTTCTCTCAAGAGGTGCAGCTCACCTGGGAGCCCCACCTGAGGGCGACCTCCCACCCTCCCTGTCAGAGAAGAGAAACTCTCCCTGGTGAAGCCGTCAGCTGCAGTTAGAATGAACGGTCTTCAAACTCCAGCAGCCCCTCGCTTAAACATCACCTCCTCCAGAGCTGTCTTCAGCCATCTAGATCAGCGGTTCTCAACACTGGGGGCCCCGAGAATCCCCCAAGAGGGCTTTAAAAAACAATGATGTCTGGACCCCATCCCTCCCCAGGCGAATCAGCATTTCTGGGGTTGGCCACAGAGGCCAGGGTTGGGGAACGCTGTTCAGGACAAAGTTCAGCCCTTACCACCCCCGGGCCCACATCCCACTTTGGTGCAGTTTAACAGATGCCACAGCCGTCATGTTTACCTGGATGGCTGCACTCTCTGCTAATTTGTGACCTCCCACCACAGCAGGGAGTATGTGCTGCCCCCCCCTCCAGTGCTTGATACAGTTCCTGATGTTCAGCAGCAGCTCAAATCACGTTTGGTGAATGAAATCAAATAGCAATAACTTGGAATTCAGGCCTTTTTCCCCAAAAAAGTCCATAGATTTTTATATTGAAAATTAAGGTCAAGTATATATGCTTGCATGTGTATGTCTCATAGTTTCATAGTTGAAAAACATAGTCACAAACAGTTCACACGATTCTTACATAAACCCTGTGAGGTAGGTACTATGGCCCAGCTGTGAGAACTGGGGCAAGTTAATCAAACTCTGAGCCTCAGTTTCGTCATCTTTAAAATGGGGATAATAGTGCCTCCCTCATAAGGTTATTAAGAAGATTAAATGAAATAACCCTAGCACTTAGCACATTGCCTGGCCCACAGAGAGGGTTCCAGAAAGCTAGCTATTGTTATTGCTATTACTGTTATCGTTCCCTTCATGTTACAGCAGGTAAACTGAGGCTCAAATAGATAAAGACTTGACCAAGATCCCACAGGGTTAGGACTCAAACCAAAGTCTCCTGACTCTCAATCCTGTATTCTTTTATGTACCATGTTGAGAATATTCTTTGGAGATAGGGAGAGGCAGGCAATATCAGCCTCCTTTTCCGATGGGAACATAAATGACTGAAAGAGGTGATTTGCCTGGAAGCCATACGGCTAATGGCTCAGCGCCATGCGGAGGGAAGAGCCCTGGATCAGAAATGAGGGGATTTCTCCCTGTTCCCACAGTGGACTTTCACCAGGCCACATCTTCTCCCCGTGCCTCCGTGCCTGCCCCTAGCCTGGGGGACTGACAAGGCGACCACGAAGCATCCACAGCCCTGCCAGTCCAGGGCTGTGTGTGAGCTGCGTCCAGGAGCCTCTCAGCACAGCAGGCAGCAGGTGTGCCTGTGAACTTCGGCCCCGCCCTTGGGCCAAGCAGCGCATCCATGCTGAGCCCAAGCACAGGAGACAGTAAGTCAGTTCCCCGCCCCCACCCCTGAATGCCTGGCTCTCCAGGGAGCCGTGGAAAGATGAGGCTGCCCCTGGGACTCCCCTCCCCTGGCCAGGCTGCCGCATTCATTATGCACATCCTCAGCTGGGAGGCTATGGGGAGCCTGGTCCAGGAGCTGACGGTCTCAGGTTCTTCCTCTGGAGCATTCTGCAAGGTGGTAAACAGACACTAACGAGCCTCTAGCTCCTCCGTGATGTGCCACACTGTCTCTCTCACAGGTTTTGTCAGTAGCTGAGCTCCGTTATTCCAGGAAAAGTGGCTCTGGCCTTCTTCTTAGCCCAAGAACAAAAGGAAACAAGGCAGAGAGCTTTATGGAAAACCAGGCAGAAAAAGAAAAAAAAAAAAAGACCCCCAAACCATACCAAAATATTTCCATTAGTTCATTAGTTATTTCTGAGTGATTCTTAAACTATTTTTTTTTTTTTTTTTTTGCGGTACGCGGGCCTCTCACTGTTGTGGCCTCTCCCGTTGCGGAGCACAGGCTCCGGACGCGCAGGCCCAGCGGCCATGGCTCACGGGCCCAGCCGCTCCGCGGCATGTGGGAATCTTCCCAGACCGGGGCGCGAACCCGGTTCCCCTGCATCGGCAGGCGGACGCGCAACCACTGCACCACCAGGGAAGCCCAGGGAAGCCCCTGAGTGATTCTTTTTCTTTGTGCTGTCCTAGGATTTTTTTGTTTTCTTTTTGTGACTAGGTATTAGTTCTCCAAAGAGAAAAAGTCCACAATAGTTTTTCATGTTTATCCAAGCAGGAGTTCATGAAGGCATGAATTGCCTGAGCTTCTTGCTTTCATTCGTGCTGCTGCCAGGAGAATCTAAGCTGTGGGCAGAGAGGGGCCTCCAGAGAAGCCCAGCACCCGGGGACAGGCAGGGCCATCTTAGATGACCCAGGCGCCTGAGAGCCACGGGCCCTGAGAAGTGGGACAGAACCAGACACCACTCACTCATGAAATGACTGGGACAGCCCGTCCCCCTGTCCTGAGGCCACCTGTAGGTCAGCCCATTCCTTCTCCTCACCTAGCTGGTACCTGGATATGACTGTCCATGGATGGCCTCTGGCCAGGCATGAGCTCTTCTCCAGGGCTTCTCTCCCTTAACCGCTCACAGCCATCAGGAGCTGAGGTTCAGGACAGACATCCACCCTATGACTCCCTACCCACCAGAAGCTCTAGCATTTTGCCTGTTAATTCAGTATCTCATCTTCACAAACCCAGGGACAGATCTTCAGAAGCCCCAGAGCAGTGAGGAAGAATGGCTATCCTTTATAGAGCACCCCCTATATGCCAGGATCTTTACATACCTTCCTTCCTTCCCTCATTCATTCAGCAAATACCTATTGACTTCCTGCTATGGGCCAAGCAGTATGCTATGCTTGGGGCTGGGGATACTCTACTGAGTAATATGGATAAAGCTCCAATCCATGGGGAGTTAACAGACTTTATCTCAAATCCTCTCAAGAAATCTGCACAGGTGATATTATTGTTTCTGTTTTACAGTTGAGAAAATGAGGCTTACAGAGATTAAATAACTTGCCCTGAGGTCACACAGCCAGAAAGGAACAGAGCCAAGACATGAACCCAGATCAGTTTGAACTCCAAAGTGGACTTCCTACCACACTACAGCATTTCTTAGCAAACCCAGAACAGGCCCCTCAGCTCTGCACTTCTGGGGCTTCACCAGCTAAATCGTACACACTGGAAAGGATGTCTTACATTTCTTTGCACCTTCATCATGCCGAGCACAATATCTGTTGCATAACAGATGCCTAATAAATAGACGAATGAACTATTTGAATATATTAACTCACTTGGAGCCCCCGGACAACTCACCTACCCTTTCCATCTTCATCTCTAGTCACCACTCTCTCTTCTTCACAGCCAAAGTATTGAAGACTTTTAAAGAGTTACAATCTCTAGTCAACTTCCTCACATGCCACTCACTCCTCAGCCTTTTCTGGCCCCGGCTCTACACCCCCAAAAGCCCAAAATGCTCTCTGCAAGACGGTCAGTCACTTCTTTGTCATTAGATCCAGTAGGCCAGACCCATTTTACTTCTCCTTTCAGCAGCGTGCAAATCTGCTCATCACTCCCCTGCTTTAAATTACTTCAGTGGATTCCTCCTTGATTCCAACTCCTTGAAATTCTATTGCCTTGGCTGCCAGGACTCTGGTTTCCCTCCTGCTCTGGCTGCTTCTCCCTGGTTCGTTTTTCGTGACTCTCCCATATTGCTCCTCAATAAATGTGGGTGTTTCCCAGGGTTCCAGCCCAGGCCCTCTTCTCGCCTCACTCCCTCCACTCTCCCTGGGCAACCACACTCAAATGCGTCTCTGTCAATTTCCACCTCCTGCCCAGACCTCTCACCCAACGTGGACACAGTGGCCCTCTCCTCAGACTCCAACCTGAACTCAGTGCTCCCCTCCCACAAAGCTGTCCTCCTTCCTGTGTTACATGAAGAATTAATCCCACTTAATAACGAAGTGATCACTGAAGAAATCAAAGAGGAAATCAAAAAATACTTAGAAACAAATGACAATGGAGACATGACGACTCAAAACCTATGGGATACAGCAAAAGCAGTTCTAAGAGGGAAGTTTATAGCAATACAATCCTACCTTAAGAAACAGGAAACCTCTCGAATAAACAACCTAACTTTGCACCTAAAGCAATTAGAGAAAGAAGAACAAAAAAACCCCAAATTTAGCAGAAAGAAAGAAATCATAAAGATCAGATCAGAAATAAATGAAAAAGAAATGAAGGAAACAATAGCAAAGATCAATAAAACTAAAAGCTGGTTCTTTGAGAAGATAAATAAAATTGATAAACCATTAGCCAGACTCATCAAGAATAAAAGGGAGAAGACTCAAATCAATAGAATTAGAAATGAAAAAGGAGACGTAACAACTGACACTGAAGAAATACAAAAGATTAT
>NC_041221.1:73246913-73259515 GCF_002837175.3 Physeter macrocephalus | reverse complement strand
GACGCAAGAGGGAAGAGATATGGGAACATATGTATATGTATAACTGATTCACTTTGTTGCAAAGGAGAAACTAACACACTATTGTAAAACAGTTATACTCCAATAAAGATGTTAAAAAAAAAAAAAAAAAGAATTAATCCCTGCCCCCTGCCCGCCCATCACCCAGACACTGGAACCTCCTCCTCCGCTCTTGCCTTCACCTTCAATCTGGCACCAAACCCTGTTGATTCTGCTCCTCAGTAATGTCTTTAATTGTCCACTTCTCTCTCTCTCAAGACCACCACCTAATTTCAGGACCTCATTGTGTCCTACGATCACTGCAACAGCCATCAAATGATCTCATTTTCCTCAGCGAGTCTTGCCACCTTCAGTTCATTCTCCACCTTGAACCTGAAGAAACTTTCGAAAACTGCAAATCTGGGGACTTCCTGGTGATCCAGTGGTTAAGTCTTCACCTTCCAGTGAAGGGGGGGTGCAGGTTCATTCCCTAGTCGGGAAGCTAAGATCCCACATGCCTCGCGACCAAAAAACCAAAACATAAAACAGAAGCAATATTGTAACATATTCAACAAAAGACTTTAAAAATGGTCCACATTAAAAAAAATCTTTAAAAACTGCAAATCTGCTCATCACTCCCTGTTTTAAATTATTTCAGTGGATTCCTCCTTGATTCAAACTCATTATCGTGGCCTACAGGACTCTTGATGACCTACCTTCCTAGCATCATCTAGTACTCCCCACTCCTAGCCTGTGTTTAATGCTCTGACTATATTAAAATAGATGGGAGTTCCAGTACCATGCCAATGTACTTTTGCACTTGCTGTTCCCTTTACTCAGAAAGCCCCTTTTATCCTTCAAGATTCAGTGCAGGTGTAATCTCCTCTAGGAACCTTCAATCCTGAGTTAGGGGTTGTCCCATCCTCCCTGGACATTCCTTTCCTACAGAATCCAGCACAGCGCTCTAGAACACTACATGTACCGTCACACTATTATTAGACTTTAAGGGCCTTGGGGGCATGGAGTGTCTTTTCCATCTTTGTACTTGCAGTCCCTCACACTGCCATGAAGTCTGGTACACAGAAGATGCTCAGGGGAAGGATGAGTGGGAAGGTGGGTGGACGGCTGGGTGGACACAAATGAAGAGGTAGATGACTGAAACTCACATGGAATTGTAGTTAAAGAAGTTGTCTCTCCACCTGTCCTTCAACTCATCTCTCAGGAATGGGAAGAGCAACCTTGAAAAATAGTTCCAAAGACCTGGGCTAAGCAAATTTCTAAAAGCAATCTGGGAAAAACATAATGGCACAGACAAACAAAACACATAGAGTTTAATAACAAGCCACCATTTGTTAAACGGGGTATGTCCAGCTTGGCATGAAAAGATATTCAGAAAATGCTGATTTTTATTTAAAGTTATATCCACATATACATTCGAAAGGGAGGCAGAGAGCAGAGTTCTCACCCAACAAACGATCTAAATGTTCCATTGGATACAAGTCATACCTCTCCACACCACGCCACAAGGATCTCTGACAAAGGGGAATCTCCTAAAAACATCTAAGCACTTGCTCTGATGAGAAAAAACAAACACATAATTAAATAGTATGTCGGGAAAAGAAAGACTTTTCAAAATCAAAACTGACATCTATAGCCAAGACCTAGAAATTGATGAAACAACTGACGGCTACGGTAACAATATAGATAATGATATGGAGACCTTACTGGATGTGGGACACTGTGCCTCCCTCCCCCAGAACTCATTATTTCACACCAGCCGCCCTCGCGCCTCTTCTTTCATCTGATCCTCATGACAACTGTAGGAGGAAGGCAAGGCAGGGACGGTATTTTTATTCTGCGTAAATCAGAAAAATGAATGGAAGGAAAGGAAAGGACTATGAGCTTGGGGAAAGATGATGCCAAGTTCCTTTCCTCAGCTCTAATTTGGGGCAACTAAGTGGAAAGTGGCCAAGAGGCAACCACCAGAGAACACCTGATGGAAACAGATGCTCATGTTTTCTCTGTCTGATAAAGTTGTCCCTCCAGTATTAAACTCGAAAGCTGCCTCCTTTTTCCCATCTTCTCCGTTCTTTTCCTTCTCTCGTATTCACTCTCCTCCTCACTCATGACATTCCAGCTACTCTGGAACACTTTGTTTCCGGTATACATCAAGGTTAATCTTATTTCAAGGCCTTTGCGTCTGCTGTTCCCCATGCCTGGAACACATTCTATGAGGAGCTCTTTCCAGTCCTTTGGGTCTTTCGGGTCTCTGTTTAAATATTTGTTCCCTAGAGACACCCTCTTTGTACACACTTGCTAATAAGGACCCAGACACCTCCCACCCCAACTTTCTTCCATCCCATTACCCCATTTTGTTTATGCAGGATAGGTCCTTGGGTCTAGAAGGGATCCATTAGGCTTCCTGAAAATGTAATGTGACCCCTACTTTCCCAGATATTGTATCTGCAACTGGGTATTCTCTTAGAGGATTTTCTGTTCTGGAAACATTCACTGCTGTATGTCCTGGAAAATGATGCCAATCCCTCTGCTATGAGTCCTGACAGTGCTGACTTCCTTCTCTGTCACTAGGTAAGTACATCCTGTTTGATTTATATAAGAATTGTCAGAGCCTGGTCTTTCTAGTAATGCAATTTTATTATGAACATTGTGAGTATAGTAGTTGTGCTACTGATGATTGTGCTGAGACTGTTAGTTGTCCCTCAATATCTGTTCTCTTGTTCCTTCAATAAAAAAAATTTTTTTTAGCTGGGTACAAGTTGTTCAGGATAAAGACTACACTTCCCAGACTCTTGTTTCCGGGTGTGGTCATATGACTAAGTATTGACCAATGGGATGTGAATTAAGTGATGTGTGCTACCTCCAGGTCATATCCTTAGAAGGAAGGGGAGTGTCCTCACTTTCTCTTCCCCTTCCCACTTGCTTGAAATTAACCTAGAGGAGGTGGTGAGCCATCTCCAACCTTGTGGATGACCACATCTAATGATGGCAAATCAGCAAGACAGAAGGAACCTGGGTCCCTGACACCACAGAGCTGCTAACTGCCCTAGACTGCTCACCACCAGATTGTTACATGAGAAAGAAATGAAATTCTCTCTTGCTTAAACCACTGTTAATTGGTTCTTTTTGTTATAGCAGCCAACCTATACTCTGGCTAACAGAATCTGAAATCATCAAATTTATTCATGTATTGTATATTGTTCTCTACTGCCCCTAGGAAATAAATTCTAAGAGGACAGAAACCTTTATCCTTGATCATCACTTTATCCCTAGAACATGGAACAGTTCCTGGTGGATAATAAGGACACATTAGACAATAAGCAATATTTGCTACATGAATGAATAAGTGAAAGTAGAAATGAATCACTTGCTTTCATTGGCTGACTGAGATTCTTTCTGCCCAGGTTTTTGCTTTCCCCCTTCCTTTCTGGCCCTCCCTTTTAGCTTGTCTATCCCTGTTATAAAAGACTTTTCAGTACTGGGGGTGCCCCCATCTCTTCCACACACTCATCTGACCTTAATGTGGAAGAGGAAGCTTTCTGGCTCAGGGATCTGAACGTTTCCTCAGTTCTTTGCAGACCCAAGTAAGTTTGGAAAGACATTTTGATCACAGTCTTTGGAAAGACACAAGATCACAGTTCAAAGAAAGTCATGTGGGGTATCAGAGACCATCTGGTCCCTCCCTGGGTTACCACCATCATGCTCTTCCTTTTCATGATGAAATATCAAAACATAGAAAACAGGGGGGTAGCTACTATGCAATTGGTTGGATTTTTCTCTCACCTCCTAGGGATCTTTGGGTGATTTGAGGCTGTGAGTCTGAAAACACATCAGCCTAGAGCAATGCTGTCCAACGAAAACATGCAGACCACAAACACAAGCCACATGTGTAACTTCAAATGTTACAGCATCCACATCACATTTAAAAAGTAAAAAGAAACTGGTGAGAATAATTCAATAATATACTTAAGTTAACATGCTCATAATATCATTTCAACATGTATAAAATTACTAAAAACCAGTACAAAAATTAACAAAATATTTTACATGTTTTTATCCTAAACTGTTGTCTTTTACAGCACACCTCAGTTCAGACTAACCACACCTCAAGTCCTTAATAGCCACATGTGGCTAGTGACCAGCACACTGGGTGGCATAGGTCTAGAGGAAAATGTACTGAGTTAGACTGTGTTCAGGTTCTGTTGTAGGCTGATCCCCAAGGCGATCTGACCTTCAGTGTCCTCATCTATAAAGTGGGGCTCGTTACACCTGTTTCACAATGTTTGGGGGAGGAATTAGAGAGCTAATATAAGTGAAAGTGCTGAACAAGTGTGGGACAGTGCGGTTTTTGTGAAAAATAAAAACAGGCTCCAGCACACTCTCCCTGCTACTCCTCTCTATCAATGTCAGTTATCCAGCAAAATGAGGCAAGAAGAAGAAACCTCCCTGATCAACAGATGAATCCTGGGTGACGCCTTCCACTGCCACTGGCCATCTCAGAGCCCAGAGGAGTTCGGGCTGGGGACACTCTGTTAGTCGGGGTTCTCTAGAGAAACAGAACCAATGGGATATAATGTTACAGATATACATCTAGAGAGAAAGAGAGAGAGATTTATTATCCACTGAAGACCAGAATGGAACAAAGAGGCGGGGGCGGGGGTGGATCTGCTGTCTGCTAATGCCAACATCTATCTATCTTCTCCTGTCTTCAGACATTGGTTCTCCTGGTTCTCATGCCTTTGGACTCAGACGGGATTTACACCATCCACCCAGACATCCACTCCAACCATCATGGTTCAGACAACTGTTCTCAGTTCTGTCCTTACACATAGAAGAGAGACGCTGTCCCCTAAGTGGAGTGATTTAGGAGGCTCTAGAAAATGCTTCTGTTTCCAAATGTCTTCCCACTGTGCCTGAAACCCACCATAATGGGTCCTTCTGAATGAGTTTCAACCATTGTCCTCTGCCCACCCCACCTCCATCCTTAAAATGTACATACTGCTGAGGTTAAGGACACCCGAGAACACAGGGTTCCTAAACGTTCACGTGAGCAGCAAGTCTCAGTGTGGAGCCTGGGAGTCAGCATGCCTCCCCTGCACCCAGAAGAGATTTGTGGAGCGTGCTCTGAGCAACACTGCCCTTAAGCCAGAGTGTGGCCTTGTTTGTCTAGTGCTTTCCTCCTGTAGTGGCTGAAAACAGACTGCTCACAGGTCTGCCTTCCCTGCCACTCCTGCCGCAGACCAGCTCCTGAGCTCCTAGAGTACTGAGCAGTATGGGCTCTGAGTGCTTATGCATGTGTGTGTGTACACACAAACATTCTCTCTCTCCCTCTCCCTCCCTCCCTCCCTCCCTCTCTCTCTCTCTCTCTCTCTCTCTCTCTCTCACACACACACACACACACACACACACACACACACACACACACACAGCTGCTGAATGCAGCATCCCCACGGTGCCTGATCTGAACCCAGGACACCAACCAGCCTGCCTCTTGGGCCCCAAACCTTTCAAAAATGCTGGGAAGGTCACAGCCCTCCTCCTCCCACAGACAGAAACACAGCTCAGAGGCAGGCAGCACATTCCTGCCTGAGGACGCATATCTCTGGGCTGATTAAATAAACACAGCTTAATTAAATTAAAGTAAGATCAGAACCTGCCTAAACTCTGCTGGCAGCCCAGTGGAGTCCATCATGAATCTTTCATTTTCATAAATGAATGACTGTGTACCTGCTTTGGGGCTTTCCCTGATAGACGAGGGGCCTCTGGGTAGAAGTGGCTTCTTCTGGTCAGAAGAAAGCAGATACAGGGTATTTTTATTTAGGGAACCAAGAGGCTTTGGAACCTCTTTGTGCTTTTTGCTGGGGACCAGACATCATGCCCTGTTACTGGGCACAGGATGAGTGTGACTGAGGCTGCTCTCCTAAAACCAGAGGGTTATTAAGAGTCTGGAAGAGTCGAGCAAATGTTTGGTGGAGAGAGAGATAGAGACAGAGACGGAGCTTGAGCACTGGTAAAGCTGCAAACTCGCCCACCAGTGAGGTTGTTATGAACATGCTTAGCAAATTCCGATAGACAGGCTTTGAATGGTGTTGGCTGTTGCCAGGAATCAGCAAGGAGGAAAAAAAAAAAAACAGAGCACCTGTTCCAGAAAATCTTCTCAAAGCAGGAGCTAGAAGAGATAAAGAAAAGCAACTGTGGTCTACCCTAAACTTATACAGTGCTGTATGTCAATTATGTCTCAATAAAACTGGGGGAAAAAGCAAGCAACTGTGCAAACGTTATGGAACAGATAGAATTCCTCTGCTCAGCAGGGCAAAACCCATGTTTGCCCACAAGGCCTGCCTTGGGGGCCCATGAGAAAGAGTTTCTCAGCACAGCTGTGGACCAGCAGGTCCAGCGTGCTCCCCAGGAGCCTGGTTGACTGTTGCCAGGTGAGTCACCTGTGCTGGAGAGGAGGTGGGAGGATGGCACAGATATCACCGCCCTAGGGATGTCGAAATGGCGGGCCCAATGCCTGCACCCCGCCTGCACCCCATCTAAAACTTAGATCAGGAGCGGCAGCGTGCACAACAGCCTGGTCTCCAGCCAGCCAGCTTAGGGGTCTCTGCGGAGTTGCCGCCGCAGCCCTCTCAGTCTCTTCTAGCAGGCTGGGAAGGGAAGGACAAAGAGGAGAAATGCACATTTTGCAAGTTCCGGTGGAAAGCCTTTGGGGAAGGAAGTTGAAACTAATGGGCAAGCTGTGGCTTTCATTCATCCACATGACTGTTGCTTCCATTAGCCCGGAAATGTGAGAGGGGGCCTCTGCAATCTATCATTTGTCCTTTGTGTGTGCTGGTGACACTGCTGACGGTGTTATTTTCTGGCTTCAAACTTACCCTCATTACAGGACTTTTGCTCAAATTTCTTACAGAACTGATTGCTTACATCACCTTATAGACTCTTTAAATTCCACCATTGGCTTCCCACTTAGCTCATCTCTCATCTGCCCCTACTACCAACTCAGACTCCGCAACAACTGAGTAGACATTGCTGTTCCTATAACCCTACTTACCTGTTTCTACTTCCAAGCCCTAATATGAGACTTATCCCAGCCTGGAATATCTCTCCATTAGGTTGCTGGCCAGTAGCAGAGGTGTCTTCTTGTCATTCTGATCAAGTGCTCCCTACGTAGTGAAGCCTTCCAGGTGACTTTTCCAGTTCCATTGCCTCCAGCCTCCAGTGATCCCAGAGTTGTGAGGATCAAATGAGAAACTGCACTATACACTATGGGGCATTTCACCAGACTAAGGTACACTGTCATGTGTCATGGCTGCCTCTAAACTTTGAGCACATTAAAGAGCCATTTAAAACCCAAAGGACCAAGGGCTGCTAGTTCAAAGTGACAGATTCAGTCCACAGATTTGTTTATCTCCTCTCTCTACAAAGAAGCCAAGAGACATCTATCAAGACACTAAGGATCTTAAAATCTTCCTATAACATGCAAAGCAGGTGGAGGAGTGTTAAATAGGAGCTGAGCAGAAGGGGCTGCTGAGAAGATAAAGACAATGGAGGGCAGCAGTGAAAAATGACGGTACAAACAGAATCACTAATTGAAAGTCTGTATATAGAATAACACCCCTGACATTTCCCTCTAACATCCCTGCTTGCAAAACATCTGGCATCCAGGTATTTACATCCAAGCCTGGGAGGAAAAAAAAAGCCTAAAATTAAAGCGGAAATTATGCCTCTACAAGAAATGTGAATGGACTTCCTGGAAGAACGAGGGCATCCATTGTGGGAGTGTGGCATGCCACAGTAAACCCTCTCACTCTGACATGCAGAGACCCTTCAGAGGAACGAGTGGCTGCCTTCCCACTCACTGAAGCCCAGCCCACAGTCAACAAGCTCACCCACCAACACAGAGCTCCTGGGCAGCCCTGTTATGGTCTCATTCTTAAACAGCCAAGATCACAAGACTGTTGAGAAAAGTCTAAAATGTGAAACAGAAAGACTAAGATTAATAAAAAATAAAATGACCTTGGAGGAAAAATAAAGAATAGAAGAAAATCAAAGTGGGAAAAACCTCTAATTAATATTTCCAGAGACAGATGAAAAGATGTGGCATCCATAAAATATAAATGTAGAAAAGAGACCATCAGAGGAAAAAAAAAGTCTTAGAAAAGAAGAATATGACTGCTAAAATTTTGTTAAAGTTAATGAGTTGAAAGATTAAATTCTTGAAAATACCTCAGAATGTAGAATATTAGACAAAGAGGCAAAAAAAAAGAGGGGGGGAGAAAGAGAAGACGTATATAGGAGCAATTCAACTAATAGGATTCCCAGAAAGAGAGAAGAGAGAAATTAAAGGATGGAGATTATTAGTAAAATAGCAAGAGAATTTCCCAAAGCTGAAGAAGGATACAAGTATTAGATTGAAAGATCTCACAATGTTTAGAACAGTCCATTTTAAAAAGTCCTCTGTTAAATCACATCACTGTGACATTTTGGAACAAAAAGGGCAACAGGAAAATTCTAAATGCATCCAGAGAAAAGAAAAGAGGTTCCTGGTTGCCACAACAACAAAAATGATTAACATGGTAACTTAGAATAGAAATGCACTGGAGGGTTGTTGAGTAACTACCTGTTAGTGGAAATAACTGTAGAAAGAGGCTCAGAAAATAGGCAGAAACAAAGGGAGGCCAAAAAACAAGAACACAGTCAAGGTCATACTACAGAAACAACCCGATTCCAACAGAGCTGCCACTATTGCTGGGCCCTTCCAAGGAAGTGGACCACTTCCAAGATCACCACGACTACCAGTATCATTGAACTCTGAGCACTTCCCCCACCAGCAAAATAAATTTTGCACCATTCACTCCAGATTCAAAGTCCCAGATGGGAGCATCTGATTGGCTAAGCTTAGACACATGCCAATTTCCCAGTTTTTAGAAGTCAGAGAGAAAAACTATCTGGCCTTCTGCATGGAAGCTGGAACACTGCCTCCCACCAAGACTCACCCAAAGGTAGATTCTTCAAGCTTCACAAGAGGTTCAGACACCATGCAGTCAACATCAAAATAATAAATGTCTGCTATAATTTGCCCCTCTGACTCTTCACCATCTTTATATATACCTCTCTCCATAGTTAAAATTCTAAAACAAACATTAAAATGTTCATAACCACCATATGCAAATATCTTCACACTCATCCCCTTAATAAAGCCAAAGTCCCATGAGTTGGTGCATCCAGCAACAATGCAAGACTTCCTAGGTGATGCATATTTTTCCTCTAGTTCTACCATAATCCCCTATTGATTTATACAACTTTTGGGCTAAATACCCTATACAGAACAGTGAGATAAAGAGAGAGAAAGGGGGCTTCCCTGGTGGCGCAGTGGTTGCGCGTCCGCCTGCCGATGCAGGGGAACCGGGTTCGCGCCCCGGTCCGGGAGGATCCCACATGCCGCGGAGCGGCTGGGCCCATGAGCCATGGCTGCCGAGCCTGCGCGTCCGGAGCCTGTGCTCCGCAACGGGAGAGGCCACAACAGAGGGAGGCCCGCATACCACAAAAAAAAAAAAAAAAAAAAAGAGAGAGAAAGGAAAAAACAATTTAAAGACATATATATAATGAAAATTACAGTCTTCATTTCTGCACTGGTCACAGGGTCATGTGGACTTTAATTCTCTTCAACTAGTAATGGTAATAGACATATTGTAGGTAATAAAAATAAATCTGAAGAATCTATCACAATAAGGACAAATCATTGCTTTCCATAGAAGCAATCTACCTTCCCCATGGTGCCCAGCTGACCCTCTCTAAGCACCATTTTGGAGTGCCAGAGTTGTAGAGCCAAAGTGCACACTGAGAAATGTCCATCAGCAGATCAGCCTTTGTAAATGAAAGTGCTTCTGTTCATCTAATTATTAAGAACCACCCAATCCCTTGCTGCAACGAGTCTTTGGTGAGCAGCCTCATGGAACACAGCTATTCTCACACTTGGTTCGCTTGGAAAAACCCAATACACATGACTCTCCTCCAACCCTCCCACTCTCCTGTCCTCCAGTGTTGCTCCTTTCAGATCCAAACCACTCTGTGCAGCCCACGAGTCAGTGTACATTCTTTCCTCAAGTCACTCTCTTCCCATGCAAATGGGCAGTAAGATGCACTGTTCAAAACTCTGCCCACTAGGACGATTTCTCTTCCTCAGTGTTCTTCAGGGAGAGCCCAAGTGAAGCTGCTGTTCCAGCATACTTCTGTTTGATGCCAGAGCATTGAGCCGTTTAATTGATGGTCAGTTCTCAACACTTGCTTAACATCTTTCACTCCCTCCTACCACAGCCACAGATACCCAGAGAATGACTTCGACCACTTTTCAGCTGCAAGTCCCATCCCTGAGCATTAGGGGCAAGATTCCCCTTTACAGATACAAATATATGTGTGGAGGCTCAGGGAAAGACCCTGCAGTTCCACTGGTCCAAGCACAGCCTGACCATCCTTTCCTTCTGACCTACTCACAGTCCTCAGTTAAGGATCATTCACATAGTGAACACTCATGAGGTTGCTGACTGGCTGAACAGAAAAGGCAGAGATTTAAGACCACAGACACTTGAGGTCCCAGAGGTCCCAGGTGTTTATTATACTATTTTAAAATAAATATATCCTAGCAGGTTGTGTTTCCAGGAAGCAGATTGTGAGATGGGTATTGGTGGGAAGAAGGTTTACTTAGGAAAACTCTTGGAATAAAAACTTTTGGAAGGGAAGACAAATGCAGGAATGGGTCCAAGGAGCACATACACTGTGATTCAGCATCAGCGAAGGTTTCAGTGACCCCGGTGGGAAGTTCAGAAGCTGAAATGCCCTTTCAGAGGGGTCCACAGTTGGGGCAGAGAATGCCTGGCCTTCAAACACTAACTTTTCATTGGATATACTTAATCTATATTTAGATTTTATAAACTTACACTTTAAAAGGTAGATTCACATACCCAAGTTGTTCCAAACATACTTAAAAGTTTTCCAATAATTAAACTACATATCGGTTTTAAAATTTAAATTAGTGAGAGTATATAAAATTTAAAAATCAGTTCTTCACTTGCCCTAGCCCCATATCAAGTATTCAATAGCCACATCTGGTGAGTGGCTGCCATAGTGGACAGTGCAGGCTTATACTATAAAAATTATATACTCGGAATTAGGAACGAAGATGGAAAAGTAGAAGGACGTGCTCTCACTCCCTCTTACAAGAACACCAGAATCACAACGAACTGCTGAACAATCATGGACAGGAAGACACTGGAACTCACCAAGAAAGATACCCCACAACCAAAGACAAAGGAGAAGCCACAATGAGATGGTAGAGGGGGGCATTCACAATAAAATCAAATCCCATAACTGCTGGGTGGGTGACCCACAAACTGGAGAACACTTATACCACAGAAGTCCACTCACTGGAGTAAAGGTTCTGAGCCCCACGTCAGGCTTCCCAACCTAGGGGTCCGGCAACGGGAGGAGGAATTCCTACAAAATCAGACTTTGAAGGCTAGCGGGATTTGACTGCAGGAATTGGACAGGATAACAAACAGAGACGAACAATACAATAACTGAGATGAAAACTACACTAGAAGGAATCAATAGCAGAAAAACTGAGGCAGAAGAACGGATAAGTGACCTGGAAGACAGAATGGTGGAATTCACTGCTTAGAAACAGGATAAAGACAAAAGAATGAAAAGAAATGAAGACCGCCTAAGAGACCTCTGGGACAACTTTAAACGCAACAACATTTGCATTATAGGGGTCCCAGAAGGAGAAGAGAGAGAGAAAGAACCTGAGAAAATATTTGAAGAGATTAGAGTCAAAAACTTCCCTAACATGGGAAAGGAAATAGCCACCCAAGTACAGAAAGTGCAGAGAGTCCCATACAGGATAAACCCAAGGACAAACACGCTGAGACACATAGTAATCAAATTGACAAAAAATTAAAGACAAAGAAAAATTACTGAAAGCAGCAAGGGAAAAACGACAAATACCTACAAGAGGACTCCCATAAGGTTAACAGCTGATTTCTCAGCAGAAACTCTACAAGCCAGAAGGGAGGGGCATGATATAGTTAAAGTGATGAAAGGGAAGAACCTACAACCAAGATTACTCTACCTGCCAAGGATCTCATTCAGATTCGATGGAGAAATCAAAAGCTTTACAGAAAAGCAAAAGCTAAGAGAATGCAGCACCACCAAACCAGCTCTACAACAAATGCTAGAGGAACGTCTCTAAGTGGGAAACACGAGAGAAGAAAAAGACCTACAGAAACAAACCCAAAACAATTAAGAAAATGGTCATAGGAACATACATATCGATAATTACCTTAAGTGTGAATGGATTAAATGCTCCAACCAACAGACCCAGGCTTGCTGAATGGATACAGAAACAAGACCCATATGTATGCTGTCTACAAGAGACCCACTTCAGACCTAGGGACACATTCAGACTGAAAGTGTGGGGATGGAAAAAGATATTCCATGCAAATGAAAATCAAAAGAAAGCTGGAGTAGCAATACTCATATCAGATAAAATAGACTTTAAAATAAAGAATGTTACAAGAGACAAGGAAGGA
>NC_041221.1:73245640-73246294 GCF_002837175.3 Physeter macrocephalus | reverse complement strand
GAAAGACATCATAAAGATCAGAGCAGAAATAAATGAAATAGAAACAAAGAAAACAATAGCAAAGATCAATAAAACTAAAAGCTGGTTCTTTGCGAAGATAAACAAAATTGTTAAACGATTAGCCAGACTCATCAAGAAAAGAGGGAGAGAACTCAAATCAATAACATTAGAAACGAAAAAGGAGAAGTTACAACAGACACCGCAGAAATACAAAGCATCCTAAGAGACTACTACAAGCAACTCTATGCCAATCAAATGGACAACCTGGAAGAAATGGACAAATTCTTAGAAAGGTATAACCTTCCTAGACTGAACCAGGAAGAAACAGAAAATATGAACAGACCAATCACAAGTAATGAAATTGAAACTGTGATTAAAAATCTTCCAACAAACAAAAGTCCAGGACCATATGGCTTCACAGGTGAATTCTATCAAACATTTAGAGAAGAGCTAACACCCATTCTTCTCAAACTCTTCCAAAATTGCAGAGGAAGGAACACTCCCAAACTCATTCTCTGAGGCCACCATCACCCTGATACCAAAACCAGACAAAGGTACCACAAAAAAAGAAAACTATGGGCCAATATCACTGATGAACATAGATGCAAAAATCCTCAACAAAATAGTAGCAAACAGAATCCAACAGCACATTAA
>NC_041221.1:73242677-73243579 GCF_002837175.3 Physeter macrocephalus | reverse complement strand
CAGATGAACCGGTTTGCAGGGCAGAAATTGAGACACAGATGTAGACAACAAATGTATGGACACCAAGGGGGGAAAGTGGTGGGGGGGGTGATGAATTGGGAGATTGGGATTGACATACAATGACATACAGTATACACTGATGTGTATAAAATTGATGACTAATAACCTGCTGTATACAAAAATAAATAAAATTCAAAAAAAGGAAAAAAAATGAAAAGAAAAAAAATCATATACTCCTTGTGCTAAAAAGGATATGGCTTTAGTCCCTAAGTGCCTCAATTTCCTAATCTTCAACTTGGAGCCAATAATGTAGAGCACATATACAGGTTGTTACAAACTCATTAACAGCCAACTTATGAAAATAAATGTATACATGTGATCACTTCTGCCATAAAGTTTTTAGAGAGTCTGTGGTTCAGAAATGGAAAAAAGAGAAGAAATTGAAGAGTGACCAAGGCAGATTCCAAGAAGTGTCCCAGTCAAGACTAGCTTGTCTATATGGTTGTTTTGGGGGTTTTGGGTTGACAGCCACTATGGAGAACAGTATGGAGGTTCCTTAAAAAACTAAGAATAGAATTACCTTATGATACACCAATCCCACTGCTGGGCATATACCCAGAGAAAACCACAATGCAAAAGGACAAATGCACCCCAATGGTCCCTGCAGCACTATTTACAATAGCCAGGTCATGGAAGCAACCTAAGTGCCCATCAACAGACGAATGGATAAATAAGATGTGGTACATATATAGAATGGAATATTACTCAGCCATAAAAAGGAACGAAATTGGGTCATTTGTTGAGACGTGGATGGATCTAGAGAGTGTCATACAGAGTGAAGTAAGTCAGATAGAGAAAAACAAATATCGTATATTAACGCATATATGTGGAACCTAGAAAAG
>NC_041221.1:73235569-73241847 GCF_002837175.3 Physeter macrocephalus | reverse complement strand
TAGCTATCTATTTTATATTTGGTAGTGTATATATGTCTATGCCACTCTCTCACTTCGTCCCAGCTCACCCTTCCCCTCCCCGTGTCCTCAAGTCCATTCTCTACGTCTGCGTCTTTATTCCTGTCCCGCCCCTAGGTTCTTCAGAACCTTTTTTTTTTTTTTAGATTCTGTATATGTGGGTTAGCATACGGTATTTGTTTTTCTCTTTCTGACTTACTTCACTCTGTATGACAGACTCTAGGTCCATCCACCTCACTACAAAGAACTCAATTTCATTTCTTTTTATGGCTGAGTAATATTCCATTGTATATATGTGCCACATCTTCTTTATCCATTCATCTGTCAATGGACACTTAGGTTGTTTCCATGTCCTGGCTATTGTAAATAGAGCTGCAATGAACATTGTGGTACATGACTCTTTTTGAATTATGATTTTCTCAGGGATATACCCAGTAGGTCTATAGGGTTTTGCTCTGATCAAAGATCTCAATCTCTAATTCCAAAAGGTCAGAACATCCCACTTTCCCTTTTTATGGTGATCACAGTTCTACCAATTAGAGATTCCTCTGCTTCTACTTTAGCAATTCAAACAACTCTTAACAGATACAAGGTTATTAGTCATTCCTGTCTTACAGATAGTTTGATCAGATGGCTTTCCTCTTAACACCTAAGTGAGATCAACAGTGAATTCAAGATCATTCAGTAAATTGGTAATTTGGGGGCATAAATCGCCTCCTGCAGGTGAGGGCAGCTGGGTATGGTACCTGCTTGGGAATCTTAGAGCAACCTGGAAGCACTGGGGAGTCTGGGACGGGACATGAGGATATGGAAGGGATGCAGAAATACAGAGGAAGTTACCAGGGAAATGCCAGAGAGTGCAGTCCTGTGGTAGAAAAGGCACAATGGCACACTTTTTCATTCTTCACCTCCTCACTGATTTTCTTTTTGTACTTCTCCTCTTTCCTCTTCTACCTCCTTTTCTCTCCCTTTCCTCTTCCTCCTCTATCTCCTCATCCTTCCTCCCTTTCTCATTTCCTCTCTCCGACTTCCCTGTCTCTGCTTTCCCTACTCAGCTCCACTAACAGCCTCTGCTCCCAGTGAACAGGAATTTGCAGCAATATATGTCTCAGCTGTGTACCTAGTTAAATTTCCTTTTTTGGACTATCCTGGGAACTGACCACTGCATATAGTATTATTTTTGTAAGAAAATGAGTTCCTAATTCCAAGCAACTCTTTGCTTAGCTGGTTACTCCCTGTATATAGATTCTGGTATGCAGTGCCTTGCCCATAGTAAATCTCAATAAATATTGGTTTATTAGAAATAAACAAAGATGCTGACGTTCTTGGGTGTAAGAATATTCCTTCACAGAGAAACAAACCAAGCACATTCTGGTATGTTAGTGGCCAGGTTTAGACCAGACTGGGATTAAAACATTCATCCATCAACTCAGAAGCCACCTTTTGTTATAACAACAAAAATCTTCCAAGAGCTGGAGATGTATGTTAAATAAATGTGAGGAAATATTTTCATCAGTAAATGTCAGCTTCTTACATCTAAAGCCGTCAGAATGATGAGTTCTAAAACTTAACCTAAATTCAGTTTCATATTTATAAATGGAAGGTTATTTTTGTTTCCAATACATGCAAATAAGCAAATGTCACATTCAAATTTGACTGAATTCCCTGGTTAAATTTTCAAGTTAAATGAAATTCAAATTTAGTTAACAAATGTCTGCACGTAATTTGTATTAAATGTCAGTTTAGTGTTTCTTTTGTCTGAATATACATACAATGAAGATCATTCTGTTTTGGGGGGAAAGTGCTTTGGTTTGTTTTTACTGTTATCATTCATTACATAAAAGAAACATTATAACAATATTATAAGAAAAGAAAACTTTGCTTATAATTTCACCACCTCTGCAAATCAAAATGTTTTTATTTCTTTAACTTTGTAACTGAAACTTCCATCTGGATATAGGCAAGACTGTCACACATACTGATGTCATTAACAAATTAATTATGCAAACAAATCTTCCTCAAATATTAACATGTGTAATACCATCCTTATAGCTTTATAGCTGAGAAAATAAGTAATATAGTCAGTGTGGAGCTAGAGCATGATTCTCCATGAGTTCACACTTGACCCTGCCTCCCACCCATTCAAGCATACTGGGGTCAAAGCAAGCTCTTCCTCTATTTCCTTACAAACTGCCGATTCCATGTGGCAGAGTCAGATACCTGGACCAAGGAGAGTCACTCTAGCTTTAGAGCAGGGGCCTCCTGGTCATCAGCAATGCAATTATCTTTGGAAATTTAGATGCGGCTCAGAAAGCTGTCAGGGACTGAGAAGTACTAAGTAGCCTTTGCCAACCAAAGTGATTGAACCTCTGGCCTCAGCCTGACTGG
The DNA here is from genome assembly GCF_002837175.3 of Physeter macrocephalus. Classification (NCBI taxonomy): domain Eukaryota; kingdom Metazoa; phylum Chordata; class Mammalia; order Artiodactyla; family Physeteridae; genus Physeter; species Physeter macrocephalus. The sequence goes on along the minus strand of NC_041221.1, from coordinate 73,239,441 downwards.
CCTGGCTTTCCCCTCTCAGGATGGACTCACAAAGCCTGGCTGTCACTTGAGCCAATCAGTAAAAACGGTCTCCCTCCACAGGAGTGATGCTAAGAAAGGATGAAAGGAAGAGAGGGCACAGTGCCCAACACAGTCTTACAAACAAACATTAGGTGCTTAACAAATATTCGCTTGTTGATTTACATGTCGAAAAGTACATGATTAATGAGCTCAGTAAATTATTCCAAAGTAAAGACATCAAAGTAGCCACAATTCAGATCAAGAAATACAACATTATCAGCAATCCAGAAGCCTCCCCAGAGCCCCTGCAGTCACTACCCCCTTTTCTCCCCAATGGTAAACACCATCCGCATTTGTAACACCACAGTTTATTCAGTTTTACAGCCATGGCACCTCACACAGGGAAGACAATAAATGTTCATTCTAATACCATAATTCAGATGCCTGTTTTGAACTTTATATAAATGTGATGATACAGTATGTATGTGTGTGAAATTCATCCATGTTGAGGCATTTTGTTGTAACTGAATCAATTTTTTACCCCTGTATTAAATTGCATGCATGTAACTTGATACATATATGTACCTTTCCTACTATTGAAAGATATCTGGGTTGTTTCCAGCTTTGGGCTATTATAAATAATGCAACATTGAACATTCTCGTACACCTCTCAGTGTTCAAATATATGCATTTCTTTTTCTTCTTTTTAGGATTCACAGGGGTGCAAGCTTTTGAATTTAATTTTTTATTTTTAATACAGAAGGTTCTTATGAGTCATCCATTTTCTACACATCAGTGTATACATGTCAATCCCAATCTCCCAATTCATCATACCACCACCCCTACCTCCCGCCACTTTCCCCTCTTGGTATCCATATGTGTGTTGTCTATATCTGTGTCTCAATTTCTGCCCTGCAAACCGGTTCATCTGTACCATTTATTTATGTTCCACATATATGCATTAATATATGATATTTGTTTTTCTCTATCCGACTTACTTCACTCTGTATGACACTCTCTAGATCTATCCACGTCTAAACAAATGACCCAATTTTGTTCCTTTTTATGGCTGAGTAATATTCCATTCTATATATGTACCACATCTTCTTTATCCACTCGTCTGTCAATGGGCATTTAGGTTGCTTCCATGACCTAGCTATTAGTAAATAGTGCAGCAGGGACCATTGGGGTGCATGTGTTCTTTTGCATTGTGGTTTTCTCTGGGTATATGCCCAGCAGTGGGATTGCTGGGTCATATGGTAATTCTATTTTTAGTTTTTTAAGGAACCTCCACACTGTTCTCCATAGAAAAACAAAAATAAACAAATGGGACCTAATGAAACTTAAAAGCTTTTGCACAGCAAAGGAAAAGCTTTTAAGTTTCATTAGGTCCCATTTGTTTATTTTTGTTTTTATTTCCATTACTCTAGGAGGTGGATTAATAAAGATCTTGCTGTGATTTATGTCAAAGATTGTTCTTCCTATGTTTTGCTCTAAGAGTTTTATAGTGTCCGGTCTTACATTTAGGTCTCTAATCCATTTTGAGTTTATTTTTGTGTATGGTGTTAGGGAGTGTTCTAATTTCATTCTTTTACATGTAGCTGTCCAGTTTTCCCAGCACCACTTATTGAAGAGACTGTCTTTTCTCCATTGTATATCCCTGTCTCCTTTCTCATAGATTATTTGACCATAGGTGGTGGGTTTATCTCTGGGCTTTCTATCTTGTTCCATTGATTTATGTTTCTGTTTTTGTACCAGTACCATATTGTCTTCATTACTGTATCTTTATAATATAGTCTGAAGTCAGGGAGTCTGATTCCTCCAGCTGCTTTTTCTACCCTCAAGACTGCTTTGGCTATTCGGGGTCTTTTGTGTCTCCATACAGATTTTAAGATTTTTTTGTTCTAGTTCTGTAAAAAATGCCACTGGTAATTTGATAGAGATTGCATTGAATCTGTAGAGTGCTTTGGGTAGTATAGACATTTTCACAGTATTGATTCTTCCAATCGAAGAACATGGTATATCTCTCCATCTGTTGGTATCATCTTTTATTTCTTTCATCAGTGTCTTATAGTTTTCTGCATACAGGTCTTTATTCTCCCTAGGTGGGTTTATTCCTAGTTCCATACAAATTGTGAAATTTTTTGTTCTAGTTCTGTAAAAAATGCCAGTGGTAGTTTGATAGGGATTGCATTGAATCTGTAGATTGCTTTGGGTAGTAGAGTCATTTTCACAATGTTGATTCTTCCAATCTGAGAACATGGTATATCTCTCCATCTGTTTGTATCATCTTTAATTTCTTTCATCAGTGTCTTATAGTTTTCTGCATACAGGTCTTTCGTCTCCCTAGGTAGGTTTATTCCTAGGTATTTTATTCTTTTTGTTGCAATGGTAAATGGGAGTGTTTCCTTAATTTCTCTTTCAGATTTTTCATCATTAGTGTATAGGAATGCAAGAGATTTCTGTGCATTAATTTTGTATCCTGCAACTTTACCAAATTCATTGATTAGCTCTAGTAGTTTTCTGGTGGCATCTTTAGGATTCTCTATGTATAGTATCATGTCATCGGCAAACAGTGACAGTTTTACTTCTTCTTTTCCAACTTGCATTCCTTTTCTTTTTTTCTCTGATTGCTGTGCCTAGGACTTCCAAAACTAGGCTGAATAATAGTGGTGAAACTGGACATCTTTGTCTTGTTCCTGATCTTAGAAGAAAGGCTTTCAGTTTTTCACCATTGAGAATGATGTTTGCTGTGGGTTTGTCGTATACAGCCTTTATTATGTTGAGGTAGGTTCCCTGTATGCCCACTTTCTGGAAAGTTTTTATCATAAATGGGTGTTGAATTTTGTCAAAAGCTTTTTCTGCATCTATTGAGATGATCATATGGTTTTTCTTCTTCAATTTGTTAATATGGGGTATCACATTGATTGATTTGCATATATTGAAGAATCCTTGCATCCCTGGGATAAATCCCACTTGGTTGTGGTATATGATCCTTTTAATGTGTTGTTGGATTCTGTTTGCTAGTGTTTTGTTAAGGACTTTTGCATCTATATTCATCAGTGATAGTGGTCTGTAATTTTCTTTTTTTGTAGTATCCTTGTCTGGTTTTGGTATCAGGGTGATGGTGGCCTCATAGAGTGAGTTTGGGAGTGTTCCTTTGCAATTTTTGGAAGAGTTGAGAAGGATGGGTGTTAGCTCTTCTCTGAATGTTTGATAGAATTCACCTGTGAAGCCATATGGTCCTGGACTTTTGTTTGTTGGAAGATTTTTTTTTTTTTTTTTTTGTGCGGTACACAGGCCTCTCACTGTTGTGGCCTCTCCCGTTGCGGAGCACAGGCTCCCGGACACGCAGGCTCAGCGGCCATGGCTCACGGGCCCAGCCGCTCCGCGGCATGTGGGATCTTCCCGGACCGGGGCACGAACCCGCGTCCCCTGCATCGGCAGGCAGACTCTCAACCACTGCGCCACCAGGGAAGCCCGTGTTGGAAGATTTTTAATCACAGTTTCAATTTCATTGCTTGTGATTGGTCTGTTCATATTTTGTTTCTTCCTGGTTCAGTCTAGGAAGGTTATACCTTGCTAAGAATTTGTCCATTTCTTCCAGGTTGTTCACTTCATTGGCATAGAGTTGCTTGTAGTAGTCTCTTAGGATGCTTTGTATTTCTGCGGTGTCTGTTGTAACTTCTCCTTTTTCATTTCTAATGTTATTGATTTGAGTCCTCTCCCTCATTTTCTTCATGAGTCTGGCTAATCGTTTAACAATTTTGTTTATCTTCGCAAAGAACCAGCTTTTAGTTTTATTGATCTTTGCTATTGTTTTCTTTGTTTCTATTTCATTTATTTCTGCTCTGATCTTTATGATGTCTTTC
>NC_041221.1:73224676-73234051 GCF_002837175.3 Physeter macrocephalus | reverse complement strand
TTTGTTAAACATTTCTTGCATCTTCTCTATCTTTGCCTCCATTCTTTTTCTGAGGTCCTGGATCATCTTCACTATCATTATTCTGTATTCTTTTTCTGGAAGGTTGCCTATCTCCAATTCATTTAGTTATTTTTCTGGGTTTTTATCTTGTTCCTTCATCTGGTACATAGCCCTCTGCCTTTTCATCTTGTCTATCTTCCTGTGAATGTGGTTTTTGTTCCACTGGCTGAAGGATTGTAGTCCTTCTTGCTTCTGCTGTCTGCCCTCTGCTGGATGAGGCTATCTAAGAGGCTTGTGCAAGTTTCCTGATGGGAAGGACTGGTGGTGGGTAGAGCTGGCTTTTGCTCTGGTGGGCAGAGCTCAGTAAAACTTTAATCCACTTTTCTGCTAATGGGTGGGGCTGTGTCCCCTCCCTGTTCGTTGTTTGGCCTGAGGTGACCCAAGACTGGAGCCTATCTGGGCTCTTTGGTGGGGCTAATGGCAGACTCTGGTAGGGCTCACACCATGGCGTACTTCCCAGATCTTCTGCTGCCAGTGTCCTTGACCTTATGGTGAGACACAACCACCCACCGCCTCTGCAGAAGACCCCCCAACACTAGCAGGTAGGTCTGGTTCAGCCTCTATGGGGTCACTGCTCCTTCCCCTGGGTCCCGATGTGCACACTACTTTGTGTGTGCCCTGCAAGAGTGGAGTCTCTGTTTCCCCCAGTTCTGTCCAATTCCTGCAGTCAAATCCCGCTAGCCTTCAAAGTCTGATTTTCTAGGAATTCCTCCTCCCGTGGCAGGACCCCCAGGTTGGGAAGCCTGACATGGGGCTCAGAACCTTCACTCCAGTGGGTGGACTTCTGTGGTATAAGTTCTCCAGTTTGTGGGTCACACACCCGGCAGTTATGGAATTTGATTTTATTGTGATTGCGCCCCTCCTACTGTCTCACTGTGGCTTCTTCTTTGTCTTTAGATGTGGGGTATCTTTTTTGGTCAGTTCCAGTGTCTTCCTGTCGATGATTGTTCAGCAGTTAGTTGTGATTCAGATGTTCTCGCAAGAGGGAATGAGAGCACGTTCTTCTACTCCACCATCTTGAACCAATCTGTATGCATTTCTGTTGGGTGTCATCTGGGAGTGAATTGCTAGGTCCTAGAGTATATGTAAATTTAACTTTGTTAGAAGGTGCCAAACTTTTCCAAAGTGGTTGTATCAATTTGCACACCCACCAGGAGTATATGAGATTTCCAGTGGTTCCACGTCTTTAACAACACTTGTATTTTCAGTCTTTTTTAGCATAAGTCATTCTGGCAAGGGCGACGGGGTATTTCATGGTTTTCAATTTAAACATCCCAGACCAGTACAATGACTGAGCAGCTTTTCATATGTTTAGTGGACATTAAATATCCTCATTTGCAAAGTTCCTTGTCAGGTGTTTTGCCCAGTTTTTTAAATTAGATTGTCTGTCTTTTTCTTACTGATATGAAGATACCTTTTCTTATTCTGCAAATGACCCCTCTGGTTTATGTACTGCGAATACCTTCTCTCACTCAGTGACCTGTCTTTACAATTCTTAATGGTGTCTTTTCATGAACAAAAGATCCTAATGTTAATATAGTCCAACTTGTGAATCTTCTTTTTCTGAGCAGTGTTTTTTGTGTTCATTTTATCTTTGTCCTCCCAAGGTCATAGGGAAACTCTCATACGTAACCTTCCAGAAGATTATTTTTTATTTTTCACATTCAATTTACAATCTGCCTGAAATATATTTATTTTATGTGGCAGAGGTTAAGATTTATTTTTTCCAAAAGAATATCTAATTGGCCCCGTACCATTTACTTAAAACATCATCTTTTTTCTATTGCTCTAGAATTCCACCTTTGTCATAAATCACATGTTCATACACATGTAGGTGTATTTCTGAACTCTATTCTATTCCATTTGCCTTTTTAAAGAGGGGGTATGGTTATCTCTGCACAAATACACTGCCTTTTAAATTACTGCAACTTTAAAATAAGACTTGATATTCATTAAAGTAAGTCCTCCAGCTTACTTCTTCTTCCAGATTGTGTTGGTTATTCTTGGCCCTTTGCAATTCCATATAAATTTTAGAGTCAGCTTGTCAATTTCCGCCAGAACAGCTGCTGGGATATTGAATGGGACTCATCGAATTGATAGGTTGATTTGCAAAGAATTGATATCTTTATTAAGCTGAGTTATTTAGCCCATAAATATAGTCCATCCCTCCATTTAACTAGGTTTTAATTAATTTCTCTCAACAACTTTTTTTTAGTTTTTATTATGGAGGTATTACACACATCTTTTTATTAGATTACTAGGTATTTGATACATTTTGATGTTATTATAAATGACACAATTTTTAAAATTATTTTCTAATGTTTTGTTCCTGAAATAGAGAAATACATTTTTTGTGTGTGTGTGTTTTGTTTTTTTTTTTGCGGTACGCGGGCCTCTCACTGCTGTGGCCTCTCCCATTGCAGAGCACAGGCTCCGGAAGCGCAGGCTCAGCGGCCATGGCTCATGGGCCCAGCTGCTCCGCGGCATGTGGGATCTTCCCGGCCCGGGGCATGAACCCGTGTTCCCTGCATCAGCAGGCGGACTCTCAACCACTGCGCCACCAGGGAAGCCCGAGAAATACATTTTATTTTTACATATTGACCTTTATCCAGTGATTTTGCTAAATTTACTTATTAATGTCAATAGTTTATCTGTTTATTCTTTTGTGTTTTCTATATGCACAATTATGTCATCTGTAAATAATGATACTTCCAATTCAATTACCCTTTCAAAAAACTGTATTGCCTATTGCACTGTCTAGAACTTCCAAAGTTGAATAGAAGTTGTAATAACAAGCACACTTGTCCCATTTCCAATTCCTGAAAGATAACATTCAATATTTCACCATTAATTGTGATGTTTGCTATAGGATTTTGTACATACCATTTCTCTGGCTAAAAATATTTTCTTCTGTAATAGGGAAGAAGCTTTGTATTCTATTACAAGTTAATCACTAAAGGGATGTTGCTTATAAGGTTAAATATATAATGGCCCATCTCTGGGAACCCTGCCTCCCAGGTAATGAGCAGTAAGCTAAAGTACTTTTGTTTAGCTCACAGGAAACATCCTGACCAGGCCCAACTGTGAATGACTGCAGGAAGGAAGAAATTAACACATCCCCTCTGAAGGCTGATAGGAACCAGGAAATGTTTGGCTTTACTCTCTCCCTTTTTAGTATAAAAGAAGCCTGAATTCTAACACAGGCAAGATGGTTCTTTGGGACACAAGTCCACCATCTTCTCGGTCTTCCAGCTTTTAAAGTCACTATTCCTTGCCCCAACAACTTGTCTCTTGATCTATTGGCCTGTCGTGCAGTGAGCAATATGAGCTTGGACTTGGAAACACTTCCATTCTTAGTTTTTTAAGAAGTTACTATTATTATTATAAATGGATATTGAATTATATCAGGTAATTTTTTGCCTATTGAGATAATTGCACAATTTTTCTCCCTTATTTTGTTAAAGACATGAATTACATTGATTGACTTTTTTTTTTTTTTTTTTTTTTTTTTGCTGTACGCGGGCCTCTCACTGTTGTGGGCTCTCCCTTTGCAGAGCACAGGCTCCGGACGTGCAGGCTCAGTGGCCATGGCTCACAGGCCCAGCCGCTCCACGGCATGTGGGATCCTCCCAGACCGGGGCACGAACCCGTATCCCCTGCATTGGCAGGTAGACTCTCAACCACTGCGCCACCAGGGAAGCCCCATTGATTGACTTTTGAATGCAAAAATCAACATCACATTAATAGAATAAAGCCTAGTCATGATATGTTGTCCTCTTTATATATCACTGAATTTAATTTGCTAATATATTGTTTAGGATTTTTGCATTTCTGTTCATGAGAGAGATTGCTTTGTAATTTTTATTTTTTGTAAAGAACTGTCAGGTTTAGGTGTCTTAAAAGGAGTTGGAAAGTTTTCTTCCTATTCTCTAGAAGAGTTTATCTAAGAGCAGTGTTAATTTTATTCTTTTACAGTAATTTTGAACTCTGATGAAGCCATATAGGCCTGGAGTTTATTTTGTGGGAAGTTTTTCTTTATGAATTCAATTTCTTTGAGACCTATCAGACTACTCAGACATTTTATTTCTTCTGTGTCACTTATGGTAAGTTGTTTTTTTTTTCTGAAAATTTATCAATTTCAACTAAGTTACCTAACTTATTGGAATAAAGTAGTTCATCATATCATTTTATTATCTTTTGAATGTCTGTAATATTTGTAGTTTTGTCCTCTTTTTCATTCCTGAAGTTATTACATTATGCCTTCTTTCTTTGTGATTGCTCTTGCCAAGAGTTTATCAACTTTATCAGTCTTTTTACAGAACTAACTTTTGGCTTTTCTTTTTGTATAGAAACAAAAAAGACCCCAAATACCCAAGACAATCTTAAGAAAGAAGAAAAAAACTGGAGGTATCATATGCCCTGATTTCAAACTATACTACAAAGCTACAGTAATTTAAACAGTATGGTACTGGCACAAAAACAAGACATAGATCAATGGAACAGAATAGAGAGCCCAGAAATAAAACCATGTTTATATGTTCAATTAATATATAAGGAAGGAGGTAAGAATATACAATGAGGAAAAGACAGCCTCTTCAATAAATGGTGTTGGGAAAACTCAATAGCTACATGCAAAAGAATCAAAACTGGACTATTTTATCACACCATTTACAAAAAAAAAAAAAAAACAACACCTCAAAATGGATTAAAGCCTGGGACTTCTCTGGTGGTGCAGTGGTTAAGAATCTGCCTGCCAATGCAGGGGACACGGGTTCGAGCCCTGGTCCGGGAAGATCCCACATGCCGCGGAGCAACTAAGCCTGTGTGCCACAACTACTGAGCCTGCACTGTAGAGCCCACAAGCCACAACTACTGAAGCCCACGTGCCTAGACCCTGTGTTCCACAACAAGAGAAGCCACCTCAATGAGAAGCCTCGCACTGCAATGAAGAGTAGCCCTTGCTTGCCACAACTAGAGAAAGCCCGCATGCAGCAACGAAGACCCAATGCAGTCAAAAACAAACAAATAAATAAATTTATTTTTAAAAAATGGATTAAAGACTTAAATGTAAAACTCCTAGAAGAAAACATAGGAAGTATACTCTTTGACACTAGTTTTAGCAATTTTTTCTTTTGGATATGTCTCCTCAGGCAAGGAAAACAAGAGCAAAAATAAATAAATGGTACTACATCAAACCAAAAAGCTTTTGCAAAGCAAAAGTAACTATCAACACAATGAAAAGGCACCCTACTGAATAGGAGAAGATATTCGCAAATGATATATCTGAAAAGGGGTTAATATCCAAAATATACAAAGAACTCATACAATTCAACATAAAAAAAAACCAACAACAACCTGATTAAAAAGTGGGCAGAGGACCTGAATAGACATTTTTCCAAAGAAAGCATACAGATGGCCAACAGACACATGAAAATATGCTCAACATCACTAATCATCAGGGAAATGTAAATCAAAACCACAGTGAGATACCACCTCACACGTCAGAATGGCTATCATCAAAAAGACAACAAATAACAAGTGTTGGCTAAGATGTGGAGAAAAGGGAAACTTCATGTACTTTGGTAGGAATGTAAATTGGTGCAGCCACTATAGAAAACAGTACAGAGGTCCCTCAAAAAATTAAAAATAGAAGTACCATATCCAGCAATTCTACTTCTGGATATTTACCCAAAGAAAACAGAAACACTGATTCAAAAAGATATAGCCACTCCAGTGTTCATTGCAGCACTATTAACAATAGCAAAGATATGGAAACAACCTAAGTGTCCACTGATAGATGAATGGATAAAAGGATGTGATAAATATAGACAATGGAATATTAGCCATAAAAAAAAGAAATCTTGCTATTTGCAGCAACATGTATGGACCTAGAGAGTATTATTCTATGAGAAATAACTCTGACAGAGAAAGACAAATACCACATGATCCCACTTATATATGGAATCTAAAAAACAAAACAAACAAACAAAGCAAAATGAAACAGACTCAAAAATATAGAGAACAAATGGATGGTTATCAGAAGGAAGCAGGTGGCAGGATGGGCAAAATAGGTGAAGGGGACTAAGAGGTCCCCTTCTCTTAGGGGGCCTCTTATATACAAACCTCCCATTGTATGTAAGTCACAGAGAAGTAATATATAGCATAAAAAAATATGGTCAATAATATGGCAATAACTTTGTATGAGGACAGATGGTTACTAAACTTATCCTGGTGATCATTTCATAATGTATGCAAATATGAAATCATTATGTTGTACACCTGAAACTAATGTAATATTGTATGTCAATTACAATTCAATTTAAAAAAATTTTAAGTCAAAATTTAGAAGCTAGAAAACTATAATAGAGAAAAAGATTTCATTTACATTAGCAAGAACTACAATAACAAGAAACATAAATTTCTTAGGAATAAATTCAATAATAAACACATAATTTTAAAAATTCACCAAAAAACTTCCAGAGGACACAGCAGAACATATAAACAAAAGGGAAAGCATATATTTTTAGACAAGATAACTCAAGGTCATTTTCCTTTTTTGTACCAAGACTATGCTGATCTTCCTAATTTGATTTTTAAATTCAGCATAATCTCATTAAACCTGTAAAGAGGGCTGGGTTTGTTTTTTTTTTTCAGTAGACAAAGGAATTCTACAGTTCATACTGGGAAATAAGCAAACAAAATTTGCAAGGGAAACTTTGATTAAAAAAATCAAAGAGGGATTACCAGATACAAAAATATTCTCCAAAGCTCAGTAATTAAAGGAACAAAGTACTGGCTCACGAACAGGTGAACCAATAGAATAGAAAGAAATGTCTAGAAAAAGAACACAAATACCAAGTAGGTGGGAAAAATTGAACTATTGAATAATGTTTTGGAAAAACTAGATAGCGATATGGGAAATGTTAATGTTGTACTCATATCTCTCTCTGTGTTCAAGATATGCTCCAAAGAGAAAAAATCATTAAATATAAAAAAAAAATTAGTAAAGGTCCTAAATGAATAGATGGGACAATTTTTCTTAATCAGGAGGGATTTTAACTATGACCCCAAATCCAGAAATCATGAAAAAAAAAATCAATCCATTCAACTATATAAAAACAAATTTTTAAAATCTTGGCCTAACAAAGTAAATCACATAATCAAAAAAAAAAAAAAAAAAAAGACAGATTGGTTCAACATGGCCGATTAGAAGGACATGCTCTCACTCCCTCTTACAAGAACATCAGAATCACACAAACTGTACAGTATGCTTGACTCATCTCAGTACATCTTAGATCCCAAAAAACCTAAAATATTTTAATAAGTTAGATGTATATAAACTGATATGGAGTGATGTCTGAGTTATAAACTAAAAGAGGTAGTTGAAGAGAAGTTTGATCCCATTTGTGTAAAAGTAAATACTTGCATATGCACATATACCTATGCTCCCATATGTTCAGAAAATTTCTGAGGAGATTGGTTAGAGATGGCGGAGTAGAAGGACAAGCTCTCACTCCCTCTTACAAGAACATCAGAATCACAACTAACTGCTGAACAATCATCAACGGGAAGACACTGGAACTAACCAAAAAAGATACCCCACACCCAAAGACAAAGGAGAAGGCACAATGAGACAACAGGAGGGGCACAATCACAATAAAATCAAATCCCATAACTGCTGGGTGGGTGACTCACAAACTAGAGAAGACTTATACCACAGAAGTCCACCCACTGGAATGAAGGTTCTGATCCCCATATCAGGCTTCCCAACCTGGGGATCTGGCAAAAGGAGGAGGAATTCCAAGAGAATCAGACTTTGAAGCCTAGCGGGATTTGATTGCAGGACTTCGACAGGACTGGGGGAAACAGAGACTCCACTCTTGGAGGGCACACACAAAGTAGTGTGCTCATTGGGACCCAGGGCAAGGAGCAGTGACCCCATAGGAGACTGAACCAGACCTACCTGCTAGTGTTGGAGGGTCTCCTGCAGAGGTGGGAGGTGGCTGTGTCTCACCATGAGGACAAGGACACTAGCAGCAGAAGTTCTGGGAAGTACTCCTTGGCAGTGAGCCCTACCAGAGTCGGCCATTAGCCCCACCAAAGAGCCCAGGTAGGCTCCAGTGCTGGGTCGCCTCAGGCCAAACAAGCAACAGGGAGGGAACCCAGCCCCACCCATCAGCAGACAAGTGGATTAAAGTTTTACTGAGCTCTGCCCACCAGAGCAACAGCCAGCTCTACCCACCACCAGTCCCTCCCATCAGGAAACTTGCACAAGCCTCTTAGATAGCCTCATCCACCAGAGGGCAGACAGCAGAAGCAAGAAGGACTACAATCCTGCAGCTGGTGGAACAAAAACCACATTCACAGAAAGATAGACAAGATGAAAAGGCAGAGGGCTATGTACCAGATGAAGGAACAAGATAAAACCCCAGAAAAATAACTAAATGAAGTGGAGATAGGCAACCTTCCAGAAAAAGAATTCAGAATAATGATAGTGAAGATGATCCAGGACCTCAGAAAAAGAATGGAGGCAAAGATCGAGAAAAAGCAAGAAATGTTTAACAAAGACCTAGAAGAATGAAAGAACAAACAAACATAGAGTAACAATACAATAATTGAAATGAAAACTACGCTAGAAGGAATCAATAGCAGAATAACTGGTGCAGAAGAACGGATAAGTGACCTGAAAGACAGAATGGTGGAATTCACTGCTGAGGAACCGAATAAAGACAAAAGAATGAAAAGAAATGAAGACAGCCTAAGAGACCTCTGGGACAACAATAAACACAACAACATTCACATTATAGGGGTCCCAGAAGGAGAAGAGAGAGAGAAAGGACCCGAGAAAATATCTGAAGAGATTATAGTTGAAAACTTGCCTAACATGGGAAAGGAAATAGCTACCCAAGTCCAGAAAGCACAGAGAGTCCCATACAGGAAAAACCCAAGAAGATACACGCCGAGACACATAGTAATCAAATTGGCAAAAATTTGAGACAAAGAAAAATTATTGAAAGCAGCAAGGGAAAAACGACAAATAACATACAAGGAACTCCCATAAGGTTAACAGCTGATTTCTCAGCAGAACCTCTACAAGCCAGAAGGGAGTGGCATGATATAGTTAAAGTGATGAAACGGAAGAACCTACAACCAAGATTACTCTACCTGCCAAGGATCTCATTCAGATTTGATGGAGAAATCAAAAGCTTTACAGACAGGCAAAAGCTAAGAGAATTCAACACCACCAAACCAGCTCTACAACAAATGCTAGAGGAACGTCTCTAAGTGGGAAACACAAGAGAAGAAAAGGACCTA
>NC_041221.1:73223535-73224454 GCF_002837175.3 Physeter macrocephalus | reverse complement strand
ACTGAAAGTGAGGGGATGGAAAAAGATATTCCATGCAAATGGAAATCAAAAGAAAGCTGGAGTAGCAATACTCATATCAGATAAAATAGACTTTAAAATAAAGAATGTTACAACAGACAAGGACACTACACAGTGATCAAGGGATCAATCCAAGAAGAAGATATAACAATTATAAATATATATGGACCCAACAGAGGAGCACCTCAATATATAAGGCAACTGCTAACAGCTCTAAGAGAGGAAATTGACAGTAACATATAATACTGGGGGGCTTTAACACCTCACTTACACCAATGGACAGATCATTCAAACAGAAAACTATTAAGGAAACACAAGGTTTAAATGACACAATAGACCAGATATATTTAATTGATATCTATAGGACATTCCATCCAAAAACCACAGATTACACTTTCTTCTCAAGTGCGCACGGAACATTCTCCAAGGTAGATCACATCTTGGGTCACAAATCAAGCCTCAGTAAATTTAAGAAAATTGAAATCATAGCAAGCATCTTTTCTGACCACATGCTATGAGATTAGAAATGAATTACAGGGAAAAAATCGTAAAAACACAAACACATGGAGGCTAAACAATACATTACTAAATAACCAAGAGATCACTGAAGAAATCAAAGAGGAAATCAAAAAATACCTAGAGAGAAATGACAATGAAAACACAACGATCCAAAATCTATGGGATGTGGCAAAAGCAATTCCAGTAAATTTAAGAAAATTGAAATCATAGCAAGCATCTTTTCTGACCACATGCTATGAGATTAGAAATGAATTACAGGGAAAAAATCGTAAAAACACAAACACATGGAGGCTAAACAATACATTACTAAATAACCAAGAGATCACTGAAGAAATCAAAGAGGAAATCAAAAAATACCTAGAGAGAAATGACAATGAAAACA
>NC_041221.1:73222425-73223495 GCF_002837175.3 Physeter macrocephalus | reverse complement strand
GAGCAGAAATAAATGAAATAGAAATAAAGAAAACAATAGCAAAGATCAATAAAAGTAAGCGCTGGTAGTTTGAGAAGATAAACAAAATTGATAAACCATTAGCCAGACTCATCAAGGAAAAGAGGGAGAGGACTCAAATGAATAAAATTAGAAATGAAAAGGAGAAATCACAACTCACTCTGCAGAAATACAAAGTATTAGAAGAAATTACTACGAACAACTATATGCCAATAAAATGGAAAATTGGCAGAAATGGACAAATTCTTAGATGGGTGTAACCTCCCAAGGCTGAACCAGGAAGAAATAGAAAATATGAACAGACCAATCACAAGTAATGAAGTTGAAATGTGATTAAAAATCTTCCAACAAACAAAAGTCCAGGACCAGATCACTTCACAGGTGAATTCTATCAAACATTTGGAGAAGAGCTAACACCCACTCTTCTCAAACTCTTCCAAAAAATTGCAGAGGAAGGAACACTCCCAAACTCATTCTATGAGGCCACCATCACCCTGATACCAAAATCAGACAAAGATACTACAAAAAAAGGTAATTACAGACCAATATCACTGATGAATATAGATGCAAAAATCCTCAACAAAATACTAGCGAACAGGATCTAACAACACCTTAAAAAGATCATACACCATGAACAAGTGGGATTTATCCCAGAGATGCAAGGATTCTTCAATATATGCAAATCAATCAATGTGATACACAATATTAACAAACTGAAGAAGAAAAACCATATGATCATCTCAATAGATGCAGAAAAAGCTTTTGACAAAATTCAACACCCATTTATGATAAAACATTCCAGAAAGTGGGCATATAGGGAAGCTACCTCAACATAATAAAGGCTGTATACAACAAACCCACAGCAAACATCATTCTCAATGGTGAAAAACTGAAAGCCTTTCTTCTAAGATCAGGAACAAGACAAGGATGTCCACTCTCACCACTATTATTCAACATAGTTTTGGAGGTCCTAGGCATGGCAATCAGAAAAAAAAAAGAAAGAAAAGAAATACAAATTGGAAAAGAAGAAGTAAAACTCTCACTGTTTGCAG
>NC_041221.1:73184687-73222004 GCF_002837175.3 Physeter macrocephalus | reverse complement strand
AATATAGATCAATGGAACAGGATAGAAAGCCCAGAGATAAACCCACGCACCTATGGTCAACTAATCTATGACAAAGGAGGCAAGGATATACAGTGGAGAAAAGACAGTCTCTTCAATAAGTGGTGCTGGGAAAAGTGGACAGCTACATGTAAAAGAATGAAATTAGAACACTCCCTAACCCATGCACAAAAATAAACTCCAAATGGATTAGAGACCTAAATATAAGACCGGACACTATAGAACTCTTAGAGGAAAACAGAGGAAGAACACTCTTTGACATAAATCCCAGCAAGATCCTTTTTGATCCACCTCCTAGAGTAATGGAAATAAAAACAAAAATAAACAAATGGGACCTAATGAAACTTTAAAGCTTTTGCACAGCAAAGGAAACTACAAACAAGATGAAAAGACAACTATCAGAATAGGAAAGAATATTTGCAAAGGAATCAACGGACAAAGGATTAATCTCCAAAATATATAAACAGCTCATGCAGCTCAATATTAAAAACAACAATCCAATCCAAAAATGGGCAGAAGACCTAAATAGACATTTCTCCAAAGAAGACATACAGATGGCCAAGAAGCACATGAAAAGCTGCTCAACATCACTAATTATTAGAGAAATGCAAATCAAAACTACAATGAGGTATCACCTCACACCAGTTAGAATGGGCATCATCAGAAAATCTACAAACAACCAATGCTGGAGAGGGTGTGGAGAAAAGTGAGCCCTCTTGCACTGTTGGTGGGAATGTAAATTGATACAGCCACTATGGAGAACAATATAGAGGTTCCTTAAAAAACTAAAAATAGAATTACCATGTGACCCAGCAATCCCACTGCTGGGCATATACCCAGAGAAAACCACAATGCAAAAGGACACATGTACCCCAGTGGTCCCTCCAGCACTATTTACAATAGCCAGGTCATGGAAGCAACCTAAATGCCTATTGACAGACGAATGGATAAATAAGATGTGGTACATATATAGAATGGAATATTACTCAGCCATAAAAAGGAACAAAATTGGGTCATTTGTTTAGACTAGGATGGATCTAGAGAGTGTCCTACAGAGTGAAGTAAGTCAGAAAGAGAATAACAAATATCGTATATTAACGCATATACGTGGAACCTAGAAAAATGGTACAGATGAACCGGTTTGCAGGGCAGAAATTGAGACACAGATGTAGACAACAAACATATGGACACCAAGGGGGGAAAGCGGCGGGGGTGTGGGGATGGTGGTGTGATGAATTGGGAGATTGGGATTTACATGTATACACTGATGTGTATAAAATGGATGACTCATAAGAACCTGCTGAATAAAAAAATTAATTAAATTAAATTCAAAAAAATAAAAAATAAAAAGACAACCTGGGAAACATAATTAAACTCATCACAGACATAGAATAATCTTCCCAGTATATAAAAAGCTCGAGATTGATAAGAAAAAAGGCCAATAACCCATTAGAAAAATGGACAAATATTATAAACAGACAATTCAAAGAATATGTAAATTATTCCAAAAAATATTTTTAAATGCTCAATTTTACTCATAGTACAAAATATGCAAATTAAAACTTCCCTAAGATATCATTTTTCACCATAAATTTAGCCCAAATCCAAAATTTGATAGCATGTTCTGTTGCCAGGGCTGTGGGAAAGTGGTACTGTCATAAGCTGCTGGTGGGAGTATAAATTCGCACAGCCCAGATGGATGGCAATTTAGCAATAGCTATCAAAATTCCAAATGTATGTGCCTTTGGATCCAGTTGCCCCACTCTGGGGAGTTTACCCTAGAGATCTATTTGCATATCTACAGAGCGGCATACATACATCTTACTAATTGCGGCACTACAGTCTACAGGGAAAGATTGGAGAGAACCTGGATACTCTTCAGTGGGGAACTTTTTAAATAAATTCAATGAAGTGTTCTGTAGCTATAAAAAAAAATAAGAAAGCTCTTTATGTATTGATATGGAAAACTCAGACATATTAATTGAAAAAAGCAAGGTACCGAATGATGTGTATAGCATACTAACATCTATATTACAAAGGAGGAAAACGACATAATTGTTTTATTTATGTTTATTTTCAGAATCTCTGGAAGGGTGAATAAAACAGTGGTTATCTGGCCAGTGGGACCTAAGAATTGAGAACATAAATGACCCATGTGGGAGGGAGGTTTTTTTATGGTAAGCCTCTTCATACTTTTTGATGTTTTTACCATATGAGCATATTACTATTAAAATTTTCTTAATAATTTAAAGCAAAGAACTCTCCTAACAATACTGTCACATACATTTAACTTCACACATGGCTTAAATGCAGTAACTCTAACAAGTTACAGCTGTAATTCTAGCAAGGCCCTCTGTGCCATTACTAGGTACATCAGTTAGGATGTTTTGGACTGTAAGTGTTGAAAAAGGCTTAAACAACAGGACAATTTATTTTCCCAAATAACAAAACATCCAAGGGCAGATGGTCCCATGGCTGGAATTGCCTCTGCAATTTCCGGCATCACATAGAGACCTGACCATGAGCAGCCAAAAGGGACAATGCCATGACCTCCCATGCATTGCCCAGAAGTCCCCAGGAGACGCCCTCACAGGTCCACTTGGCCAGTAATGTGTAATATGTCCACACCCAAGCTTCAGGAGAGACTGGGACATAATAGCAATAATACTAACAATGATCACTAACATTTATTGAGTATGTCTTATATGCCGGCTACTATCATAATCACTTTATGTGCATTAACTCACTTCCTCTTCAAAGCCACCTGTTAGGGATGAAGTATTACTATACCTATTTTACAGATGAGGAAACCGAAGCACAGAGAAGTTAAATAAGGTTGCAGTGAGTAAGTAGTGGAACTGAGATTCACACTTTGGCCATCTGGCTCCAAAATCATTGATCCCAACTGCCATGCGTATTACCTGAGAATGAATCTTCAACGTCTTCAACAGCAGGAGGTTGATTCCACGAGCAAGCAAGAAGGGAGAAAGAATGGGGCTTCCCTGGTGGCGCAGTGGTTGCGCGTCCGCCTGCCGATGTAGGGGAACCGGGTTCGCGCCCCGGTCTGGGAGGATCCCACATGCCGCGGAGCGGCTGGGCCCGTGAGCCATGGCCGCTGAGCCTGCGCGTCCGGAGCCTGTGCTCCGCAACAGGAGAGGCCGCAGCAGAGGGAGGCCCGCATACCACAAAAAAAAAAAAAAAAAAAGAAGGGAGAAAGAAGAATGGCTACTGGATATACGACTGGCAGTGTTTCTTCCTAGGAACAAATTGCCCAAACTGCAGCCCTTGACTGGCAGACTCCAAGACCTCAGTGACAGACACTGGCCATTTTGTTAACACTTTCCATGTTCTCTAGAATTGTGTGTTGAGTTAACAGGCAGGAGAAAACCCTGGGATCTTTCTGGAAAGAATAGTAGCAGCAGCTCCACCTACAGAAATCTGCAAACCAGTAGTCACCATGCCTACCAGTGGACACTGGAATGAGCTCTGGGGAACAGAAACGCTTCTTCTCACAGGCAGGACGGCAACAGCAGGCTGGGGACCCCCATGGAAGACTCTGGGGTGCTCTCTTCGGCTGCCACATACCCATAGGTCACCTGCAGCCCAAGTTTCCATGCTGCCAGCCCAGCATCTTACTTGTACCAGCAAAGATGCACCCTGGGGCTCTAATGGAGTTCTTGGTTTGTGAGGAGGCCAGCCATGCCTGGGCTTCACAGACAAATCCCCCAGCCAGTCTGCTCTGCTGTTAATAAGATCATCACAGGCTATTTCCCCACTGCAGAGTCTTCACCCCTCTCTGTGCCTCACTTGCCACTCAAGAGCCCCCACTGCTAAATACGACTAAAACACTGAAGGTGAGAGCTCTTTTTTCAAATAAAACTTCTGTCTTCTAGGACTTTACAGCAAGTAACTCTGCCCTCGTGTGCTAAAAACAGCAATTTTTTCCCTGTCATTAATCCAGTAGTTTTTTCATATATTTGTCTTTTCACAGAGTCAGAGATGCAATGAGTCAGTTTCCTCACCTCCCAGGCACATCGCCCAGGGAAGGGGGTGGGTATATTCTTAGCCCGAGAGCACTTTGCTCTGCTTTATGTAAACCCCCGGGAGATAGATGTCTCTAGACTCAGATAAAAAGGAGCCCAGGGTGAGTAGAGGCGACAAGAGAATGAAGCTCCTGAACAATGAGCCCATCTCTCTAGCAAACCACTTGCCACCTGCAGATCTGAAATAGAGCTGCCGGCCTGGGGGGACACCACCTTCTCTCCAAAAGCAATAAACAGAGGAGGAATTCTGCTCCATGTTTCTTCCCCCAGGGGTGTCAGAACAGTTCACACAGTGGGCCCCATGTCTTCTCATTGGCCTGAGAGCTGGTGCCTATGTCAAGGAGGGACGATGGCGTCTGGCCACGAGGGCACCCAGGACCGCTAAGCAGAAATTGTTAGAACTGTAAGAATAAGATGGAGTATGTTTCGCTCGCCGTCGTGACCAAGCATCCTCAGGCTGCAGAGAGGCCACAGTCATGTTCACATAAGCCCCAGCCATCATGTTATTGATTTGAGCTTTCTAGAGCCAAGAAAGCCACAGTCACTTTTCCCTTCAAGGCTGTGCAGTCTGTTTGAACCACCTGTCTTAGAAGCTTAAGTGGAAAAAGGCCAAAGATCTGAGCGACATGTTTAAATTCCGAACATGTCAGGCTTTATCACAGCTGCTTTCAGAACTCTTTGGCTTTGGTGTAGCCATGGCCTTGGCCAAGTCTGGTCGCCTCTCTGGGCCACCATGGCCCCATCTTGCCGGGGGGAGGCAGGTTCTGATCTCCACCAGTCTCTCCAGCTCAGAGGTTCTGAGCTTCACAAGTGGACTTTACTTCACTTTTAAGGGTGGAAGTGCCCTGCGTCTGGCTTTAGGTCCCTTCACTCTCTCTATTCAGCCCTGCCCAGCATCTAGTGGAAATGCTGGGCGGACACCCTGGCAAAGGTTGCAACAGCTACTCACCCTTGGGCAGCCAAGATAATTAATGAATTATTTATAGAGTGTTGTAGGCCAGATCATGCTCCCCACCCAGATGTTCACACCCTAATCTCTGGAACCTGTGAATATATTATTAATTACAAAAAGGACTTTGAAACTGGAACAAAGGTTATTAATCAGGAACCTTAAAATTGGGAGAGTATCCTGGATTCTCCAGGTAAATTCAATCTAATCATATAAGCCTTAACTTGAAAGCAGAGAATTTTCTCTGGCTGGAAGTCGGAGTGATGTTGCAAAAAGGAAAAATCAGAGAGATTCTAAGCATGAGAGATGGGCCACATGGAAAGCATGAGATGGAAAACGGGCAGGCAGCCTTTAAGAGCAAAAGACCAGCCCCCCCACTGGCAGCCACCAAGGAAATCTCAGTCCAACAACTACAAGGAGCCGAATTCATCCAACCACCTGAATGAGCATGGCAACAGACTCATTCCCAGAGCTTCCAAAAAGAAACACATTCCTGCCAACACCTGCGAGAATCTAAGCAGAGAACCTTCGAAGCCATCCTGTATCCAGACTTATGACTACAGAACTGTGAGCAAACAGATGGCCGTTGTTTCAAGGCACAGCGTTTGTGGTAATTTGTTACAGCTCCCGTAGAAAACGAATACATAGGATGTCCCTGACAACTGCAATATCTTAACATGGAAAGCTTGTCCACACAGGACCCCTTCTTCTGCCTCTGGAGGCAGGATGGCAAAGCCTGGCCAGGGCGCTGGTCTCTGTCTTGCTTCTAGGAATGGACAGATTTCAGAAGCTTGAAAGAAGGGAAGGGAAAGAGATGGAAGAAAGGAGGGAGGAAGAGGAGGAAAGAACTGGCTCTGATATTGTTATTACTATAACCCCCATGGGTATCAAAGTCCCAACAAACTTCTCTTCATAATTAAAAAATGTGAAGTTGGCTGCACTAACCTTATGGAAGAAGAGGGGCCCAGAGTGCCCTGGGGATGCTTTGGAACCAGCAACTTAAAGGTCTGCAGAGAACATCTTGTGAGCAGCCCTTTGGCTGTGAAAAGGCAAATGACCCAGGCTGGCTGCCAAGTGTCACCTGGGAGGCCCAGCTGACACAGGAGTCAGGGCCGAGCTCCATTCTCCACTCTCCCTCCCACAGGGCCAAGGTGATGGAACATTCAGAGCAAGTCACACCAAGCCCGCCCAGGGATACTCAGCCAGGGAGCGAGGCAGGGTGCTCCACGCCCCACCCCCTACCTCTGGGGCTCTGGGGCTGACCCCACCTCTGCAAGTGAGCTCTCTGTCTCTCTGTCTCTCTCACTCTCACTCTCTCCTTCCCCCTTGCCTCCCTTTCAAGTTCCAAAGTAACAAGTGAAAATTAACCCTGCCCTCTCCAGCTCTCCTTCCTCCTGTATCTTCTCAAATTTATGTACTGAGATTGTATCATTAACTTCTATTCCTCATAAACAGGGAAAGGATAAAAGGACAAAATTTAAGAGGTGTTTCGAAGCTCATCTTGTTCTAGCTCTAGAAAGTCACCCCAGCCCTACACAGACCGTGCGCTTCCACACACACGCACCCTGTACCTCTGACCGCCTCTTAGCAAACCCCTGTTGCCCAAGCTGTAGGGAAGCAGACAGCTAGGGGAGCAGAGGAAGGGTGACAGCAGATAATCTACCACAGGGAAAAAACATTTTGAGATCATCAACAGCATTTAGACCCTGAGAGACTCTGAGAGTTCTTCCTATCCAGTAAAATAATTATAATGACTAAATTCATTCCTCAAATGGCCTCAACACCCAGTGGGGATGTGTGCTCCATTTCAAAGGTCACAAAGACTGGGGATAAAAATCCATGACCTAAGTCAATGTTTCCTGAACTTCCAGTGGATGATTTGTTTACAAACTTCACACAGAGGAAAGAGAAACGTGGTAAGAACTGGGGAGCAGGAGAAGACTCCCTTCCCTGGATGCGCCCCTGTGCAGGTAAATACCACTTCACCCACTTGTCCTTCCTACCACTCCCATCACCCTATATGCACAGGTGTGCATGCACAGGCATGCGTGTACACACACATGTGCACATGCGCGTCAGCCCCCTGCTTTATTCTTCCACGCCCAAACCCCATTTCAACACCAACTCCAGCCTCCTTGGGAATGACACATGAAATGCAACTGGGTCTGAAGGGCGCCCCTTCTCATACAAGAGTCAGATTGGAAAGGGAGAACGTTGCCAACCTCAAAGACACAAGCACCGGCCTGGAAGCAAAGCTACTGCTGCCCAGACCCATGGTACCCGGGGGCCCAAACTTCTAATGTGATTTTACTCATGAGACTCGAGGGAAAGATCTGTCCCAGAATTTGGAAAAAAAAATGTCCCCTGATTTGCTCGTTGTTCTTTCTCCAATACCATCTGTTGATGGCTATTACTCCACTGAAACACAAGCTGTGACAGTACTCATTTCTCTTTCTCACCTGCTTCCAATCCTCATGATACATACAGATAATTCTCCAAAAAGAGACTTTCAGCATTTGAGTTCCTGCCCTCTGAAAAACAACTTAACACAGAGCTATTATCAAGTGCTAAGTGCCATTCAAAGCACTTTCCATAAATTAATTCATTTAACCCTCACAACAGACCTGTGAGGTAGATTCTATTATTAGCCCCATCTTACAGTCGAGGACACTGAGGCAAGGGAAGTGAAGTGGGTTGCCTGCAGTCAGAGAGTTAGTAAATAGCAAATCCGGGATTCAAATCCAGAGAGCATAGCTCCAGAGTCCACAGCCTTACATCTTAACCACTGTGTTTTCAAGATTCCCAAACACTGTATCTAAGGACCTGCCCAGCCCCTGGGAAGAAGACAGTGAGGAAACAACGCAGACCAACAGCACGTTGTCTATAAGAGAAAAGAAATGTGTCCTCGGCAAACACATTCCCACATTCTCCCTCCCCCCGCCCCCCCCCCCCCCCCACACACACACACTCACATTTACCCATACATTCCTGTCATACCTGGATCTGGTACCACCATGCAATAGGATTTAACCTTGACTCAGAGTTATCTGGGCTGCATGGACACAAACACAGACTCTTTTCCTTACCTTATTACCTTATGCTCTTGGGTACTGTGATAGTTAATTTTACATGTCAACTTGGCTGTGCCACAGTGCCCAGATATTTGGTCAAATATTATTATTTTTATATCTACGACTGAATAACAGAGGCACTGACAGCCCTGAGAGGCCACACTTTCCTTTCAAACCAGAACTTGCTTCAAATGCAGAAAGAAGGCAATGGCATTCTGAGGAACACAAACCACCAAGGAATTCTGTCACATTCTTTCTTACTCTGGTTGCTTCCTTGTTTATCTGACCACTTACTCCAAAATGATAGCAAATAAGGGGGGAGGGGCACAGAATAAGCCAATAAATACATCATTCCTTTTCCTTTCAGACCTTCCTTACTCACCAATAAGCCAAAAGTAGAGAGTGTTGGTAGAACATGCACATATCAAGTGAAATGAACATAGCTGAGTTCGTTTTGTGTAGCATTTCCATTGTTCTGGTAAGAATACAATATATATGCATGTATGAGCTACGAAATACAATTTGTGTGGTTTCAGTTACTCTGCATGTGAGTTAAATTCTCTTATATTTGCATTTAAAACTAGGATTGCACCATCTAAAGATGAACTGTGAAATTCACACTGACAATTTAAATTTTTAATCTTTCTTTGCTTAGAATAAAATTAAATAGCAAATTTTTAAAAAACACTATGACTAGACAAGAGAGAGACTTGGAAGAAAGGAAAAGATTTAATATTTTAGTATTTACCTTTAACAACACTGTTTTCCTGTTTTTTGAACAAAGGACCCCATGTTTTTATTTTGTACTAGGACCCTCAAATTATGTAGCTGGCCTTGAGAAATGAAGTCTATTCTGCTATGATGTAAGAATTGCAATAATTATTCTTTTCTAAAAATCACACATAATCAAAAAATTTATTATAAAAATGTTTGCTTCAGAGCCCCTTCCATTATGTGAGGACATGGCTAGAAGACGCTGGCTATGAAACAGGAAGGGGCTCTCACCAGAAGGTGACCATGATGGCACCTTGACTTTGGAATTCCCAGCCTCCAGAACTGTGAGCTGTTTATTTTTTTAAAAAAATTGGTTGCAGGGGGCTTCCCTGGTGGCGCAGTGGTTGAGGGTCCGCCTGCCGATGCAGGGGACGCGGGTTCGTGCCCCGGTCCGGGAGGATCCCGCGTGCCGCGGAATGGCTGGGCCCGTGAGCCATGACCGCTGGGCCTGTGCGTCCGGAGCCTGTGCTCCACGGCGGGAGAGGCCACAGCGGTGAGGGGCCCGCGTACCGCAAAAAAAAAAAAAAAAAAAAAAAAAAAAATTGGTTGCTTCATTGGAAATAAGAGATTATATACTAGAGAATTTCAGACTCATCAAAGACATTTTCTTCTTTTCTAATGTTTACTAATAGAGGGAGGTTTTATAACTATAAGTGTATGGCTACAGTATCTAAACAACACCTAGCAAATCCAGCGTATGAATAGGTCTACCTTTTGCTCGAGAGTAATAGCCTTTCTTTTTCCATTACCACCAGCATTATCAGCAGTAAGAGCTTCTTTCCTGTTCTCAACAGCTTTTTCATCCATTGTCATGTTAAAAACAAAGCAAGAAGTTCAAACAAAGCTACTGTGTCTCCTCCACTGCTTGTTTCCTTTCTCTGTGGGTGCTTCTTCCTTGTTGCTATTCATTCCCTCTCATGAGAACTTTCTCGTCTGTCTCTGTATGCAAACCATGCTCCCGAAATAACACACAACTTATATCCAATTCTTATCATGACACACTCAGGAAAAATGTCTATAATTATGATGCTTCAAAATCTTGACAGGATGAAAAGTAAGAAAACATCAAAAGTTGAGAACCTAGAAATCAAGGTGCTATCTAGAAAACAGCAATCCAAAATCTCAAAGAAAACTGGTTCCTTCGTGTTACATCTTGAAGGTGGCTTAACAAATCAAGTCAATTCCTTTCATATTATAGCTGTGGAACTTGAAGCCGGGTATTAAACAACTCTTATAAGATCTTGCACTTGATGGCAGAGTTACCATACACATACAAGTATCTTGACTCCTGATTGAGAACCCCTCTATCCCACCCCAATAAAAGTTTGCAGAAAGAATTCCTTGAGTTAAACCACAACACGGGCACATATATTCAACCATTTGAATGCAAAATTGCTATTTTCTGTGAGTCAAGTCAATAATGATCATTTGCAGTCTGGCTAGCCATGTGTCAAACACTATCCAAGCTAAGATTACACACTGACAGATGAAAGAGAAGACCGCTGTCCTGGTGTTCATAACCAGGAAAAGAAAATAGGCACTCAAACAACTAAGCATGATATAATGGGGTGAGAGCCACACCTTCTCCATAAGTTGGGTGCTGTAAAACTACAGATGAGGAAGTCTTGATTCTGCCTGAGGGCTCCAGGAAAGCTTGAAGGATATTTGTAATTTACAGGTGTGCAACTATGAGGGGGAAAAAAGGTTTATCAGTTATCTTTTTAACTGTGAATATTCCTTATACTCCTTGGAGGTGTGAAAATTAATAAACAGAAACCTCATTTAAAATGGAATTAGGAAGCCAGAATGGGAAGCTCTCATACCCTGTCACTTGACATCAATTGCAGACCTAACAGAAAGAGATGTACCTTGTATCTCCAACAGGATGAAGGTTACTGTTTTACTCCCCAGCAGGAGGAAGGAAGAATTTCTCCTTACCCAGCAATGGCCCAACAAATGAAAGGCTGTCACAATTCAACCAATGAAAAGTAACTACACTTCAAACTTCTGGTTTCTTCAGATAGACTCTGTTTATAACAGCCCCTCCCAACTCTCCCATCTCCTTTATAACAGAATGTTCCCCTCCTTCATATTCATGTTTATTTTACTATAAAATTTCCCCAAACTTCTAGCAAATGTGGAAGAGCATTCATCTCTAAATTCCATGCTTATTCCTTATATTCAAATATCCTCTAAAACACTGTTGACATTCCCCAGGATCACTAGCCAGAATCTGAAGGCCAGATGTCCATACCTGGGGGTTAAACAGCAGAGGTTTTCAGTGCAGTCCATGGCTGTAGAGTAAAGCACAACTAACTGGACAGCAGAGATGACAAGCTGGAGACCTCATCCAGCTCCAAAATCCAACAGTCAGAGCTAACTCAGTAATTCACCCTGAGTCAGCTTAGCCTGTAGCCTAAGGACTGAAGTTTCCCTTCCATGGACCTTCCCAAGAAAAGGCTTCTATTTGCCCTCCTGGTTCTCAGGAAGTCTCAAAGACTTTAATCCAAACCTCCTTTACTTGAGTTTTAAGGATATGTACTATTCAACACTTAGCATTTCCATAAACCTGGAACTAAATATGCTAATAACTGTCTCAGGCATAATCCTACATTTCTGAGATTGGTCAGTGACAATCATTCCGCTAAAGGTATTGTTGATTTTTTTCTGAGCACAAAAATATGTTGAGTTGGATTATTTACAGAGATTGAGAAAAGAAGAATGCAAAAAAAAAAAAAAGTTCCCCTCATTTGTTCTCTGGTCTTGCCTGTGGTTTGCCAATGACTGCATGTCTCAAACCGTAATTCTTTGCTGTTACCACATAAATCCATTTTCCTGGTGAAATAGCTGGTTGTTTTATTGCTTTATGTCAACAGAGAAATAATAGCTTGCTATTTACTTAGTTTATTTATTTATCCTCTAAACAACTCAGTATCATCTCTCTCACAAAGGCTCTCTCCTTGACCAAACTTTAGTCAGGGTCCCCTGAGTCCTCTTCACAACTAAGCTTCAATCTTGGCCCCCATCCTTGCTGGATCTGCATAGCCCCATCTTAGCAAAGATCCTGTTAAGTCAGTTTAGCAGAAATGCCCTTACTCTTTTTTTTTTTTTTGAATTTAATTTTTTTATACAGCAGGTTCTAATTAGTTATCTATTTTATACTTATTAGTGTATATATGTCAATCCCAATCTCCCAATTCATCCCACCACCACCCCCGCCAAGGAATGCCCTTACTCTTGATGTCTCTTATTAGTAACTCTCCATCCACTGACCCCTCACTCTGCTTTTTGGCTGTAAGTCCCCAGCTGTCCTGGCTGTATTTGGAGTTGAGCCCAATCTCTCTCCACTGTTGCAATAGTCTTAACACTTATTGCAATAGTCATGGATAAAGCCTTCCTTACTGTTTTGACAAGTGTCTGAATAATTTTTTCTTTAACACTACTTTCAAAATCATCAACTCCTGGGTATTTTTTTTTATCTTTTACCAAAATTTAGAGCAGTGGGTTTTCAACCAGAATAACACAACACACTATCTTAATCAGTTGTGAAATGAGAATCAAATAAAAAAACGTAGAGTCACAAGAAAATATTAGCTCCTAATATGATTTCCTGAACAGCCCTTGTCATCAACAGTCTCCCCTGCCTCCCATTAAGAGGCCTATACGCCTTAGAAAAGACCCCCTCCGGGCTTCATAAAACCCACTCTTTTGGTACTGACCTCTGACCCTAGTCTGGGAACCCCAAAGCACTCCACATATGGACCCTAACATAGGCATATGCCTCAGGTCCTATCTTTCTGTCTGTACTCTGCCTTGACCTTCCCATGTGGCCCCTTGAAGCGTGCCTTGTATTTCCTCCAGGACCTGTGAGTAATAAACTCAATTTCTCTGTAGTCTGTTGTTGAACTGCAGCTCACCATCTGGCACTCTGTGTTCCACATAACAAATGTTAATTTAACAAAGTCATAACAGACACATAAGACAAGCCCACAGATAATATCATACTCAACAGTGAAAAGCTGAAAGTTTTTCTTCTATGATCAGAAGCAAGACAAGGATGCCTACTCTCACTTTTTCTAATCAACGTAGTCCTGGAAGTCCTAGCCAGAGCAATTAGGCAATAAATAAATAAATAAATAATAGGCATCCAAATCAGAAAGGAAGAAGTAAAATAGTCTCTGTTTGCAGATGACATCATATTATATGTAGAAAACCTTAAAGACTCCACCAAAAAACTGTTAGAACTAATAAATGAATTCAGCAGGTTTGCAGGATATGAAATTGATATACAAAAATCAGTCAACTGTAGTGACTCTACACTAACAGTCAGAAAGAGAAACTAAGAAAACAATCTCATATACAATAGCATCAAAAAAGAATAAAATACTTAAGAATAGGGAATTCCCTGGTGGTCCAATGATTAGAACTCTGCACTTCCACTGCTGGGGGCCTGGGTTTGATCCCTGGTCAGAGAACTAAGATCCCATAAGCCACATGGCATGGCTAAAGAAATGAAATGAAATAAAATACTTAGGACTAAATTAAACCAAGGACGGGAAGGATCTGTACACTGAAAACTATAAAACACTGATGAGAGCAATTGAAAAGATAAAAAATAAATGGAAAGACATTCCATATTCATGAATTGGAAGAATTAATATTGTTAAAATGTCCATACTATCCAAAGTGATCCACAGAGTCAATGCAATCCCTGTCAATTTCCAATGGCATTTTTTACAGAAATAGAAAAAAAAGTCTTACAATTTGTATGGAAACACAAAAGACCCTCAATAGCCAAGCAATCTTAAGAAAGAAGAACAAAGCTGGAGGTATCACACTTCCAACTTTAAACTCTATTACAAAGCTACAGTATTCAAAGTAGTTTGGTAATGGCATAAAAACAAACACATAGGTCAATGGAACAGAATAGAGAGCCCAGAAATAATCCTATGCATATATGTCAACTGGTTTTTGACAAAAGAGCCAAGAATATACAATGGGGAAAGGATAGTCTCTTCAATAAATGGTCTTGGAAAAAATTGAATATCCACATGCAAAATAATGAAACTGGGCCTTTATCTTACACCATACACAAAAATCAACTCAAAATGAATTAAAGATTTGGTGTAATACCTGAAACCATAAAACTCCTAGAAGAAAACATAGGGGTACTTTTACTGACATCAGACTTGGCAGTGACTTTTTGGATTTGACACCAAAAGCAAAGGCGACAAATACAAAAGTAAACAAGATGGACTGCATCAAACTAAAAAGCTACTGCACAGCAAAGGAAACCATCAGCAAAAAGAAAAGGCAACTTTTAGAATGGGAGAAAATATTTGCAAACCACAGATCTGATAGGGGGTTAATGTCCAAAATATTGGCATACCTAGTTTTATTGTGCTTCACTTTATTACGCTTCAATTACTGTGATTCACAGATATGGCATTTTTTACAAATTGAAGGTCTGTGGCAACCTTATTGTCAGATAATGGTTAATATTTTTTAGCAATGAAGTACTCTTTAATTAAGGTATGTACATTATCTTTTTAGGCATAATGCTCTTGCATACTTAATAGACTACAGTATAGTATAAACATAACTTTTACATACACCAAAAAATTCATGTGACTCACTTTACTGTGATATTCACTTTATTGCAATGGTCTGGAACCAAATCTGAAATATCTCCAAGATATGCATGTATACAAGGAACTCATGCAACTCAATAGCAAAAAACAAATAATCCAATTTTAAAATGGGTAAAGGGCCTAAATAGGCATTTTTTCAAATAAGACAAAGGGCCAACAGGTGCATAAAAAGGTGCTAGACATCACTAATCACTTGGAAATGCAAATAAAAAACACCATGAGATATCACCTCACGCCTGTTAGAATATCTATTATCAAAAAGACAAGAGATAACAAATGTTGGTAAGGATATGGAGAAAAGGAAACACTTGAGCACCCTTGGTAGGAATATATTAACTTGTACAGCCTCTGTGAAAAGCAGTAGGGAGTTTCCTCAAGAAATTAAAAACAGAACTACCGTATGATCCAGCACTTCTGGGTACATATCCAAAGAAAATGTAACTCTTATCTCAAAGAGATATCTTCACTCCCATGTTCATTGCAGCATTCTTCACAATAGCCAAAGCACAGAAACAATCCAGTGTCCATAGGCAGATGAATGGATATAGAGAATGTGGTGTATATATTCACAATGGAATATTACTCAGCCTTTAAAAAGCAGGAAATTCTGCCATTTGTGATAACAGGGATGAACTTGGAGGGCATTGTGCTAAGTGAAATAAACCAGACAGGGAAACACAAATACTGCATGGTATCACTTATATGTAGAATCTAAAAGAAAAAAGTTGAACTCATAGAAAGAAGGAATAGAATGGTGGTAGCAGGGGTTATGGGTGGTGGGTGAAGTTGTATCTAGAGAGAAGCTGGTGAAAGGGTACAGACTTTCAGTTATCTGAATAAGGTCCTAGGATCTAATGCATAACATTGCGACTACAGTTGAAAATACTGTATCGCATAATTGAAATTTGTTAAGAGAGTAGAACGTAAGCGTCCTCACCAAAAAAAACAAAAACAAAAAAGGGTAAATATCTGAGGTGACTCTTGTGTTAACTCAATGGTGGGAATCTTTTCACAATGTATACACATGTCGAATCATCACATTGTACAATTTTATCTGTCAATTATACCTCAATAAATTTGGGAGGAAAAAATAGAAAATAACAAGTGTTGACTGAAGGGAAGTAACAGATTCAAAAATTCCAAATAACTTATCCAAGGTCCCGAAGTTCACAGATGGAGACAGAGCTGGGAACACAAGCTCGTCTCAGTACAAACCCCAAACTTTGGGTCGCCCCTGCCACAAGGCAGAGGCATTAAGCCTTAGAGCCAATAAATGGGACATGAGAAAAGAACACAAAGTCACAGATAGTAAGACCTCACACAATTGCCAGGAGGAGTAGATGAGGACTTGGTAAAAGGCCACTGTAGGGACATTGCAGGTGTATGTCAACCACCCCTCCATTCTGCCCAGCAAGATTCCAGCCCGACAACTTAGTGTGAATCTGTTTAAATTGCTGCCCTTCCCAGAAGTATCTGCATTTTAAGTAAAAGGCATAGAATTTCAGGCACCCAGTCAGTTGGAAGATAATTTGGGACTCAGGGCTCAGATCACGGGAGGAAGCCCTATTCTACTCTTCCTACACAGAAATGCGTCCAAACTCAGCGCTACCATCCTCCTTGAGCTTCTCCTCCAGGTTTTGCTGAGGGAAGAAAGGAATTCCTTGCTCTTGTATCTGGGGAACAACGGCAGACTAGCACTGGTTTCAGGGCTAACTAATGCCTCTTAATAAGCCCCTCGCTGGGGGAGGCCTGGGCCTACATCTGCTCTGAGATCTGCTTCCGCAAGCCCACTCAGGGAGTGTCATTTAAAATCTGTCCATCTCCAAAAACAGCATCTCATCACATGACAGCCAAGCCTGGGGAAGCAGGATGTTACAGACAGAAGTGTCCTTTCTAATGACGCATGCAGGACAGCAGAAGAGCTTGCCGGGGAAGAGGCCTCGGAAGGGAACAGTGAATAACACAGCTGCCTGGAGAGCACAGGCTTGGAGACCATGTTGCTCTGAGAAACATCCTCCAATGGGCATTTAAGAGGAGATGCAGATAACAATTTAATTGTGTTGACTCAGACCTTGTTTCCCAGGGGTTTATTCTGTAATTTGTTCAGACTTTTGTTGTAAGTCATTCTGCACTCAGGAAGCACTATCGATCCTGGCTAATCTGATCTATAAGGAGCCATTTAAACAGACAGGTTGCCATGGTAACGTTCCTATTTTATTTATAGTAACAAGTTCAAGGTATGGGATGTGAGAGGCAGCACATCTCACTGCTGTGATTTTCGAGCTGTGTTCTGAGGAGGGGTAGTTTAGGGAAAGACGCTAAACGCTGTGAGATCCGGATGGGAGCTCTGGTTCCCACCTCCATTACACCCAGAGCAGCCTCACTTTGATGTCTTTTACATTTTAGGATTGCACAGTCTAAAAAAATTGAAAAGAAAACCAGAGAACTGTTGTAAAGAGCACTGGATCAGGATTTAGAAGGCTAGGTCCTTGTGCCTTCGCACCCCCAACAGGCAGAGCCCAGTGGCCACGGTGTTTCCTGGCCCTAACAGCCATCCCTGTTGCCCTCATGCTTTTGGCCAGAACTTCCACCCTCCTAAGAGCACCCTTACCTTCAGGGGTTGGTCACAGAGGTGTTCCTGGGTCTCACCCTTGTGTTCCCCTTCCTCCCGCACCTCTCTCACTCCCCAGAGGTGGCAGATGGGCAGCCGGTCCCCTTCTTCAAGTCTGGCAGAGACCTCTCTCATGCCGTATTCTCCTCCTTCCTGTGGTAGCCTTCACCTCCTCCTTTCCCAGGGCCAAAATGGTAGATAGGATGCAGAGAGAGAAACAACAAAGGGAAGAACCCAAACTATTAGCCCTACAACACACATAGGCCTGAGGGTAGCACGTATCAAATCGGAGTCTAGGTACAGAGGGCTGTGATGACAGCCTCAGCTCTTCTTCTATCAGCCTTAGCTGCTAAGGCTTTCTTCTCTCCACTCCCACCCCTCTCTCTTCTCCTCTTCCTCTTCTTCTTTGCTATCAAGGACACCCTATTCACCTGCACAAACAGTTGAAAGGAAGCAAATTTTACAACAGCTCACCCTGCAGTCTCAAGATTCTCCTTCATAAACAGAGATGGCAGGTCTGTGCAAAAACAAGTGAATTTGACCTTGTTGGTGTTGGGCTGTGCACGTGTGTCCTACCACTGGGGGAGAACAAGAGATAGGGTTGGGGCAGAAACCAGGCCCAGAGGCAAGCAGAGCATGGTGACTCTGAAGAGCCTAGAACAGAGGTTAAGAATGGTGCACAGGCCTCTGCCTAGGCCTGCATGAGAGCAACAGGGTAAGGGACCCTGACTTGTGGTGTTCACCAATTTCTGTGGTGTAAATATCCTGCCATGATCAATTTCAAGTTACCATTGTGATGGCATCAAATGTGATGTGATGGAGTTGGGAAGAAATGTGCAAATAGCACATCATTATATAGTATTTCTATCACATAGATACAGTAGAAAGAAATAACTCCAGGGGCAGAGACAACAGTAAAAATAGTAAAACAATTAGGAAGCAGTGTTTTTTTGGTTTTTTTTTTTGTTTTTTTTGCAGTACGCGGGCCTCTCACTGCTGTGGCCTCTCCCGTTGCAGAGCACAGGCTCCGGACGCACAGGCTCAGTGGCCATGGCTCACGGGCCCAGCCGCTCCGCGGCATGTGGGATCTTCCCGGACCGGGGCACGAACCCGTGTCCCCTGCATCGGCAGGCGGATTCTCAACCACTGCGCCACCAGGGAAGCCCAGAAGCAGTGTTTTATATATTCATTAACTTTGTTTTAATATAAGTTATTTAATTGTAAGTTTATATAATTTAATTTCTAAAAATAGCAAGATTCCTGAAAATTTAACAGTTGGCTCTGATGAGCTGGTGTGAGCCTGCTCCAGCACATAATGGCACCCACCCTACCTCTACTGCCTACTCCCGTTGAAGGGTGAACTTTGTGAGGAAAACTCTCTATCTCCATGATTTTTTAAAAATTGTAATACAAAGCTACAGGTTCTTTCCAAATCTAAAGAGGTAGTCTACTAATTTCTGACCCACTATGTATCTTCCTGAGTTTTGCCTGCTTTTTGGCCTAAGCATCTCAGTTAGGTCTCTTCTCGTATTACCTTAGACCTGGGCAACAGACCCCTGCCCTAGAGCCTACACTTTGGAAGGCCCTGCTTAGCCCTCCTTCATCTTTGCCTCTGCTCACTGGATGAGGAGTTCAGGGGGCTAAGGTGATGTGCCCACAAGGACCTCATGCCTCCCCTTCTAGCCCAAAGCCCAGGTGCACAGGATCCCAGAATTCCCTGCCCCATGGGTCATAAGCCTGCTTCCAGAACTCTGTGGGCCCCTTCCCTGGATTTATGCTCCTAAGGACAAACTCCACTGCGACTCATGTAAATACACATAGGCCTGAGTGGTGACCAAGGAGAGGCTCTTTATGGCAGAGGCTGTGGATGGAGGTTGGACGTTCAGGCTAGGATGTCCTCAGGTACGTGTGCCATGTTCCTCATAGTACTAGCTGGATCTGGGGATGGCACGAGAAGGGTGTCTCTATTTGCACTCTAGCTCAGGGTCCCCACAGGCAAGCATGGGCTCCTTCCTTGAGCCCCCAGCTCCACAGAACCTGACTTTCTTTCCTTGCCCCTCTCATGACTACAAGGTCAAACTCCACAAATATCAGGGAAGGAGACTCAGCCAAAAGCTAAACTTGATCATTTCTTTGGTATGAGAGTCTGTCTCAACATTAGCAGAGCTAACATGATTGTCCTTGAAGAAGAGATGATGACAAGTCTTACCAATGCTATGACAAGCTGTCGTAACCAGGTCTGCAACACTCATGAACCTGAAAAACTTCCCTAAAGGCCCCAGGTCCTCTAGTAGAGTGAGAAATCTAAATACCTATTCACTTCAAACAGCATTTTCTGAGTACTTATTATTGGCAAGGCACTTTTATCACTGGCTCTATGCCTAATCATGCAAGAAAGACATTAGGCTCTGCTGTCAGGGAATATATCATCTAATATAGTGGAGAAGGTAGGGGCTGATGAGACTCGCATGTAAAAAAAACTATAATAGCAGGTAAAATATTTTCAGTTTGATAAAAGTTTGAAAAGTACATGAGAAATTGCCAAAAAACAAGATGTCTGTCCACGGATGAATGGATAAACAAACCATGATGTGTCCATAAAATATCACATTGTTCAGCAATAAAAAGAAATGAGTTATCAAGTCATCAAAAAAACATGGAAGAAACTTGAATTGCTAAGTGCAAGAAGCCAATCTAAAAAGGCTTTATACTGTGTGATTCCAACTATAGGACATTCTGGACAAGGAAAAATTATAGAGACAATAAAAAAGATCAGTGGTTGCCAGTGTTTCAGGGGGAGGGGGATGAATAGGTGTAACACAGGGAATTTCTAGAGCTGTGAAATTATTCTGTACCATACTGTATATGGTGGATGCATGACATTATGCATTTGCCAAAACCCATCACAAAGAGTGAAACTCTATGTGAACTATGGACTTTAGTTAGTAATAATGTATCAATATTTGTTCATTAATTGCAACAAATGTACCACTGTAATGCAAGATGTTAATAATAGGGGAAACAGAAAATAACAAGCATTGGTTAGGATGTGGAGAAATTAGAGCACTGTGCAATGCTGATAGGAATGTAAATTGTGTAGTCACTGTGGAAAACAGTATGGCTGTTCCTTGAAAAATTCAGCACAGAATTATCATATTACCCAACAATCCTAATTCTGGGTATATGACTAAAAGAACTGCAAACAGAGACTTGAACAGATATTTGTACACCCAGTTCACTGCAGCATTATTCACAATAGCCAAGAGGTGGAAACAATCCAAATGTCCACCAATGTATACACAGATAAACAAAAATGTTATATCTACATATAGTGGAATATTCTTCAGCCTTTAAAAGGGATGATATTCTGACACATGTTACAACACGTATGAACCTTGAGGACATTATGCTAAGTAAAATAAGCCACACACAAAAGAACAAATGTTGTTTGATTCCACTTACATGTTATCTAGAATAGGCAAATTCATAGGGACAGAAAGTAGAATAGAGGTTACCAGGAACCTAGGGAAGGGGGAATGGGAAGTTACTGTTTAATGGGTACAGAATTTCAGTTTGAGAAGATGAAAAAGCTCTGAAGATGGATGGTGGTGATGGATGGACAACAATGTGAATGTACTCAAATGCTACAGAAATCTACACTTAAAAAATTATTAAAATGGTAAATTTTACATTATGTATATTTTACCACAATAAATAATAGGGGAAACATGCAGGGGGAGGTGAATATATGGGAACTCTCTGTACTATCTGCTTAATTTTCTGTAAACCTAAAACTGCTCTAAAAAGTAATTAATTTTTTAAGTACATGAGAGTACACTTAAAATTAATGTGTTGTATGTCAGTTATACCTCAGGGTTTTTTTTAAGCGCATGAGAGATTAAAGCAAGGAGAGATCCCATCCAGTTAAGGGTACAGGCCAGGAAAGACTTCATGGAGCAGATAGTTTTTGAGACAAGTCTTAAAAGATGCTAGGATTTCAACAAAGGAAGAGGCAAGAGAGGGAAACCATTACAGAGAGAAGCAACAATATGAGCAAATGTACAGCAAAAATAAAGGATAGATGATTGGGATGGACGACCAGACTGACTGCAGTCTATAAGGATGTAGGTGAACAATGACAAAAATATTTAGAAACGTTAAGTACATTCATTTATTAAACAATAATTATTAAAAATTTGCTATGTGCCAGACAGTTACAGGTGAGGATGGAACAGTGAAAGTCCTTGTCTGCATGCAGTTCATATTCTAGTGGACTATACTATAGAGGTTTTGAATATCAGGTCAGTGTTTGTACTTAATTCATCAGTCAATGGGGAGCCACAGAAGGGTTTTGAGCAGAAAAACTAATATATATTCTTTTCTGGGCAGTTTCCATGGTAATCTAAAAGCAGTGGGGTTAGAGATTATTTATTTTACTGTAATGTAACCTCATGAAGTATACTGATCCCTGAAGACTGTGACCTTCTCCAAGGAAATCTCATCCTTAATTTCATTAAGCAGGTTATGAAAGTCCAAAATCATTATACATGGAATTCTCAACTGCTGGTGAGGGGCAAGGTGTTTCTCCACTCCTCAGGAAGCTGAGGGGGAATTTCAGACAGACCGAATCTAAAACTATGTATGCCTTTAGGGATTCTGAGACATCTCTCGAGAAAAGCATGACACCCATAACACACACACTCTGTAAAACAGGATTTGGTCAGAAAAACAGGAACGATTCAAGGTATTTCAAGGAAGGGATTTAATTTAGGGAACTGGAGGCTCAAAAAACTGTTGCGAAGGCTGAAGAGGCAAAGTCAGGGAAAGATGTCATTAGCTTCCAAGAAATCTGGAATTACAGGAGTTTCAGAAAACTACCACTGATGCTCTCAGCTTACTACAACACCAAAGGAGACAATTTGCAGGAAGACACCTAGAAGTTATTGCAGAATCTCACATCTGCCATCTATCAGTGCCTGTATCTTTACCTGCTGCTACTACAGGAGCAATAACGATTTCATTGCACAAATGACTCTTATTGGCACAAAATAAAGCAGAAGTCTGATACCCAGAGATTCTGAAGAATATAGTTCTCAGGCTTCCAGACTCTGCAATATAGGAGGGCATATAGATGGAACTAGGACTGAATTCTGGTTTCCAAAAAATACCCCCTGTTGTGGATTGACCTGTGTCCTCCAAAACGATATGTTCAAGTCTTAACTCTGGAACCTGATTTTATTTGGAAGTAGGGGTTTATAGACGTAATCAAGTTTAAATGAGGTCATACTGAATTAGGGTGGATCGTAATCCAATGATAAATGTCCTCAGAAGAAGAAGGAAATTCAGACACAGAGACAGAGGACAATGCCAAGTGAAGATGGAGACAGAGATTGGAGTGACGTATCTACACACCAAGGAATGTCAAGAACTGCCACCAACCACCAAAAGAATCAAGGAAGAATCCTCCCACAAAGCTTTCAACGGGAACATGACCCTGTTGACACCTTGGTTTCAGGCTTCTAGCCTCCAGAACTGTGAAACAATAAATTTCTGCTATTTTAAACTATCAGTTTGTGGAAATTTGTTACAGCAGTCCTAGGAAACTAATATACTACCCGCCTCCCACCCCGCCACACACATAAACACACACATTATATACAGCCCAGTGCCCTAGTGAGCTGCTATTACAGATAGGAGTGTGTTTGGGAGCAGAGGTTGGGAAATGAACAACTACTACTGTGTTGGGTGGGGTGCCCCTACACCTAGAGGACAGGTATCATTGAAGGAAGCAGGAAGATAACAACCACGCCCCAAAGCCATAGCCCAAACAGGACAGAAGTACCTAAAAGATGATTCTGGTTTCACCAGATACGGACGGTTGGTTACTTCCTTACCCTTGATTACTGTTGAAGGAGCTATGTATCTTTGGCACAAATTGGCACACAAAGTATTTTTCATTGATTTACTTGGTGTATAGCTATACTGATTTTAAAGCAGCTAGAAAATCTATTTCTAAAATTGGAGGGCTATCTTCTAAAAGCATATCTAGTTACCAAGTTCATGATGTTCTTGGACCAGTAGTTCAGCGGGGAAGAAGAGCCTGCCTCTATTTTTCCATCTTTCCCTCAAGCCATAGATCCATGAGTCCTTCTGGCCCACTCCTCACACAGCTCCTACACAGGACATTTCAGCTTATTATTGGCTTCAAGACTCATCCTCTTCTTAGACAAATTTCCTAGAATTAAATAGAAAAATCCTGGGAGAGGGCAGGTTGGCAGAATGAAGAGAGAAGGCCTATTTGGCTGTGTCACGTGGGTGGAGGTAAGAAATAAGATGATGCCACAAACCTACAAATACTGTGAGATTTTTAAACTGTAGTTCTTAAGAAACTCATTTTTTTGGACTGGTATCGAAGAGACTATTTTCTCTGCATTTTCCTGGGTAGTATTTCTCCAACAGAGTAAATCTCAGAAATTATAAAATTCAGATAAGTAGCAACTACAATACTATGTCTTGGGAAGTCTAAACTGAGCACCTGCTTTTATTTGGCTATCAGGGAAGGTGACTAAGAAATAGAATTGAATTTTGTATATTTGGCCTAGTCTGAAAGCAGACCCGCCTAGAGGCAGGAGACTGACCCCTGGGGTAACTTTCCAGGAGACTGTGATGTGTGTTGGATAATACTAGTGGCTTCTTCTTTGTCTTTAGCAACCTAGAAGCTTATTCATTTGCTAGGACCACTTCCTAAGTCACATGGTTAATCATGTTCAGAGGTGTTCCATGGGCAGAAAATCTAACTGCCTTTTCCTATTACATGACGCTTCATGTCAAAAAACTGTCAGAGGTGGGGCTTTTCGTGGCAGAATTTTCCTACTAAAACCTGGCAAGGCCAAGCACATGCTTGTTTTGCCATTCTGACCTGTTTCTGGAGGGCTGGCAGGAAAAAGCAGCCCAGCAATGAGCTCCATGACACTGACGTGTTCTGCCCTAAGCTACATGCTCAGATACTATAACTCCAGGGCCCATCTTTGCATGACATTTATCCAGGTTTTTAAGTCTTGAGTCTCCTCTTTGACACCAGCCCAGGAAAATGTAGAGGCAATAACCAGGCAGTTGACTGCACATTTGCAGGTTTTGCCCAAAGGTGATTTCTTTTCTTTCATCAGAATTCATTATCATCAAGACGGTAGGTTATCTCATTAATAACTATGACAGTGACCAGCCCTCCTCATTTATCAACTTACTGCTCATCCAAAAATGTCAAGTGATCTAATCTGATTAGGTAGCTGTATGCAAGTGTCTCCTATCTCAGTCCCCTCCTGGACAATCTAGGAAACAACCTCTGCCTCTGCATAAAACTAAATAATCATTAAAGAGTCTACACAAGACTATGGAATCATAGGGCTCAAAGAAATCTCAAGATGTTAGTCAACTTATTCTTTCTGTGTTTAGACAGAAATGCATGCAAGCCATTTAAGACAGTAGTCATATCTCGCCCATACCTCAAACTATGGAGAACACGTTACCAAAAAAAAATAAAATAAAATAAAATATATATATATATATATATATATATATATATATAAAAGAAATGTGCCTCATACTATATTAAGTACTTTACATGCATTACAGCTACTCTATGAAGTATTAATTTTATTACTGGTTCATAAAAGTGTAAATAAAGGTTGAGAAAAATTAACTCATCCAAATCAATGGCAGAGTTGAGATTTAAATACAGGCACCATTACTATCCCAGAGGGTCCTTGTGACTAAAAAAATTGTATTCTTACTGTTGTGGTTGTTCATTTCACATGAATCCATAGGGGAAGGGAAAAAATTTTTTCCTCTATCCCCTAGGTTTAGTGCCTGGGGCCCTGCAAATTAGATTGACAAAAGGCAGATTAACAGGAGAAAGGTTTATTATTACATATGCATATGGAGAACTTCATAGAGAAGTGAAAACCCAAAAAAACAGATGGGCCTGGGAGTTGATATACCTTTTTAACAAAGAATGATAAATTGTGCAGTCATGACAAGACAAAGGAAAAACGGGTTTGGGCTGGAGTGGCAAATTGTTAGAAAGTGCCTAGGAAATATATGGGAGAAACTGGAAGAGAAAGGTTATTTTAGTAATGTTTGTTTGTGGACCAATTTCAGTGCCAACTTTCTGCCTTCTTCCTGGCTATAAAACTACTCTGGGAGAGGGGATTTATGGCAGTCCCCATTTCTCAGGAATTTCTGCTTTTAGTCAGATAAAGGAAGATCTAAGAATGTTTCTTTCTGCATCTGTTGATTCTCATTTGCCTCCAGCTCAAAATAATCATGCCACAGTGGCATATTTTGGGGAGGAATATTCTGATCCCCTTCAAATCCATGCCATCTTTCTTTGAATACAATTTAGCAAATATTTTGAATGTCTACAAGATGCACATTCTTTTCTCATTTTTTAAATCAACTGGATACTACAACCCTTTGGTGCTTCCCAACCCCTCCTATGAGGAAGTTCTTCATAAAGTTTAATTTTCATGCTTCCCATTGCAATACAATCCCTCTCTCCATTATTGTATCTTGAGGGAAAGCAGAACAGATGCTTCTTTTTTTTTTTTTTTAACATGGTTGAATATTGTTGACTTTGTGTGTGTGTGTGTGTGTGAGAGAGAGAGAGAGAGAGAGAGAGAGAGATTTCTAACTACAGAGAGGAATGATTTTTCTATCAGTAATTAGGAAAGGACCTGCCCTTTGGCAGATAATCTCCAGCTTCTTTACATATTCAGATTGTTGCACTTGCATTGTTAACTGTCACAGTCAAAATGGAAGATTTAGTATGACATTTATACCACTACTACCACCCTAGTAATCCTCTTCTGAGATTCATAAAGTGCCAACAACACCCTTGACTTATGAATAAACAGTTTCTACTCCTCATGGTCTGCAACCATGGCCCAACTGATCAAAGTGAAAAAATTTAATGCAGCAACCAAGTTCTGAGTAATGAAGACTTAAAGGAGCCTCAGAGAAACCATTTGCCTCTGAAAAAAATCTTCCAGGAATCAGCAGAATTAACTTTATCAGAAGCAGCAGCAAGCCTGGCTTTGAGGGCAGATGCATTATTTTAAAACAGGATGAATTTCTGATGTCTTTAAAGTTAGAGACATTTAGGCCAATAGGCACACGAAAAGATCCTCAACATCACTAATTATTAGAGAAATGCAAATCAAAACTACAATGAGAGGGCTTCCCTGGTGGCGCAGTGGTTGAGAGTCTGCCTGCCAATGCAGGGGACATGGGTTCGTGCCCCGGTCCGGGAAGGTCCCACATGCCGTGGAGCCACTAGGCCCGTGAGCCATGGTCGCTGAGCCTGCGCATCCGGAGCCTGTGCTCCACGATGGGAGAGGGCACAACGGTGAGAGGCCCGCGTACTGCAAAAAAAAACCAAAAACTAAAACAAAAAAACTACAATGAGGTACCACCTCACACGGGTCAGAATGGCCATCATTAAAAACTCTACAAAACAAACAAACAAACAAAAAACTCTGCAAATAACAAATGTTGGGGGGACTTCCCTGGTGATGCAGTGGTTAAGAATCCACCTGCCAGTGCAGGGGACGTCGGTTCAATCCCTGATCTGGGAAGACGCCACATGCCACAGAGCAACTAAGCCCATGTGCCACAACTACTGAGCCTGCGCTCTATAGCCCGTGAGCCACAACTACTGAGCCCATGTACCACAATTACTGAAGCCCACGTGCCTAGAGCCCACGCTCTGCAACAAGAGAAGCCACTGCAATGAGAAGCCCACGCACCACAACGAAGAGTAGCACCTGCTCATCACAATTAGAGAAAGTCTGCGTGCAGCAATGAAGACCCAACACAGCCAAAAACAAACAAATAAATAAATAAATAATTTTTAAAAAACAAAAAACAAATGCTGGAGAGGGTG
The DNA here is from genome assembly GCF_002837175.3 of Physeter macrocephalus. Lineage (NCBI taxonomy): Eukaryota > Metazoa > Chordata > Mammalia > Artiodactyla > Physeteridae > Physeter > Physeter macrocephalus. The sequence goes on along the minus strand of NC_041221.1, from coordinate 73,194,947 downwards.
TGGAGAAAAGGGAACCTTCCTATGCTGTTGGTGGGAATGTAAATTGGTGCGGCCATTATGGAAAACAGTATGGAGTTGCCTCAGAAAACTAAAAATAGAATTACCATATGATCCAGAAATCCCACTCCTGGGCATATATCCAGACAAAGCTATAATTCAAAAAGATACATGCACCCCTATGTTCATAGCAGCACTATTCACAATAGCCAAGACACAGAAGCAACCTAAATGTCCGTCCACAGATGAATGGATAAAGAAGATGTGGTGAATATATACAATGGACTACTACTCAGCCTTAAAAAAAGAATGAAATAATACCATTTGCAGAAACATGGATGCAACTAGAGATGATCATACTAAGTGAAGTAAGTCAGAAAGAGAAAGACAAATACCATATGATATCACTTATATGTGGAATCTAAAACATGACACAAATGAACCTATCTATGAAACAGAAACAGACTCACAGACATAGAGTTGCCAGGGGAGGTGGGGGGGATGGAGTAGGAGGTTTGGGTTAGCAGATGCAAGCTGTTCTATAGAGAATGGATAAACAACAAGGTCCTACTGTATAGCACAGGGAACAATATTCAATATTGATGATAAACCATAATGGAAAAGAATATTAAAAACAGAATGTATATATATGTATACTGAATCACTTTGCTGTGCAGCGGAAGTTAACACACATTGTGAATTGACTATACTTCAATTTTTAAGAAGTTGACTAAAGTTAGAGATATTTAAAAAGGGGAAAAATTGTCTTTAATGACTGATTTTTTAATTGTTTAAATTGTTTAATTACCTATTTCTATAGAAGCCTCTTGGAAGGCTAGCTAAATAAACATTATGATTTCTAACAGCTCTGCACCATTTGCAGTAGCTATTCCCTAAATACCATTACCAGTTCCATTTCTCCTTCACAGTGCTAGCATATCATGGAGGAACTAAGAATGCGTTCATTTCAAACACCCAAAGGTAAGCCAGGATGGGGTTTTTCAGGTGTCAGGGCACTAAAGTAGACCCTTTGGAACACATGGAAGCAGAACCACAGCTATTCTCTAAGCCAGGAGACCAGTGCTATAGGTCACTATTTACCTTCAGGGAACCAGATGAACTAAATTGTGTTCAGCCAGGTTTTAACTTTTTCAATCCCATCACAATGAGGACTCTGACCGTTGCATACTATGATATTGTTCTCAAACTGAGTTAACATCAGCATCACCTGTAGAACTACTAATACATCCCAAGTTGTTAGCCTAGGAGTTTGCTTTTTTTTTTTTTTTTTTTTACGTTCCTCCACTAATTCTGATGATCACCCCACCAAGTTTAGGAACCGTTGGTCAGTGGTGCTCTACACCTGGACTTCCCTAAACAGAATTGAGACCTGGGCAAAGGGAGGCATGGGGACAAGGGAGGTTGTCTCAAGGAGTTGGGAAGAACTAGAAAACAAAGAAGAATAAGAGAAGTGGGCAGGTGGAGGAAAGAGAGGGCTGAAAAAAAAGGATAGAAAGCCAACCTTGGCCCAGGTCTCAACCCAGCTTAGGAACTGCTTAGCCTAGGAGCAGGCTTGGTGATTGGGAGATGACTCCACCCACATGGGTTCATGGTTTATGGCTCAGTGCGGTGGGGGAAAGCATACACCCTGCAGTCAGACGGCCTGGCTGTGAACCCAGCTCTGTCACTTGTAAGCTGTGGGACCTTGTGCAAATTACGTAACCTCTCTAGGTCTCAGTTTCCTCATTTCTAGAAGGGGGATAATATAGTAGCTACCATAGGAACGTTGAAAGGATTGAAAGAGCTTTAAGTGCTTAGCACAGCGCCTGGTTGCTAGTACACAGAAGCTACTGTTATCTCTTCCCATTGTGACCAAGGCACCCAGCTGTTAATACTAAGGCCAGATATATGTGTATATAAACTACATTTAAAGACTAACATTGCGTTGATGGTCACATCCATGGCCTGGACCACAAGAACACCTCCCACTAACTGGGCCACCTAGTCACCAATACACGAAGGAGGTAGATCAAAGTTTGAAAATTGCAGTGGTCTAGAGGAACTTAGCACAATTTCTCAGTAAACTCTTTGGAAAGTATATCACATATAGTGAAGGACACCAGTAATATAAGTTGAGGGAGATCTAAAGCTGCTTATCATCGACAGATCACTGTTCTATCATCTAGCAGGACAGCTTGAATGAGTCAGATCACTGGACACTGCCCTTCTCAGAGCTGCACTTCCCTCATCCATAACATAGGCATCATAATACCTTCTGCAGAGGACAGTGAGGGTTAAATAAAACTGTGACAGCAGACAGTAAAACTGTGAGAAGTACGTGGTCATTATTACAGTTTCCTCACAATATTATTTTACCCACACAGTCATTCAGAGATTCCTGAAACATGAATTTAAAGTTACCAATAAGTAGGCTGCATATCTCCAGTACTTAGTAACCAATGCCAGAAAGTAACCAGGAAAGCTTTGTTTTACTTATTTTTGTGTTTGAGGATTTTGTGTTTTGTTTTTAGGGAGGGAAGGAGGGAGGGAGGGAGGGAAGGAGGGAGAGAGAGGAGAGATGAACTACTTATTGACAGACAATAGGCTTTTCCTGAGAAAGTGATAATGACAAGGGAATCAGCAAGACAAATGCCCAGACTCCTTTTCTGCCTCATTCCTCTGGGTCTTAGTCCCCTGGTAGGAGCTTAGACCTTGGGCCAACCTGAGCTACAAGCCAGGCTCACTCAGGACTATTTATAGTGCTGGGCTGTTGGGCAGATCTCTTCCGAAGTGGATATTTCCAGCTCTTTCTAGTTCACAACCGCTCTTGACAGCTCTGGGCCATAACAGTGTATGTTTAAGTGCTTTTACATATTAATATCTTGGGTCTCACCGGATGCATAGATTAAAACAATATTAATCATCCTGGTTTACTCCGTGGAGTGAAATAATCAGTACTAGCCATGCACCGTTCTCCTTTGTATTGTAGGAGAAAGGACTAGCACCTGTTGTCACTGATTTAGTCTTTTCTATGCCTTGGAAAGATAAAACCCAACTGAAACAATGGCTTCAGCTGTACTTGTTTTAAGCATGTTTATTCCTCTTCCCTCTAATAAGGATTCTGAGATTACAATGTGTCCGCTCTCGAATTTAGATGGCGTTATGAATTATGGATACACCATCCACTGTGAGGCCCACCAGTCACTGATATTGAACAGCAGTGATGAAATACTACAACCAACTTAAGTTGTTTTCCAGAGATTCAGACTACTGATAAAAAGTTCCAACTGCCAAAGCCAGCTCATGGTAAGGAGTGTGTCTTTATTTGGTGAGAAAGTTTGAGTAGCCTTGGATTATCATCAGAATTGAAGAAGGAATTGGAGATAGAAAGCAAATGGGATCAAGAATGGGAGGAATTTAAATCCTATTTCTTGGGGTTTATTTTGCACTAGAATGAATTGGGGGGAGGTGGGTGTAGAATGGCAGTTGTCCTTACTTTTTTCCCCCGGCAAGCCACATAATATAAAAATATGCACTAATATTAACTTTGGTGTGTAACTAGTCATCCAATTGACAGCAAAATGTATTTCTTAATAGTAATGAAATGTTATATATAAAAACCACCTTTCAAAAGAGTGGCATAGAATCTCATGGGGCTTTAAACTCTTTCTTATAGTATAAGATGTTGCCACTATATTGGGCTACACTACATACTTGCTATTTTGTCTGTTTTTTCTAGAACTTCTGTGTAAACTTGAAACCTAGAAACTGAGAGTAGAGGTCAGCTGAGTCATGGAGCCCTTAGATTTCCTTCTTTTTTTTTTTTTTTTTTTTTTTTTTTTGTGGTATGTAGGCCTCCCTCTGCTGCGGCCTCTCCCGTTGCGGCGCACAGGCTCCGGACGCGCAGGCTCAGCGGCCATGGCTCACGGGCCCAGCCGCTCCGCGGCATGTGGGATCTTCCCGGACCGGGGCGCGAACCCGGTTCCCCTGCATCGGCAGGCGGACGCGCAACCACTGCGCCACCAGGGACGCCCTTTCCTTCATTTTCTTCCTGATTTTTTTTTCCTTTTCTAATTATAAAACTAATATATGTTCAATGCATAAAATTTGGAAAACATAAAAAGAAGAAAAAACTACCCATTATTCCACTGCCAGAGGTAACTGTTGTTCACATCTTTCTAGTCTTTCTTCTTTGCACATACATACATATATGTGCATATTTTTTACAAAACTGATGACATACTACAAATTTATTTTATACATTACTTTTGTCACTTAGCAAGTTATTGTAAACATTATTCTGATATGGTAAATTTGATCTTTAATGGCTGTATAGTATCCTAGCACACGGATGTACCATGACTTAATAAATCCACTATATTTTTGTATTAGGTTGTTTCACTTTTGTAAAAATTTTACAGGGAACATTTTTTTTTCATATATATTTTGCTATAACACTGCTGATTTCTTTAGGATGGAGGCCATAGGCATACTTTTAAAGCTTTTAGTCATAGGGTCAAAATTACCTCCAGAAATGATGCAGCTGTTAACTGTCTCCAGACTAGGTATGGAAGAGCCTGTTTTGCCAACATCCTCACCATCACTGGATATTATTATTTTTAAATGATAATTTGCTGATGTGACACCAAAAAGAAAAAATGGTAATACTGTTTCATTGCTTTCACTTCCATTTTTTGATTCTTAAACACATGCATATACTTGTATATACTATTAATATTTTTTCTCTTGTGACTTGTCCATCTAGGCTATTTGCCATTTTTATACTGAACTATTTATATCTTTCCCGCACATTTGTAAGAGCTCTTCTTTTTATTTTTTATTTTTTTTTTTTATTTTTTTTTTTGCGGTACGCGGGCCTCTCACTGTTGTGGACACTCCCGTCGCGGGGCACAGGCTCCGGACGCGCAGGCGCAGCGGCCACGGCTCACGGGCCCAGCCGCTCCGCGGCATGTGGGATCCTCCCAGACCGGGGCGCGAACCCGGTTCCCCTGCATCGGCAGGCGGACGCGCAACCACTGCGCCACCAGGGAAGCCCTGAGCTCTTCTTTTTAAATAAAATCAACGTTTTGTCTAGCATTTGTTTTATAAATGTTTCCTGATTTTCTGTTTTGTTAATTATGTTTTATGACACCAAAATTTTCTAACTTTTGTGTATGTAAATCTATTATTCTTGCCTGTCCTTTCTTTTCTACCTTACATAGTCCTTCCCCTTCTCTACCCCAAGGTTATGTAATATTTATCCAGTTTTATTTTTCTTATAGTTTCGTTTCTATGCTTAATTTTTGTTATCAGTTAAGCATTTATTTTGGAACTAACACAATAATGTTAATCAACTACACTTCGATAAAAAAACTTTTTAAGAATTTACTTTAGGGTAAATAATGAGTTAGGGAAGGTAACCTGATTGTTTCCCAGGTGATTAGACAGTTGCTGAATAGTCATCTATGACATTGGCTACCTTTTCCTCTCTAACTTGAAATGGAAAGCTTTGTTACATACTAATTTTAAAATATATATGTAAGACCTATTTATAGGCTTTCAAAGCTTTTCTATTTTTTTTTTTGTTTGTTTATTTATCTACCAGTTAAAATGCTTGAGCTATTTGACTTTATAAATGTGTTTTGACATTTGGTGGCCATAGATACCCCATTATTCTTATTTTTTTTTTTTTTTTTTTTTTTTTTGCGGTACGCGGGCCTCTCACTGCTGTGGCCTCTCCCTTTGCGGAGCACAGGCTCCGGACGCGCAGGCTCAGCAGCCATGGCTCACGGGCCCAGCCGCTCCGCGGCATGTGGGATCTTCCCGGACCGGGGCACGAACCCGTGTCTCCCGCATCGGCAGGCGGACTCTCAACCACTGCACCACCAGGGAAGCCCCAGTCTTATTTTAACACGTGTTATTATTGTTCTCATTGTTTATTCTCCCAGATAAACTGGAGACTCATTCTTAAGTTAAAAAATAATGTTTGTGACATATATACACTACCAAATGTAAACTAGATAGCTAGTGGGAAGCAGCGCATAGCACAGGGAGATCAGCTCTCTGCTTTGTGTCCCCCTAGAGGGGTGGGATAGGGAGGGTGGGAGGGAGACTCAAGAGGGAGGGGATATGGGGATATATGTACACGTATAGCTGATTCACTTTGTTATAAAGCAGAAACTAACACACCATTATAAAGCAATTATACTCCAATAAAGATGTTAAAAAAATAATAACAATGTTTGGAAGTTTATTGGAGTTGTGTAATTAATTTATAATTAATTTTGAGAGAATTGATATCTCTACAATAGTGAGAATTATCATCCAGAAACAGTTCCCCCATTTGTCTAGATGCTTTTGTTTTATTTTATTTTATTTTTTATTTAAGTATAGTTGATTTACGATGTTTTGTTCGTTTCACGTATACAGCAAAGTGATTAAGATATACAGATATATACATTCTTTTTCAGATTCTTTTCCCATATAGGTCATTACAGAATATTGAGTATAGTTCCCAGTGCTATACAGTAGGTTCTTGTTGGTTATCTATTTTATATATTGTCTAGCTGCTTTTAAAGTTTCACAGTTTCCTTTATATAAGCACTGTGACCTTTATAAGGATTTACCCCCTAATTATTTTACATTTTGGATGGCTATTTTTTTTTTTTTTTTTGCGGTACGCGGCCCTCTCACTGCTGTGGCCTCTCCTGTTGCGGAGCACAGGCTCCGGACGCGCAGGCTCAGCGGCCATGGCTCACGGGCCCAGCCGCTCGGTGGCATGTGGGATCTTCCCGGACCGGGGCACGAACTCGTGTCCCCTGCATCGGCAGGCGGACTCTCAACCACTGCGCCACCAGGGAAGCCCCTGGATGGCTATTTTTAACGTAAAAAAAAAAGAAACATAAAACAAAAAAAAACCTACTGATTTTACTGTATTCTCTCATTAATTCTGAAGAGTTTTTCACGGATATTCTTGGACTTTTCCAGGTGGTCAATTTTATAATCCATAAATAATAATAATTTTATCTCTTCTTCCCCAATATTTGACCCCACTTAATTTTTTATGTCTAATTGCTTTTTATCATTTCCAGAATGATGTTGAACAAAATGGTTAGCATTCTCATGAATTTTTTTACTTTAATAAGATTTTTTATACTTTAATAATAGCTAATATTCTGTAAAGGCTTATACGTAAGGCACTGTTCTAAGCAATTTACATGTTAACCCATTGAATCCAACCAATGGCCCAAAGGTAAGTACTTTTATTCCCATTTTACAGGGAAAGAAACTGATATACTGAGTAACTTGCCAAAGGGCATACTACAAGTAACTAGCAGAACCAAGATTTGAATCCAGGCATTATGATGAGTGGGGTGGTGATAACATACAATGTCATCAATTAATAGACCCTCTCGGGGACTTCGCTGGTGGTGCAGTGGTTAAGAACCCACCTGCCAATGCAGAGGACACGGGTTCAATCCCTAGTCCAGGAAGAGCCCACATGCCGTGGAGCAACTAAGCCCGTGTGCCACAACTACTGAGCCTGCGCTCTAGAGCCCGGGAGCCACAACTACTGAGCCCACATGCCACAACTACTGAAGCGCGCACACCTAGAGCCCGTTCTCCACAACAAGAGAAGCCACCGCAAATGAGAAACCCGAGCACCACAACAAAGAGTAGCCCCCGCTCTCCACTGCTAGAGAAAGCCCGTGCCCAGCAACAAAGACCCAATGCAGCCAAAAAAAACCAAAATTTAATAGACTCTCTCGTCATGAACTGGGATAGGATATAGGTTGAAGGGGCTCAGCAGTATCTCTAGCATCTCATACTGTAAGTGCTAGCCTAAACAGGAAAGCCACCACTGGACCTCCTAGTACCAGTGGGGATGATGAGATTCCAGAAGAACAGAGGCCAGGCAGTAGAACTTAGCCATCAGATGAAACGGTGGGTCATAATTATCATTATGGAGACAAGGTCACAATGGCGCCTGGGGCTGCCATGGTGTTCCTGAGGACAAGACAGATGGCCAGACAACAACTGTATTGCTTGTCAGCTACCCCAGTGGAAAATTATAATCATTCACTCAGTTTCCAGACCTGAGCCAATTCTCAGGAGATCCAGAGCCAATCAACTGAAGGAGTGGCTGGGTCCCCTTGTGGAGAACTCGGCAATGACACAGCTAGTGTCCACAGGAGTGACTCTACCAGTCCCTTCCAAAGCAACAGAGCCATTCACCTGAGTAACTGTACACCAGAGAAAGAAGAATATCCATGATTTTTCAAGAGCTACTGGGTACAGGTATGGGTTGACACTAACACTTAGGCACTCAGAATACCATCAGGGCCCCCATGTTATAGACGGGGCATTCGAGGCCAGGTGATAAGTGGGGTCTGGGGTCAAGCCTACCTTATAGTTCCAGTGTGTTGGTAGACCTTCCCCGTGGTCATTTCCCTGTTCTTGAGTGTGTAAGCTAGATGAATATTCGCTGGCAGACTCTCATACTGGTGGCCCGACCTATGATATAAGAGCCCTCTGCTAGCTATTAAGCTGTTGTCTCTCATCTTCAACCCCACCCCCTTCCTATGTCCTCCTCTGTGATGCTGGGACTGGGCCTCTGCAAACCACCTTTCTGCTTTGCCAGTCAGCTCTACATTCAGCTCTGCCAATAGGGGATACTAGCAGGATAAGGAGACTTGTGCTTCCTATTTGCTTCATGTTCCCGTCAGCAACACCTTAGTCTCATTCCTCACCCTGGCGTTGGCAGTTTGTTGCAGTCACGGCCATTGAATCCAGTTTGCAGTTTTTCCAACACGTGCAGGAAGAGTCTCATAGTGGCCCTCAGAAACCCCAGTACCAGCTTGGCCAGGGCTTCCTCAGAGTTCTTGACCATAGGCCATGGGCCCCTCCTTTCAACTCAGAGCCATCAGCACAAGATGAGAAGTGGCCCCTTTCAAAGATCTGAGTTTCAGCTCCTAGACCAAGCTTCTAAGTGTCAAATTCCAACTTCTTTCCGTTCCTCCAGCCCTAAGAATGGTAGCTGCTATCTGCAGTTTCTGGGATACCTTAGTGTTCTCTCTTTGCCTTTCTAATTTTTCAATAACTACTTAATAATCCTTTATATTAAATTCTCTTTGTTAAAATAACTTGTGTAGAATTTGTCTCCTGACTAGATCCCGACTGATACATTGCAGGAAAAGCAGGTGAAAACCTTGAAATTGCCCCCGTCTACCACTGACAAGAAAATCAGAAGCAGTGTTCCATGATAGGCAGAATGGCCTATCATGATTAGGGCCATCCTCCAAGACCCTCAAAGACTTCAGGAGGCTAGGATGGTAGGCATCATATTCCCATCAGTTCACCAGTCTGTCCCCTAGAAAAAGCCAATTGGATCATGTTGCTGGTGGTAGACTACCATAAACTTAACCAAGCACTAACACCAACCACAGCTGCTGTTTCAGATGCAGTATCCTTATTTACTACAACAGATCAGCATGGCCTCTGGCACTTGGTATAAGGCTGTTGAATTGGAAAATGTGTTCTTTTCAACCCCCATGAGAAAGGAGGATCAAAGCAGTTGCTGTCACTTGGAACAGACAGAAATATACATTCACCGCCATATCCTCAGGGCTATGTTAACCTCCCTGCTCTATGTCACAACAGAATTTAACAGGATCTTGATCATCTGAGTATTCTGTTCAAGGTCTAGGTGTTTCACTGTACCGATGACATCATTTAATCATGCCTGGGGAGCAGGAAGTGCTAAGTACTCTGGATGCAAGAGTCAGGCACACATGTATTAGAGAGATGACAAGAACCTCATAAACAATCAAGGGCTTTGCCTTGATCAGTAAAGTTTTCAGGGGTCCAGTAGTAGTGGTCTGGGACCTGCCAGGTCACTCCAAGGAGAAGCAAATTAGTGTACTTTGTACCTCTACCACTAAGAAAGTGGCACACTACTCGGTAGAATTTTTCAAATTTTGAAGATTGCATCCATCACACTTGAATGCTCCTCCAATCCATTTATTACTGAGTCAGAAGGCTGTCAGTTTTGAGTGGGTGTTATGGGCTGCCTTGTGCCTCCCTAAACTGATATACTGAAGCCCTAACTTCCAGTACCTCAGAATGCAACTATATTTGGAGATAGGGCCTTTTAAGAGGTGATTGAGGGCTTCCCTGGTGGCGCAGTGCTTGACAGTCCGCCTGCCGATGCAGGGGACACGGGTTCGTGCCCCGGTCCGGGAAGATCCCACATGCCGCGGAGCG
>NC_041221.1:73183298-73184600 GCF_002837175.3 Physeter macrocephalus | reverse complement strand
CAGCAGTGAGAGGGCCGCGTACCGCAAAAAAAAAAAAAAAAAAAAAGAGGTGATTGAGTTAGAGTGAGATGACTAGGGTGGGTCCTGACTGATACCCTTATAAGAAGAAGAAATTTGGACATACAAAGAGACACCAGGGGCACACACACAGGGACAAGTCTATGTGAGAACACAGCAAGGAGGCAGCCATCGGCAATCCTAGGAGAGAGGCCTGAGAAGAAACGAAACCTGCCGACACCTTGATCTAGACCTGTTGTCTCCAGATCTGTGAGATAATAAATTTCTATTGTTTAAGCCACACAGTCTGTGGTATTTGGTTATAGCAGCCCAAGCAAATGGATACAGTGGGCCTGGAGCAAGACCAAACTCTGCAGCTGGCCCAGGTGTGGTACAAGCAACCCTAGTGCTTAGGCTCTATGACCAGAGGATCCTATGGCGCTCAAGTCTGTAGGTTCTTTGACAACCCTCAACAGGAGAATCACAATGCAGACCCCTTGAGGTCTGGAGCTAGCCCATGGCATCTCCAGCAGAGGGCTCTTCACTGTGTAGAAAGCAGCTCCTGAATGCTTCTGGGCCCATGGGATGGCTGAGCACCTGAGCATGGGACATCAAGGGACGGTGCAACCAGCACCGCCTTTTGTGAGTCAGATATTATCAGACCCACCAGGTCACAAGGGTTGCACAGAAGAAATCTATCATAACCTGGGACCTAGACCTCTCTCAAAGATAAAGCTCTGGGTTACTCCACCAGGCAAGCCACCTAAACCTGAAGAAATGCTGGCCAAGGAGGAGGAGCCTCTACAAAGAGTGGAAGAGAAGGGAGATGGTGGATGAACATCTTAGGACAAACTGCGGCAGCAGACAGTGAGAACTTGGCCCACCAGTCTTCCTGTTGTAGGTTCTTTTGCTCTTTCTTTGTGATTCTGAAGAATCAATGACAGGGTAGAGTAACCTAATGCAGGGCAGAGGGGTTGTGAGTGGTGCAAAGTCTGGACTGTAGTAGTCTGGACTGTCAGTGGCCTGCCCGGACTCCCTCATCCTTAGTACTTCTGATCACATCAGCTGTCTACCTGTCAGCACCTAGATCTATTTGCCTAGGGGTTTTCTCTGGCCTACAGAACAACTCTACTCCTGTGCACAGCACCCAGATGTACCAGGGAAATGACACCATGCCCCCAGGAGCCACTTTTACCTAATAACTGATACGAATGTGAGCATAAATATTCAGCTCCTTCATCTCTCTTTTTTTTTTTTTTTTTTTTTGCGGTACGCGGCCCTCTCACTGCTGGGGCCTCTCCCGTT
>NC_041221.1:73176915-73183252 GCF_002837175.3 Physeter macrocephalus | reverse complement strand
CTCCGGACGCGCAGGCTCAGCGGCCATGGCTCACGGGCCCAGCCGCTCCGCGGCATGTGGGATCTTCCCGGACCGGGGCACGAACCCGTGCTCCCTGCATCGGCAGGCGGACTCTCAACCACTGCACCACCAGGGAAGCCCTCCTTCATCTCTTTAGGTGGGCTGTGACTCCTGTCACCCACAGTGCTGACTTGAATGATAAGAACCTTTATTTACTGCCCTCTCTTCCTGTGTCACTAACTCCCCTACCACACTTTCCTGTGATCACTTCCAAAGTAAATAATTTGCTTTATTGTCTCAATGTCTGCTTCTAGAGGACCCCAAACTACAATAAGACAATGCGCCTATCAAAATATAGACAACCTCTTATCAACAGCATATTCCTCATTCCTTCTCATTGTTGTCTGGGATTGCTTTCTATTATGCATGCAGAAAAATGAGGTAGTGGGCTGGGGAAGTAATGCGAAAAAGTAATTTGGTCACTTAATGGGTCATCACCTGCAATGTCAGGCAACTACCCTATTTTCTGGTGGGTACAATCCCTGGGTCTCTGTCTAAGGAGACTAGAGAGCATATTATCTCCTTACATTTTTCAGTTGTCAATCTTGCATGATCTGAAACCTGGGTGTACCATATGGCATTCCTTAAATCTACTCCATTTGCCTTTTATGTAATGAGGAGGGACTCCTCCAAGATTCTGGCATTTGTTGTCCATCAGTATTCCTTTTAGTCATCATTGTAAATTTCCACATTTTCCATGTCTTTGTTTTCTGTGCTGTCATAGGTATTTTAATGAAAGTTGAATAAGACTGCATGGCTCAGGCTGCTGGCCATATGATATCTTGATCTGAATGTCTGCAGTATTCTATCTCGAGAAGCAGTGAAGTGATAAAATGGAAGATGGAATTCCAAAGGTTCATGGGGGCCATCTTCCTGGAATAAGGCCATCTTTCCATATAGAACTGCATTAGAGATATACTGTCACCAGTAATAACCAGCATTAGGTACAGAACTGGAAGTTTAAGTCCTCATTAGCATGGTTCCTCAAATGATTCCTAAGAAAATTATTCATGAGCTTGGGGTGGCGCGCACATGCACGCGCGCACACGAGAGAGAGAGAGGTGGGGAGGTGGGTCTACATTTCAAAGAGGACTTAAGTCATGATTATTTCTCCAGAGACCTAAACTGGTCATTCAATAATGCTCAGAATATTTTGAGAAGAATTAAAAAGCTATTTCATATTGAAGTCAGCATCCTCAATTATTTCATCCTGCAAGTGACATTTTAATGGCCAAATAATCACAGTGCTGCAATAAATTCTGGAAGTTTATTTTCGTTTTGGGCTAGGTCATGATTTGAGTGATTTTTTATTGGTTAAGTTCCATTATTATCTGGCTGACACTTCTTGTAATAATAACCTTGCTTTGTTCCCCACCTTGTCATATTTATCTTTCTTGACCAGCTGCCATTCACACTCTGACCCTGTGATAGCAGCTAGTCTGCCCTGACCTTTGCAGCTATCTAACCCAAGGGTGCTAATAAGCTACCAACTCACACCAACCCTAGTTAGCTATTTCCAACAGCTGTAAGAAAGGGGCAGTTCTTAATGATATTTCCATCATAAAAATTTAAAGTTAACCTAAGCTGGAAAGGAAAAACCAAAAGGAAAGCACCTTGGAAAATCCAAGAAGCTTCTCAGCCAGACTGAAATCCCATTTTAGCATTTCCAAAGCCCTCCAATATGACTCTGAACACTTACTCTGGAGATGGTGATATTGGTTTAAAGATTCAAGCAAATATTCTGTGTGATGCACCCAGAAGGTGCTATGAGGTGAAGAATCATGAGACCATATAAATGAGCTGGCCTAGCAAATAAGATGCATTACACATTTCAAAATAAAACATTTGGGTCACCTAGATATCTTATCTTCCTGAATCCTCGATTTAATATTGTCTGGGAGTATGCTTTGAAATCATGTCACAATTATATTTTTTAATTAGCAATGAGACAGACTGGAACCAAGATGGCGGAATAGAAAGACATGCTCTCACTCCCTCTTGCTGGACAGTCATCAACAGGAGGACACTGGAACTCAACAAAAAAGATACGCCACGTCCAAGGACAAAGGAGAAGGCACAGTGAGATGGTAGGCCAGGTGCAATCACAGTAAAATCAAATCCCATAAATGCTGGGTGTGTGACGCACAACCTGGAGAACACTTATACCACAGAAGTCCACCCACTGGAGTAAAGGTTCTGAGTCCCAGGTCAGGCTTCCCAACCTGGGGGTCCGTCAACGGGAGGAAGAACTCCTAGGGAATCAGACTTTGAAGGCTACTGGGATTTGATTGCAGGATTTCTACAGAACTGGGGAAAACAGAGACTCCACTTTTGGAGGGCACACACAAAGTGATGTGTGCATCGGGACACGGGGAAGGAGAAGTAACCCCAGGGGAGACTGAACCAGACCTACCTGCCAGTGTTGGAGGGTCTCCTGTGGAGGCGGGGGGTGGCTGTGGCTCACCGTGGGGACAAGGACGCTGGCAGCAGAAGTTCTGGGAAGTACTCCTGGCGTGAGCCCTCCCAGAGTCCTCCATTAGCTCTACCAAAGAGCCCAGGGAGGCTCCAGTGTTGGGTTGCCTCAGGCCAAACAACCAACAGGGAGGGAACCCAGCCCTACCCATCAGCAGTCAAGCTAAGCGATTAAAGTTTTACTAAGCTCCGCCCACCACAGCAAAAGTCAGCTCTACCCACCACCAGTCCCTCCCATCAGTAAACTTGCATAAGCCTCTTAGATAGCCTCATCCACCAGAGGGCAGACAGCAAAAGAAAGAAGAACAATCCTACAGCTTGTGGAACAAAAACCACATACACAGAAAGATAGACAACATGAAAAGGCAGAGGGCTATGTACCAGATGAAGGAACAAGATAAAACCCCAGAAAAACAGCTAAATGAAGTGGAGATAGGCAACCTTCCAGAAAAAGAATTCAGAATAATGATAGTGAAGATGATCCAGAAATTCAGAAACAGAATGGAGGCAAAGATCGAGAAGATGCAAGAAATGTTTAACAAAGACCTAGAAGAATTCAAGTACAAACAAACAGAGATGAACAATACAATAACTGAAATGAAAACTACACTAGAAGGAATCAATAGCAGAATAACTGAGGCAGAAGAACGGATAAGTGACCTGGAAGACAGAATGGTGGAATTCACTGCTGAGGAACAGAATAAAGACAAAAGAATGCAAAGAAATGAAGACAGCCTAAGAGACCTCTGGGAAAACATTAAATGCAACAACATTCGCATTATAGGGGTCCCAGAAGGAGAAGAGAGAGAGAGAAAGGACCAGAGGAAATATTTGAAGAGATTATAGTCAAAAACTTCTCTAACATGGGAAAGGAAATAGCCACCCAAGTCCAGGAAGTGCAGAGAGTCCCATACAGGATAAACCCGAGGATAAACATGCCAAGACACATAGTAATCCAACGGGCAAAAATTAACAACAAAGAAAAATTATTAAAAGCAGCAAGGGAAAAATGACAAATAACATACAAGGGAACTCCCATAAGGTTAACAGCTGATTTCTCAGCAGAACCTCTACAAGCCAGAAGGGAGTGGCATGATATACTTAAAGTGATGAAAGGGAAGAACCTACAACCAAGATTACTCTACCCCGCAAGGATCTCATCCAGATTCGATGGAGAAATCAAAAGCTTTACAGACAAGCAAAAGCTAAGAGAATTCACCAAACCAGCTCTACAACAAATGCTAAAGGACCTTGTCTAATTGGGGAAAAAAAGGGAAGAAAAGGACCTACAAAAACAAACCCAAAACAATTAAGAAAATGGTAATAGGAACATACATATCAATAATTACCTTAAATGTGAATGGATTAAATGCTCCAACCAAAGACACAGGGAACCCACATGCCGCGGAGCAACTAAGCCCGTGAGCCACAACTACTGAGCCTGCACATCTGGAGCCTGTGCTCCGCAATGGGAGAGGCCACAACAGTGAGAGCCCCGCGTAGCACAAAAAAAATAAATAAATAAAAAAATAAAATTACCCTAAGCGTGAATGGATTAAATGCTCCAACCAAAAGACACAGGCTTGCTGAATGGATACAAAAACAAGACCCATATATATGCTGTCTATAAGAGACCCACTTCAGACCTAGGGACACATTCAAATTGAAAGTGAGGGGATGGAAAAAGATATTCCATGCAAATGGAAATAAAAGAAAGCTGGAATAGCAATACTCATATCAGATAAAATAGACTTTAAAATAAAGAATGTTACTAGAGGCAAGGAAGGACACTACATAATGATCAGGGGATCAATCCAAGAAGAAGATATATAACAATTATAAATATATATGCACCCAACATAGGAGCACCTCAATACATAAGGCAACTGCCAACAGCTCTAAAAGAGGAAATTGGCAGTAACACAATAATAGTGGAAGACTTTAACACCTCATTACACCAATGGACAGATCATCCAAAATGAAAATTAATAAGGAAACACAAGCTTTAAATGTCACAAGAGACCAGATAGATTTAATTGATATTTATAGGCTATTCCATACAAAAACAGCAGATTACACTTTCTTCTCAAGTGCGCATGGAACATCCTCCAGGATAGATCACATCTTGGGTCACAAGTCAAGCCTCAGTAAATTTAAGAAAATTGAAATCATAGCAAGCATCTTTTCTGACCACAACGCTATGAGATTAGAAATCAATTACAGGGAAAATAACATAAAATACACAAACACATGGAGGCTAAACAGTACATTACTAAATAACCAAGAGACCACTGAAGAAATCCAAGAGGAAATCAAAAAATACCTAGAGACAAATGATAATGAAAACACGATGATCCAAAACCTATGGGATGCAACTAAAGCAATTCTAAGAGGGAAGATTATAGCAATACAATCCTACCTCAAGAAACAAGAAAAATCTCAAATAAACAATCTAACCTTACACCTAAAGGAACTAGAGAAAGAAGAACAAACAAAACCCAAAGATAGCAGAAGGAAAGAAATCATAACGATCAGAGCAGAAATAAATGAAAAAGAAACAAAGAAAACAATAGCAAAGATCGATAAAAGTAAAAGCTGGTAGTTTGAGAAGATAAACAAAATTGATAAACCATTAGCCAGACTCATCAATAAAAAGAGGGAGAGGACTCAAATCAATAAAATTAGAGATGAAAAAGGAGAAGTTACAACAGACACCGCAGAAATGCAAAACATCCTAAGAGATTACTACAAGCAACTGCATGCCAATAAAATGGACAACGTAGAAGAAATGGACAAATTCTTAGAAAGGTATAACCTCCCAAGACTGAACCAGGAAGAAATAGATAATATGAACAGGCCAATCACAAGTAATGAAATTGAAACTGTGATGAAAAATCTTCCAACAAACAAAAGTCCAGGACCATATGGCTTCACGGGTGAATTCTATCAAACATTTAGAGAAGAGCTAACACCGATCCTTCTCAAACTCTTCCAAAAAATTGCGGAGGAAGGAACACTCCCAAACTCATTCTATGGGGCCACCATCACCCTGATACTGAAACCAGACAAAGATACTACAAAAAAAGAAAATTACAGACCAATATCACTGATGAATATAGAGGCAAAAATCCTCAACAAAATAGTAGGAAACAGAATCCAACAACACATTAAAAGGATCACACACCACGACCAGTTGGGATTTATCCCAGGGAGGCAAGGATTCTTCAGTATACGCAAATCAATCAATGTGATACACCATATTAACAAATTGAAGAAGAAAAACCATATGATCATCTCAGTAGATGCAGAAAAAGCTTTTGACAAAATTCAACACCCATTTATGATAAAAACTCTCCAGAAAGTGGGCATACAGGGAACCTACCTCAACATAATAAAGGCCGTATACCACAAACCCACAGCAAACATCATTCTCAATGGTGAAAAACTGAAAGCATTTGCTCTAAGATCAGGAACAAGACAAGGATGTCCACTCTTGCCACTATTATTCAACATAGTTTTGTAAGTCCTAGCCATGGCAATCAGAGAAAAAAAAGAAATAAAAGGAATACGAATTGGAAAAGAAGAATTAAAACTGTCACTGTTTGCCGATGACATGATACTATACATAGAGAATCCTAAAGATGCCACCAGAAAACTACTAGAGCTAATCAATGAATTTGGTAAAGTTGCAGGATACAAAATTAAGGCACAGAAATCTCTTGCATGCCTATACACTAATGATGAAAAATCTGAAAGAGAAATTAAGGAAACACTCCCATTTACCATTGCAACAAAAAGAATAAAA
>NC_041221.1:73175147-73175942 GCF_002837175.3 Physeter macrocephalus | reverse complement strand
AAGCTTTTGCACAGCAAAGGAAACCATAAACAAGACGAAAAGACAGCCCTCAGAATGGGAGAAAATATTTGCAAATGAAGCAACAGACAAAGGATTAATCTCCAAAATATATAAACAGCTCATGCAGCTCAATATTAAAAAAACAAACAACCCAATCAAAAAATGGTCAGAAGACCTAAATAGGCATTTCTCCTAAGAAGACATACCAATGGCCAAGAATCACATGAAAAGCTGCTCAACATCACTAATTATTAGAGAAATGCAAATCAAAACTACAATGAGGTATCACCTCACACCAGTTAGAATGGGCATCATCAGAAAATCTACAAACAACAAATGCTGGAGAGGGTGTGGAGAAAAGGGAACCCTCTTGCACTGTTGGTGGGAATGTAAATTGATTCAGCCACTATGGAGAACAGTATGGAGGTTCCTTAAAAAACTAAAAATAGAATTACCTTATGATCCACCAATCCCACTACTGAGCATATACCTAGAGAAAACCATAATGCAAAAGGACACTTGCACCTTAATGGTCATTGCAGCACTATTTACTAACAGCCAGGTCATGGAAGCAACCTAAATGCCCATCGACAGATGAGTAGATAAAGAAGATGCAGTACATATATACTATGGAATATTACTCAGCCATAAAAAGGAACGAAATAGGGTCTTTTGTTGAGATGTGGATGAATCTAGAGACTGTCATACAGAGTGAAGTAAGTCAGAAAGAGAAAAACAAATATCGTAAATTAATGCATATATGTGGAACCTAGAGAAATGGTATAGATGAACCGG
>NC_041221.1:73164176-73175137 GCF_002837175.3 Physeter macrocephalus | reverse complement strand
ATTGAGACACAGATGTAGTGAACAAACGTATGGACACCAAGGGGGGGAAGCGGCGGGGGAGTGGGGGGGTGTGGTTTGATGAATTGGGAGATTGGATTGACATGTAAACACTGATGTGTGTAAAATAGATGACTAATAAGGACCTGCTGTATAAAAAAAAAATCAGCATTGAACATCCCATATAACAATGTTTATTTTTGAACTTTAATGTGCATTGTAAGTCTACCTGGAAAGGTCATTTCAAGCCTCCGACGGTCTGGGATAGAACCTGAGAATCTGTATTTTAAATAAATATGGATGAAGCTTATTCTGAATTCTGCTTTTAAAAGTTCCAATGAATAGGGCTTCCCTGGTGGCGCAGTGGTTGGGAGTCCGCCTGCCGGGGACGCGGGGGACGCGGGTTCGTGCCCCGGTCTGGGAGGATACCGCGTGCTGCGGAGCGGCTGGGCCCGTGAGCCATGGCCACTGAGCCTGTGCGTCCGGAGCCTGTGCTCCGCAACGGGAGAGGCCGCAATGGTGAGAGGCCCGCGTACCGCAAAAAAAAAAAAAAAAAAAAAAAAGTTCCAATTAATAAATATCATAACAGAATTTGTGGTAAAACCCAAACCTTCACCATGATTTAATATCTTCACCAGTAGGAAAGAGATAGGCAAATAGAGCATCGGAGATGTCAGAATGAGTCAGATTACTCCAGCCCATAAGCCAGCCCCACGGTTGTTGAAGTTTGTATCACATTTTTCAACTGGCCCTTTTATATTCAAACTGCTCTCAAAATAAAAATTATCCCCAGGACAAAAAATGCAGACTTACTCACTGAGCACCTTATTTGTCTAGAATTGTTCTAGTTATTACAGGCAAGTCAGAAGTAAAAGAAGACATGATCCCTGTCCTTGAGGAATCAAGAGATTATTACATCACCCCACTAAAACCAGAAAAGAACAATGAAGTTCTAAATCGGTCCCTGACCTTAAGAATAAAGAAATCCATGCCGGCGGGGAGTTACACTGGAACTAGTCTTGGAAAAAAACCTGGATTGGATTGGAAAAAAGAAGAAAGAGCAGAAAAAATTATTCGCTATTTGGCATGAACATGCATGTCAGAAGTCTAAGCCAAATAAGTACCTCAGGTGCCTCCAGCTGATTGGATTTATCTCTGGGTCCCAGGTCTCACATAGCTTTAGAAGAGAAGAACTCACAGGAGATTAGAGCTGAACCCAAATTACAACCTTCAGAGTGATTTGGGGGAGAAAAAAACGAGTAAATGGCTGAGATGAGCAACTGAACTGGGCTAGCCCTGGGCCCCTTGCCTGGGTCTGCAACTGCCTGCTGGGTCACCTGGATCTTACATCTCCCCTCTCTGTGGACTGGCCTCCCTCCTCCCTGTTCCTCCAAAGTGGGGTCAACACTGCTTCCCTTACAAGGATCTCCTTGAGTTCTGAATAAATGCGAGGCACCTGCAAAGGGCTGAGAAGTAGCTCATAAAAAGGAAGTTTGAGAATTTACAAAAACAAAAGAAAAGAGAGTAACCTGTAACCAGAGGGAACAGCTCCCTTAGCTGACGGAGCTTGGGGCAGCCTAAGGGTTGGGATCAGAAAAGAAAGTCAAGTGCCCTACTCCTGGGATCAGCGACCTGAGCGGAAGGAGACCCCTCTAAGAACCAGAGTCACAAGCCCCAGATGTGAGCAGGAGAGTACAAAAGCAAAACTTTGTAGACATCTTAAGAAGAGGCCTCATGACAACCTTACAGTCAAACAGAGAAAAGGCACGATGTGTTTGATAGCCGATGGTTAAAGGGGACTTCAGGGTTTGCTGCCAGCCTCCAGCCACCCATGGAGAGATCTTTTCTCCTCCCCTTATGCACATATCATTCCCATCAAGGCCAAATCAGACCTAATCTCACCCACACTCTACTCCTACATGGGAAAACAGATCCAAAGGTATTTAAGTAACTAGGACAAAGCAGATCAGACAAATGTCTTTAGAAGAGAAAAGCTTTGTCTCCCTATATAAATCTCAAAGAGGATGTTTCAGGGCAGAAGCTCTCAGATTTTTCTTTTTAATCTTAAACCCGTAACACTTTTAATGCTATTTTTCAGAAACCAATCTAAAGGAGAAAGTTACAGGCAGTGACACGGTGACATCTGCCATCATTTTAGAGGTTGTGTACGTCCTTTGAATTGCTATACTTGCGGATGGGTATTTAACCAGGTAAGTGGTGGTGCCTGGGTTAATTATACCTTATGGGCAGAGAAGAACTCAGCCTGTATAGGCACTAAGTACCCCATCCATCCTTGTATATCTTATCTACAATGAGCCCATCAGCAATGGCTTGACAGCCTCTTGCAGTGAGTGGACCCCACCTGTCTATATATTTCTGAATGGAGCCAAAGACTGTGTGCTTCTATCCAATCTGCCCACAGATTGTCAGTTGACTAGCTGATGATCCCAGGCTCAGACCACGTGGGGTTCAGGGCCTTTGCCCAACATTGTCAAGCTGCCTGCTAACCTCAGAGCCAACAGGGGATGCCCCATACTGAAGACTGGTGTTGGGTGCACCATTGATTTGCTCACTGAGCATTTGTGGGTATGTGCTATTATGCTACCATTATGGTAGGTACAGGAGACACCCTGGGGGCAAGCTGTATTACAGATTGTGTTTTATCCTGAGGACAAAGGGAAATCACTGAAGGATTTCAGGCTGGGGAGTACATTTCTTAGGTCTGCATTTGAGAATTTCATCTGACTACAGTGTGAGCAATGGATGGTGAGAGAGGGCTGTCGTCTCCTTCCATACTTGAAGAACACATGGGCAATACTGGAAGTCTTTGGAAGGTGGGTGGTGGGGAGGAAATACCTCCTTCACACAGGTGAGGCTAACCTCCCTGATGTGTCAGGCAGTTTCCAGACACCAGTATACCTTCCTGTTCTCCTCAGTGTCCCCACATTACACACAGCATCTAAAGCCACTAAAGTGACAGAAGACAGCAACCTAATTATTAAAGTTTGGTAACTCAAATCAGTTCTGTTAAAGACTGAATTTTGTCCTCCCAAAATTCGTATGTGGAAGCCCTAACCCCAGTGGGACTATTTGGAGATGTGAAACTGAGTCCCGCTCAAACTGAGTTCTCTTATCAAGTTTATGATTAATCTCTCCATCCAAAACTTTATTCCCTTTCTTGTCCCCTCTGACCTCAATCCTGTGCTAACTGAGCACTAATAAACCAGAGTCAGATGACTAAAATTGCTGTTGCAGATATCATCATTAAGGTACAAACGCAGATGGTTTCTCCAGGGCACGATGAACTAACAGGGCCCCCAAGCCGTGGACCACCTGTCCAGAGAACTGTAAACTGAAGACATCCCGACTGCCGAAACTAAGATTAAGAAATGTCACAGACATAGAAAACAGATTTATGGCCTCCAAAGGGGAAAGGGGTGGGGAGGGATAAATTAGGAGTTTGGGATTAGCAGATACAAACCACTATATATAAAATAAACAATAAGGTCCTACTATATAGCACAGGGAACTATATTCAATATCTTGTAATATAATGAAAAATC
This sequence comes from Physeter macrocephalus, assembly GCF_002837175.3. NCBI lineage: Eukaryota > Metazoa > Chordata > Mammalia > Artiodactyla > Physeteridae > Physeter > Physeter macrocephalus. The sequence continues at coordinate 73,171,577 of NC_041221.1, read as the reverse complement.
TGAAATACAAATATATATACGTATAATGGAATCAGTTTGCTGTACACCAGAAACTAACACAATGTTATAAATTGACTATACTTCAATAAAAATAAATAAATGTCACAGAAATGTCACAAGACAATGATTAATTTCAGCTTCTTTGTTCTTCCCCTTTAAAAACACCCCAAACTCAAAGACCATGTTGGAGTGGATCTGAGGCTTGTCTCCCTCTCCCTTGATTGACACCCTGAAATAAGCCCTTACTTTGCTGTAAACACCCACTGCCAGCGTTCAGCTTTCTGTGCTAAGGGCACATGAGCCCTTGCTTGGTTACAACTGGGCCTATCAGGAAGTAATAAAAATTAAATGAGGTCCTGAAGGTGGAGCCTCATCTGATAGGGCTGGTGTCCTTGTAAGAAGGAGAGACACCAGAGATCTCTCGCTCCACACGAGCACAGAGAAAAAGCCATGTGAGGACATAGCAAGAAGGTGGCATCTACAAGTCTCACCAGACACCAAACCTGACAGCACCTTGATCTTGGACTTATGGCCTTCAGAACTGTGAGAAAATATATTTCTACAGTTTAAGCTACCCAGTCAGTGGTATCTTGATATGGCAACCCTAGCAGACTAATACAGTTTTAAGCTGAGAAAATTATAATAGCTTTCTATTTCCATTTTCTGTGATCATAAATACTTTCCCCCAAGTTTCCCTTATGATGAAAGGAAGTGGAAGGGCTGGAGAACAACTTGTTTTTGAAAAGCAGTGGGGCTTCTTCTAAACTAGTGAGGAAAGAAGGCAGGCGGGATTCTAGTGATTACACTAATTGATGCGGTGGTTTCAATCATCAAAATCTCTTTAATGAGATTACCCATGACCCCACAGAAGCTAAATCCTCTGACAGGAGGGCTTCAGGTATTTGTCACAACCAGAGTTAGGAAAATTCAGCCATCAACACAAAATTAAGCAGACGTGTCTGAAATATATTCTGAAATACATTCCCTTTTCTTCTTTTTTTTGTTTTAAAGCAACGCCTAGCAGTAGAATATTTACTACCCTCCACTTAGTTCCTGAAAATCCTTCATTGGAATCAGCAGTGAGCAGTCAGGAACTGGTTACGAGGTATCCTACCTTTCAGCTGAAAAATTCCTAGGTGTGAAAAAGAGTGGGTGCCACAGGGCCAGGAAAGTAGTACAAGTAATGTTAGCAAGTAAACAGATTGTTGTGTCAGTGAGAATAGGCTAGATTCTGCTGCAGTAACAAAAATCTCAGTGACTTAACCCAACCGAGGTTCATTTCTCACAAAGTCCTCTGTGAGTGTCTGTCAGCTCTCAAGGGCAGCTCCCCTCCAAGGCATGACCTGGTGTTCCAGGCGGATAGAATCCCCACTATTTTGTAGCTGGAACGTGAGGCCTCCACACTCACTACGGTAGAGGAAGAGAAGCTACAGTATCATAAAGGAGTTTTTCCCTGTCTCAGCCAGGCAATGACATGTCACATTTCATTGGCCTCAACTAGTCACGAGGCCTCCTCTAAACATCAAGGGGTTGGGAAGCATAATTTCCCATTTGTCCAGAGGAGGCACATGAAAATGGATTTAATGAACACATAGCTTTTTCTCGGCCACCGTTGCCAAACAGTGAAAACTACCAGGTGGAAAGAAGCATTCCTGATTATCAGACTCCAAATTGAGTTCTGAGTAGAACAGTTCTTACATGTGTGGTTATAGAGCTGAAACTCAGGATGCCACTCACCCTCCTCCCCTCTGGGGACTTGGCAGATGAGTTGTCTACACAAACACCACTAGACACATAAAAATCAAATACTCAGCCATCGATGACCAGGCAGGCTATAATACCCCAGCATAAAACATGGTCATAGCTGCATAGAGAACACATCTTAGGCTAGAAGCTGAAATGGGCTTCCTTTTTCCTGATCCTTGCTCCTTGAACTTAAATCCTGGGAGAGAGAGAGAATGACCCATCCCAACCAGCAGCACAGACAATGGCAGCAGGCCCAGCTCCCCCAGTCAGGCACAAGCAAAAGTACATTTATTATATTACTTAATTCTCAAAACAAGATAATTGCCACTATCCCCATTTTACAGATGAGGAAACAGAGTTAAAGCAGTAACTTGTCTAAGTCCCTACAGCCAGTCAGGGTGAAGCTAAGATTTGAATGTCCATCTGACTCCAGAGCTCACTCCTAGCCACACCGCGAACGGAAGGAAAGATTTCCTGTTCGAGATATTCTTACATGGTAGTACTCTAAGTACGAGGTAGAAATCAGTTCCCCCAGTTCTATAAGTCAGAGGGAGATGCCCACAAATTTGTGATGGTGAGCCCATGCTGAGTGACGAATACTGATACAGCCTCTGGGCTTAGTTTAGCATAAACCTAAGCCGGCACCCAGACCACTCCAAAAAGTAGCCTGAGCCACAGCAACCCACAGAAGGGTGGTTTCTCATTTCCCAATCTAGCCATCAAGAAAAATTATTTTTAAAGCCCCAAATCTTTATAGTCAACTGAGCTATTTATTATCTGATAGAAACTAGAAGGCAAACATTGTTAGGAAAAATAAACAAAAACATATACCTTGTGCTATTACCCTGGGTTAATGGCTGTTTCCGGGTTCAAAAGAGCCATGGTTTTATCTCCCTTCACATCTGTGATTAGCCTGTTTCCTGCCCTTGATTCACTTGGCCAAAAGCTCCCAGAGTTCATTGGCTGGGAGGCTGAGGTGCAGAGATTGAAGTAGCCGTGGCCCACATCTCTGCTTGCTTACAGGGGCGAGCACACACTCGTGGGCGATGGATCTCTCCCTCCAGTGGGCAGGGAGGGCTGGCTCAGAGCTGCATTTCAGGAGGGTAATTCAACCCAGATGAGGAGTAACTGTTTCCAGCTGAGGGAGCTGGCGGCCTTGCCTGATTACTCCCACGGCAGAAGCAGGGTGAGATTGACATCACCCGGGGCCACCTCCATGGGCCCTGCTGGCCCCCATCACAGACAGAAAGATGAGCCTCTACCAACTGAATTCAGCCCTTTTTCCACCCTAGAGGCTACTCCTTGGTGAAACGCACACCTGTTTTCAATTGCATCAGGGCTCATTTTCGCGACTTACTCACCTGGACCCAAATCAACCAGGCCCTCAACTGTGTGTGAGAATCTGCAATTCGTAGGAGGACAGCCTCAGTCACCTCCTGGATGCATGCACACAGGCTGGCCTCTGACCTGCCTTCCAAATGGTCTCCTGGCAAAATCCAATTAGCCCAATATACATCACTCATCTGGCTAGAAATGTCTATTCAGATAAATCTCAGTGTTAAAAAAAAAAAAAAGAAAAGAAAAGAAAAACTGCTTCTTTTTAAACAAGGTAATAGGGGTGAATTGTTTTGGTTTCCTGAGCAATTATCTTTCAAAGAACAAAATCCTCATCTGTATGCGAAAATATAATGGGCTAAACCAGTGTGGGCCTGGTGATGACTCAATCCATATGGTCAGATGGGAAACCAGCAGATGAAGCTCACAATTCAGCTTTAGAGGAACTGAGTTCTGAACTGCAGAAAAATTCAATTGTGGGGCTTCCCTGGTGGCACAGTGGTTGAGAGTGCGCCTGCCGATGCAGGGGACACGGGTTCGTGCCCCGGTCCGGGAAGATCCCACATGCCGCGGAGCGGCTGGGCCCGTGAGCCATGGCCGCTGAGCCTGCGCGTCCGGAGCCTGTGCTCCGCAACGGGAGAGGCCACAACAGTGAGAGGCCCGCGTACCAAAAAAAAAAAAAAAATTCAATTGTGATTTCATCACAAAGCAAAACGTCATTAGAGAACTTTCATTACCTACCTGCATGCCTAAAGCTGAGGAGAGTGCCAAGTTATTAATTATTTTTTCCCTTTGGATGTAGGTGTGGCAGGGTTCCTACCATTACAGCACCTTTCATTTTAGAACTCAAATGGCTGCTCGCTTTTTCATTAATTATGGGACAGTTGCTATTTGTCATGATAGGGAGCCAGTATCAGAACCTTCATTTTTCAAATAAAAAACCTAAAACACAATCAAATTCAGTGGCACAGCCAAAGTCACAAACAAAGACTTGCTCTCTGGAAACACTGGTCTTCAAATTTCTCAAATTCCTTTTTGTCTAGAAGGTTCTTTTCACCCTCCCTCCCCACCTCCCAGCAATTTTCACCTGGTTAATTCCTAGCCATTCTTCAGATCTCAGTTTAAACATCTCTTTCCTTATTATATGCTTTCATACAACTATGTGCCTATTTTTCATGGCACTTACTATAATTTGAAACCATACATTTATTTTTTTTCAAAAACCATACATGTATTTTTGTGTTTATTTGGCTAACATCTGTCTCCCCCACTGAATGTAAGCCTGTCGAAGGCTGGGACTGGGTCTGTGCTTGCCCGTCACCACATGCCCAATGGCCAGCACATACACAATGTAATCCGCTCACTGAGTACACATTGAATGGATGGAGGGAGGGAGGCACAGACGGATGGATTTGCACTCTGTGTAGCATACAATTTTGCAGGCAGAACTACATACTTAAATGCTATTGTGATACTAATCAAAAGTTATGCACTGTTTTCTAGCCTTGATGTAAAAATGAAAATAGTGATTTCAAAATAAAAGCCAAGGTAGCCTTCCCTCAAACAACACCTACTGATTGCTTGCCACTTTGTCACCACTGCCGTGAGAGAGCCCTTTGTTAAAGGGAAAAGATCACTCTTTCTCCAAACATGAACACATGGTGTTTATAGACATGGAATAACACTGTAATATCAAATCGTAGAAAATAATTGGCTGAGTTTTCCATACCTCAGAGATAGCTACAACCTTAATCCTTAGTTACAGCGTAGGTGAGATGCACCAAGATGTGACAAAATCACCCACGTGATTTCTCAAATAAGTGAGCATCTCTAAGATTGCACTGTGCCTCAAGAATATTAAGTGTGGGACTTCCCCGGTGGTGCAGTGGCTAAGAATCCGCCTGCCAATGCAGGGGACACAGGTTCAAGCCCTGGTCCGGGAAGATCCCACATGCCACGGAGCAACTAAGCCCGTGCGCCACAACTACTGAGCCTACGCTCTAGAGCCCGCGAGCCACAACTACTGCGCCCGTGTGCCACAACTACTGAAGCCCGTGCTCCACAACAAGAGAAGCCACCGCAATGAGAAGCCCGTGCACCGCAACAAAGTATAGCCCCTGCTCGCCACAACTAGAGAAAGCCCCCGTGCAGCAATGAAGACCAGACGCTGCCTAAAATAAATAAATTTATTTTTTTAAAAAAAGAATATTAAGTGTGTCTGTCCCGAGTTGCAGTTCTTAATTACTTCAATATTCAAAGATCTCTAATGACAATACCAGTCAGCCAAGTAAACAAGGTCTCTGTAGGAAACCTCAATGAACAATAGAAGCAGCAATGTGAAAGTGTGTATTAAGCTTTTGCCTCCCTCCTCCCAGTTTTTTCTTGGCCACGCAGCTTGTGGGATCTTCGTTCCCTGACCAGGGATTCAAACCCAGGTCCTCATCAGTGAAAGCACCGAGTCCTAACCACTGGACCGCCAGGGAACTCCCTGCCTTCCCCTTTTGATGCAGACTTCCCTATGCCAAATACAGAGCAGGCTTAGTCCCTGACAATATTAGGAAGCAGGTGAAATCTGCCTTAGATTCTGTCCCGCCCCTTTCCAGCAACCCTCCCACCTCACCTTTTCCTGTTCTCTGTACTGTATGCTCTGTTCCTCTCCCAGCTCAAGGCTCAGCCCCCACCCCATGGTTCGGAACCCCCTGCCCAGCCCCTTCACCGTCCCACCTAACCCATACCCCAGCCACTAACTAGGGCTTGCTCTCTCCATCACTGTCCATGTGCCAGGCCTCATCTTCCTCTGTATTGTACCACCCAGCTGGGTCCTAGGAAACTACGCCTTGACCAAATGTCAATAATTGACAACAGTTTATGTGGTATCCATGACTGTATTTTAATTAGGAGGAGTATCACCCCCCAAAAGTGCTTTTGCTAATGGTGGGATATCAGGCATCAGTTTTGAGACAGTCGTATACCCCAAAATTAAAATACTCTGAGACCTAATTTTTCTATACATAAGACAACTTCATCCATCCCAGAGAAGATTCTCTCTGGTGTAGCAAAGTACCCAAGAAGCCAGAATTATATCATTGTTTTACTTCTGAAATTTCCAAGACTCTTTTTGTAGCTGTAAGATATCCTGAAAAGACCTATCCCCAACAAAACAAAAAACCTGCCTGTGTCCTCTGCAACTCCCTCCATTCCCCCTGACCCTGGTATTTATCAGTTCAAACTATTTAACAGAAAAGTGAGGGCTTTTCATTTTTATCACCTTAATATACCTTTGAGCTGAAAGGGTACAACACAACCAAACACATGTAGTCAATAAGTCACTTTGTAATGAGAATTTGCAGTCAGCATTATGCCCTCTGGAAAAAACAGAAATTCCTCCTGCTATTTTGCCTGATTTATCTGCTTCTGACATCTTTGAAGGTGAAGTCCATTTCAGACAACAGAGAACAGAGACCATGCAAGGTCAGATGAACGGTTCCTCTCTGAGCCTGCCAGCAGTAGCAGGACAGACCATCCTAACTGTCTCAGTGAGAGAGGCATCCAGAGAGTCCTCACTCGACTCCCCCTCTCTGTCTGCTCCCAGTCCAGACCCTCATCTGCAGCAGCCTCTTAGCTCCATGCCCTGCCACCAAGCTGGGGAGTCTCCCATCAATCCTCCTCACTCATGACCGGTGTAATCTACCTAAACACAGCAAATGGGCTGGCACCGTAGAAGGTCTACTTGTTGGCGGAGTGAATAATGTGAATGGATAAAATGTTGCACCAAACTCTCAGACCTTTCTTAATCTGGGGAGCAATTTAGTTTCATTTTTCACATTTCTGTTGAGCTGCTAGGAGAAAGAGCTGGCATTTTGAATTAACAGATATCCGTAACAACTGTACTCTGTTTTTAATCACCAAAGTAGTATGCAAAACAGATTTCCCTCCAGTAAAGGGCAAAGTTCAGAGAAGCTATTCGGGCTGGAATAGCACTAGGCACGAGGTAGGGGGTCTGAGATGGGGTGAAATTATCTGTTGTGTATATTACATGGACATTTCTTTAACTTAAATAGACAATGCATTCTTATGGTTCAAATATTTTTTTAAAAAACCTTTAAAGGTCCACAGTTAAAAGTCTTCTCGGGCTTCCCTGGTGGCGCAGTGGTTGAGAGTCCGCCTGCCGATGCAGGGGACGCGGGTTCGTGCCCCGGTCCAGGAAGATCCCACATGCCGCGGAGCGGCTAGGCCCGTGAGCCACGGCCGCTCAGGCTCAGCGGCCATGGCTCACGGGCCCAGCCACTCCACGGCATGTGGGATCTTCCCGGACCGGGG
>NC_041221.1:73157475-73164072 GCF_002837175.3 Physeter macrocephalus | reverse complement strand
CCTGTGCTCCGCAATGGGAGAGGCCACAACAGTGAGAGGCCCGTGTACCGCAAAAAAAAAAAAAAAAAAAAAAAGAAAGAAAGAAAAGAAAAAAAATAAATAAATGGGGCTGCAATGAATAACCTTGTACAAAATTCATCTGGCATCTGTGCAAGTATATCTGCAGAATGAATTCACAGGAGTGGAATTGCTCTGTCCTTTTTCCATCTGCTTTTAGTGGGTCAAAACAACCCTGGGTCAAAATGTTTGCATCAAAATAACCACATCAGCATTGACACAAGATGGGAAAACCATTTTAACAGCACTAACCAATGTTGGAAAAGAAGTTGGTCTTTTCTTTCTTAGAAAAGCTGAAGAACTTTCAGCTTCTACCAATGCCTTTCTTAAAAGTTGTGGGCATGTGTTGTTTTTTTTGGACACTCAATCAAAATCCTTAAAAATGGCTTGGTACCAAACTTTCAATAGTGCATCTCCTGTTTACATTTCCCAGAAATTGGAACAACCTTAGGCAAAAATCTACACTGAATCACAGCAAGTGCTTAATGGTTCCTTTAGATAGTCAGAGACCTGGCAGGAACAAGATAAGAGACGTGGTGAAAAAGAAGAAGGATGTTTGGACGAAAACTACACAGATGAACACTTCAGACCTAGGCCCAGAGAATGAGACTATTTGTGCCCCATGTGCATACATGCTCACCAACAGGCATCGGTGTGGAAGCAGTCTTTAATAACCAGGTTGTTCTATATATACAATAAAAATCAAGACAAGCATATAAAAGAAATCTTCAATAAATGAAGAGACAAATGTTGTTATTAGATAAAAAGGATTCAGTATTGTAACCAGTAACTCAGCTCAGCCTCACTCCTGAACTCAGATCCATATTCCCAACTGCCTACTTCACATCTTCATTTCAATGTCTCAAACTTAACACGTCCAAAACTGAACTATCGATGCGCCCCTCAAAACTCTGCTCCACATACAGTCTTTCTCATCACAGCTGAAGGCGGATCCATTCTTCCAATTGCTTGAGCCAAAAAACCTGGAGTCACTTTGGCTCTTCTTTTTCATATATATCCCCACACCTAGTCCATCAGAACTCATGTTGGCTCTAACTCCAAGAATATTCAGAATCCCAGCAATTCCTCACCATCTCTACTGCTACCACCCTGGTCCAGACCACCATCCTCTCTAACCTGGATTATCATATGAGCCTCCTATGTGGTCTCCCTGATTTTACCCTTGACCCCCCACAGTCTATTCCTTACACAGCTGCTAGAGTAAACCTTTTAAAATATAGTCAGGTTATCTTATGCCTCTGATCAAAACCTTCCAGTGGCCTCTCACTTCACTCATGACCTGGTCCCTATCATTGCTCTAATCTCACATTTTCTACTCTCTCCCTTACCCACTGTCTCCTTGGCATGGGGGACTTTTGCTCTGGCCATTGCCTCTGCCTGAAGCAGTGTCTCACTGACGTCTACCCCAATCACCCTTTCAAATGAGAACTCTACCCCTCGCCCTGCCCCCAACTCTCCTCCTTTCCCTGTTCTGATTTTTTCCATAGCACTTATCAACTTCGAACGCAATAGCTGTGCCCTTTACTTAATCGTTATATTTACTATCTGCCTCCACTGCTGGAATGTGAGCTCCTCAAAGACGGGTAGCTTTGTCTGTTTTGCTCACTGCTGTATCCCAAGTGCCTCAACCATCCCCGGAAAACAGCAGATACTTTATAAAAGATGTCTGTAGAATAAATGAAGGAATTTTTTTTGCAATGGTTTTTTAACATGTACCACTTTAATAATTAAAAACATTTGGGCAGATGTATGATTAAGTATTTTTCTCACCAATCAACTCTTTTCAATGACTGATTGACTCAGAGGGGATTCTCTCCTTGAACTTGAATAGAATTAAATCCATGAATCTCCAAACTTGATGTAACCCCCTGAAAGCTTATCTGCCATTCCAGGTCTACTAGCTATCCTGATAACAAAAGCTGTTTAGCTGATTACTTTTTTTAGCCATTGGTGATTTCTCTCCATACTAGCCACAAATATTCTCTTCACTCTAAAATTATTGAAGCAATGACAGGGGCAACTTTAATTGGCCTTTCGATTGCCTCTGAACACGGTACCTGCATGGTACCCTCAAAATACTTTGTATGCCTTACTAGGAACTCATTCTCCCACTTTCCCCTACCACCAGGTTCCCTGCCAGCTAGCTTCTACCTCTTTGGTGGACAGCGCCCATGCTGTTAGCTCATTTCTAGGCAATAGGATTTAGTCACGTAGCTCTTCTCCTTGTTTTCATCACCAATAGCTCCCACAGATCCTCAGTTTACCAGCAGAATTGCTTGGGATTCATCCTGTTTTCAGCTACAGACAAAGCTTTCCAGGGTAAGTACCTGCATCTCAAGACCTTCATACAAGTGGCTTGGGTAGAAAAACTTTCTGATGCCCATAATCTCCATCAGCCACCCCAAACAAGTGTATCATCTAAGTGATAGACAGATATGCTTGCAACTGAAAGGCAGGGGGTATAGTGGCCAGGCGCACAGATTCTGGAGTAAGCCTACACTAACTTGAGTCCTTTCTTTACCACTTGTCTATGACCTGGGGCAAGTTACAGTGTCCCAAATGGAAATTAGAAGAGCAGGATTGATAATAGAATATCTGCCATAGGATTGTTTTGAGAATTAAATGAATCACACCTGCTACAAAGTAAGTTTCCATCAAATGACAGTTTAAATTATTATGCAAGCCCTACTGCAGAACAGCTCCCCAGCTGCCCCACTTAGAACCAGATCAGTACCCTAAGCCCCTTTCATTTAGAAAGTTTGGGGGAACTCCTGATTTAGACAGGATTTGCCAAGCATTTCCTAGTTTTCCATGGTCACTACTCTACCAGCTCTTAAAAGGAGATGCCTATTTGCCCATGTTGTAAGGTTGCCTGCGTGGAAACACCCTCTACCTAATACCTGAACTCAGTAAGCCTTCAGTGGAGCATCAGATAACCAGAAGAGCACAGGCCATTGAAGAAACACCTATTCTCTGGTCTGGGAGCAACGGTAAGGTTGGAATTTTCAGATGAAATCTGGTACTGAGCAGAAATCATCCATCCTAGAGTCTATATTTCCACGACCACCCCAATCCCACATTTCTGCAACCCCAACTATTGTTCTTCACGGTTGCTGCTTGATAAGACTCACCAATCGAAGTGTACAAATGCCATTAAGACTTGAGGCATACCCCCATTTTCCATTTTAGTCAAAGATATCAATGCCAAGCAAATTCTTAAAAAGTTAGAGTTTTCAGAACTCTGTGCCCAAATTTTAGACCAAGAGCTGGAATTGATGGAAACCCCACGTAATCCTAACCCCACACAACCTGCTCAGGTTTCTAACATTTTATCCAAGTGATCTCATCTGGATGAAAAGAAAATTTTATTTATTGCAGAATCGTATTATGTTCTAAATAGATTAAGATAATTTGTCTTATTTGCCTTGCCCTCCAAGAAGGCATCTCGGGAAGAGAGAGTGGATTGTGAAGCTGACGTTTTGAGTGCTCTGCCCAATTCCAAGAGACAGGGAGGGGACCTGCAGGCACAAGGAAGCAATTCTACTCAGAATTGTCACACTGCAGGTTGCCAGTTAAAAACCTTTGTTGAGATGCAGTCAGGCATGGAAGATGTCTTGTGTTGTAAGAAGATTTAGAGGCACCTGTGCCACTGGTGGATGAATTGCTCTCACTGGCTTTGGCATAGGGTGGTATCCAGGCACCCCCCCCCCCCGCATAAAGTGAGGGAGGGCACTCCTGCCAATAACTCTGGGACTCAAAGAAAGTGTGTCCAGGGAATGCAGAACAGCAGTCTGAAACTCAGATTATTCTCCTACTACTAATTATATGATGAAACTATCCGTTCTCTGGGCCTCAGTTTATCTTCTGTATAGTGAGGGTTTTGAGCTGGAGGCTCTCCAAGGTCTCTGGCTCCAGCTTCTGGAAATGGAAGACTGCTTCCTTTCACAAAGGCCCTTTGTTGTGGAATTCCTTGATGCTGACCCTCCAGACCCCATGCAAGCACAATCTTTAGAAATTATCATTTTATGGACTTTGACATGTGCTGTCACTGACGCTTCTGTTTTATGTGTTTTAATTAAATGTTATTATTTGCCACTGCGTCCCGAGGCCATGTGTTGGGAATGGGCGAGATTTCATAAATCAGGCCCGGACTTCTATGTTGGGAGTTCATTGATTCTTCTCGTGATGTCACTGTGATTATTTCCCTTCGATCGATAGAGAGGCTTTGATGTTCTCTTTATAGCTGAAAGAAGGCTTCTTTCCATTTATCTCCTACCTTGTTGAAAATGCACAAAGCCCTTCTCCAAAACTCACCCTCCTCTGATATAAAATTGAGCATCTTGTTTTGTTTTCAGTGTGGTTGCTATTATTAGATGCTACTATCTCTTTTAGAGCCACGGCCACTTGGGACCTGTGAGCCCGTTTTACTCTGTGGCATGAAGTCCATACCTGCGACTATGGCTTCTGTCTGTCCCTCTCTCTGCCTCCACTTTGGTGCCCCCTTTGTTCCCTACAAACTGCACTGCAGGCTCTGGACCAACTTTAATTTGAAACTTCTTCTAGATGCTCAGGTTGTCAGGGGTGTCATTTTTATTACCTTCTCTACACCCTGCATGCCTGCTTTGCACAAATGCACATTGGTTGAATTTAATTGAGGGGAGAGAGTGAGGAATTTGCATTTCTCTCAAGTAGAATCATTCTAGAGCCAGTTGAAATAAACCCCAGAGCCTGCATCTCGACTGGGACAGGAAAGACCTTGTCTAGAGGGGGAAGAGACTGTGGGTTTGTTTTTCTTTTGAAAGCAACACTGTGCGTGATAAATCCAAACAATATTATTGTTCTCCTCCCCAAATCCCATTATACATAGTGAATTCCTAGAATATTTGAAGGGATGGAGGATGGACGGGTGGGAGAGATTGTTTATCAACCACTTTTTGCTCACGCGCAACAAATATTTCTTGAGTAAATATCTACGTAGAAATTAGGGACCAGAGCAGATGCAAGCATCCCTTCAGGCTCCCCTGTCTCCCTTGATCCAAATCCAGCCTCCTACAAGAAGCAGGGCCTTCCCTCACACTAGCAGTTTATTTTCCCGAACTTCAAAAGCCACAGGTTTTTATTTGATTATATTTTTATTTATTTAACAAATACCTGTAGAGCACTGTGTGCCAGGCACCATTCTAAGCCCACCACATATATTAACTCATTTAATCCTCATAACACTCCCATGAGGTATTATTATTATTAATAATAGTATTATTAATCTTCAACATACTGATGAGGAAAATGAGGCACAAAAGAACGAAATAATTTGGTCAAGGTCACACAGCTAGCGGGTACCAGAGTCAGGATTTAAACCCAGGCAGTTAAGCCCCAGGCTCTATTTTTTTAACCACTATTCCAGGCTGCCTCCAGATTTGCCATGCATTGACCATTGGTTGTTTTGTGTCAGCCGGGACTCTCTAGTTGTACTGCCAGCTTCCTGACAAGTGGGACCACAACTCCTACTGCCTTTGTCACATCCTCCCACCATGTTCATCCAATAAATATTTTTTAAGCACCTCCTCTGTATCTGGAACATTCTAGATTCTAGGAATACAGCAATGAACGGACTGTCAGGACTCCTGCCTCACAGAGCTTACCTTCTGATGAGGGGAAACACACTACACCAGGTAAACTAACCGACCAACCAGTTGAGAAGATAATTAGAAATCATCACAAGTGCAATGAAGGGAATGAAAGAAAGTCATGGACGAGGGGGACCCGGGGCAGAGAAACCTCATTAGATGATGTCGTGAGAGACTCTCAGAGGAGGTCACATCTGTGCTGATTCCTGAGGAAAACCAACAAGCCCCGTGAGGATTTGAAGGAAGAGAGCTCCAGTCAGAGGGTCAGCAGGTGCAAAGGCCCTGAGGTAGAAACGGGCTGGGCAAATTCCAGAAAGAGAAAGGTGCCTGGAGAAAGGTGCCTCCCGTCTCTCCAAGAGGGAGAGACAGGAGGGAAGCAGAGCTCAGATGGTGAGGTCTCAGAATGTGGGGTCTCTGTGCTATATCGCAAGAAGCCACGGGACATGGCACGGGGCTAAGTCCCCAGATAACTTTAAGCAACTCCCACATCTCTGAGTCTGTGTGCCCTCAGCACGGTGAGCGACCTGAGACTGCTGAGCACTGCCTTCAGGGCATCCAGTTATCGCCCACAGTCACCAACCGTCTCAGTAGGCACAGGGGACAACAACACGGACCCCGAGTCTGATTTCCTGGGTTTCAGTCCCTGCTCTCTTATTCACTAGTTGAATGACTTTGGGCAAATTTTTTAACCTAAGCTTCAGTGTTCTGGCCTGGAAAATGGGATCATAAAGTACATACCCCAGAAGATTACTGAGAAAATTAAATGCGATGATGAGTGTCACATGCTTAGCACAGTGCTGGGTTGTAGGAAGCAAGCACTGAAGGCAGTTTTTGTTTTGTTTTGTTTTGTTTTGTTTTTTTGCGGTACGCGGGCCTCTCACTGTTGTGGCCT
>NC_041221.1:73155247-73157457 GCF_002837175.3 Physeter macrocephalus | reverse complement strand
GGGCCTCTCACTATTGTGGCCTCTCCCGTTGCGGAGCACAGGCTACAGACGCGCAGGCTCAGCGGCCATGGCTCACGGGCCCAGCCGCTCCGCGGCCTGTGGGATCTTCCCGGACCGGGGCACGAACCCGTGTCCCCTGCATCGGCAGGCGGACTCTCAACCACTGCGCCACCAGGGAAGCCCTGAAGGCAGTTTTTATGTTGTGGTGTATATTTTTATATTAAACTTAATAGGAAATCAGCCCTGAAGTGTAAACACTGCCTGGTAGAAAGTTCTGGAATCTCGGGCATCAGCTCTATTGGTTTCTAGGCTGACTGCAGCAGATCAGTGAAGAGGGTCTGAAAAGAAAAAAACTAGCATAATCCAAAACATCTACTACTTTCCCAAATAACATGATCTCTACTATTTTTTTTCCATGCACATACTGGAACATTCCAGCCTTATTCATTCAAAATCGCTCTCCAAGCTGCATTCTGTTTCATGTTAGTGTGGGTACTGAGACAATATCAGAAGCAAGGTGACCCTCTAATGGAGAATCGCTAAGTGATAATGTAGGGCACCATGAGACGAAACTCAATTCTTAGTCGGATGAAAAGAGAAGAGAATTTAACCCGAGGAACGCCAAGGCCAGGTTTTCTGTTCAGATTTCCGGAGAAATAGTTTCACCCAAAAGCAAAGACTGGAGCTACACTAAGCATTTTCCTTTCCTTGGTGCTCCCAGGGTCCATTCAGAACCAAGCCCTGGCGCCATCTCCTGGCTGTCTCCAAACCCCTCCACATCCTTGACAGAAATTAAGTTCAGGAAAAAACTGGTAATTTCATAGTAACTTCTGTGTTTTCAACCTCCTGTTAAATATTTGAATCGAGAAGAGCAGATGGTAACAGTCTTAGCCATTTACAGTCCCCACAAGGGACAGTCCCTGCTATGCCACCACTCCCTTTGTTTCTGTAAGAGCTTGTCACCCAACAGAGGTACCCAGAGATCAGAGACAGCATATTTATTTTCAATGGGCCAGTGCCCATTGACTCCACTACTGCCAACGCACCCAATCTTACAAGAGGATGGTCCTCGCTGCCCAAATTTATATCCCCAAATACTTCCACTTACAGAAGATACTTTACACAAAGAAATCATGCACAGAATCTGCCTTCAAAGAGTTGCGCTCTCAGCTCACTACACAACTGCAAGCCTAAATTCCCAGAATCTCATGATAAGGATCAGTTTAGGGTCTGCTCTACCTCAGGTAAGAAAAGAGGGCCACCCTTGTTATCATGGCCACTTTCATTTTCCAAGGCTTTTGGTGAGAGCCGGGGGCTTGCTGCCTGGGCAGCTTCAGCCGTTTGTATGTAGCTCCATACTCACCTTCAAGCCAGGTAACTTGGCCTCCGTAGGCATACAACCTGAAATGGCTAGGGAAAGTAAATCTACAGGCTTGCTAACCAAGGAGTGAACCAACATCCCAAAGAATTCTGGCTCATTCCTCGAAGGGGATAAGCAGGACAGTTTTGAAGACAAAGTCATTGGCTGGGCTGGTTCCTCCCTTCTTTACTCAAGAATATGTATTTACTTATTTAAAATGCATTGAGCCTTTTCTGCTTGTCAGATAAGCACTTTACCTACAGCTCCTCACTTAATCTCAACAACAGTCCCTGCACTTGGTACCATTCTTGTTTCTACCTAACAGATAAAACAGGCTTAGAGAGAGCTTAAATAACTTGCCCATGGACAGCAGAAATTAAACACAACATTGTAAATCAACTATACTTCAATTAATCTTTTTTAAATATATATATATTTTATATATATATATATATATTTAAATTTTTAAAGAAAAAGAGAGCTCAGAGCTCTCTCTCCAAAAAATAAATAAATAAATAACTTGCCCAGAATCTTAGAGCAAGTAAATAGTAGGTGCTGGATTCAAATTCATACATCCTCATTCCTCTTAATCACCCAAAGTGTCTCTCAGAGACCCAGGACTTAGGATTTTCACAGGCACTGCTGAAAACACAGCCACTCCTTATATTTGCAGGAAGAATGAAATGGGATAATTCTCCATAGATAAAGAAGATGCTCTCCAAAGCACTGCAGATGTGTGTGGTGGGGAGAGGAGGTGGGGTAGCACCAGGCACCACCTAATCCTACTTTTTTTTTTTTTTTTTTTTTTTTCGGTACGTGGGCCTCTCACTGTTGTGGCCTCTCCCTTTGC
>NC_041221.1:73139604-73155160 GCF_002837175.3 Physeter macrocephalus | reverse complement strand
CGGACGCGCAGGCCCAGCGGCCATGGCTCACGGGCCCAGCCGCTCCGCGGCACGCGGGATCTTCCCGGACCGGGGCACAAACCCGTGTCCCCTGCATCGGCAGGCAGACTCTCAACCACTGCGCCACCAGGGAAGCCCCCTACTTCTTCTTGAATAGCACATACCCAATATAAACCCTTCCCCTTCATCTTCATACATCTGATGCAGTTACTGAACCTCATCCCCAGCCAGTTTCCTAGGACCCTGACAGTAATTTTCTCACACCATCCATGCCTGACGATTGATTTCTCATGGTTATTTGCAAAAGCACAAATACAAATGTTATTAACTGGTAATAAAACTAGTCAGTCGTTTCTAAAACCCAGTGCTGGCAACAGCTCTGTGGTCTTTGGGGACCCTTCATTTGCCAAATCCTGCTAAAGCAAACATTTCTTTCTGATAAGAAAATGCCAAGGGAGGCAACCTTATCTTTTGCTCTTTCCAAAATTTATAGAATGATGAGGTCTGATTAGGTCAGGAGTAGGAAGACAGTCTTTTAAAAATCATAGAAAGCCTTCAGGATTCCTGATTCCAGAAACCACCCACCAGCCTCAATATAAAGATTTCATATTTTTTTCCAGATAATAT
The DNA here is from genome assembly GCF_002837175.3 of Physeter macrocephalus. NCBI lineage: Eukaryota > Metazoa > Chordata > Mammalia > Artiodactyla > Physeteridae > Physeter > Physeter macrocephalus. Next base: position 73,154,533 of record NC_041221.1, on the reverse strand, counting down.
TGCTTTTTTTAAAAAAAAGTAGGAATTTAATAAGCATTCATTAACAATCTGTTGGGTTCCTGGCACTGTGCTAGGCACTGTAGATACCAAAGAAAGGTACCATACCTGCCCTCCAGGTGATTATAATCTAGTTATGGAGACATGACCCACACATGAAGCAACTCAAGAACAAGACAAGGCAGGTCTCAGTCAGGTATGAGATGGCAAGGTACAGATAATAGGGGCTGCCATGCTCAGATATGGAAAGGGTCAGCCTGCTGGGAGCAGTCAAGGGGTGAAGGCCCCAGTTCCACTACTCACTAGCGCCCGACCTCATGCACCTAACCCGCCCTTGGTTATGGGATCTGTAAAATGACAGCGCTCAGCCATTCATACAACAAACTTGTCGGAGCACTGACCATAAACCAGGCACTATTGTGGTTCTGGTGATACGGTGTTGAAGAAGACAATGAAGTGCCCTATAGTCTGGTGGGGGGAAAGGGTAAGGCAGACAATAAATAGATGAACGGATGACTATATTACCTGGTAGTAGTGACAAGTAAATCAAAGTAAGGGGATAGAGAGTGGCACAGGGCTGTGTCAGGAAGGGTGACGAGGGGGAATCTCGCCAATCAAAGAATATTCGAGTGTGGATGTGGATGATGTGAGCAAGAGATCCAAACTGATGTCTATGGGATGAGAGTTCCCGGAAGAAGAAAAGCAAGGCAAAGGCCCTGAGATAGGAACGGCTCGCAATGTTTGAGGAATGGCAAGGATGCCGGTGTGGCTGGATCACCATGAGTGTCTGGGGACTGGTGGGAAACGAAGAGCAGCCAGAAGCCAGGTCATGAAGGGCCCAGAGGGCCAAGGTGAGGAGTTCAGATGGGAAGCCAGGAAGGCTTCAGAATATGTACCAGAGTATCCAAACCACCTCCTATGCTAAGAGGTGGGACTTGAGCATTCAGTCCTAATGAGTAGGATCTAGAATGGAGGAGTCTAGACGCTAAGTACCTACATGTAAGATGGTCTGGGTTCTTTGCACTTGGCAGTAATTTAATTAGAGAAGTAACCAAACTAAGGGGGTAAAATAATCAGGGGTACAATCCTAGAGACTAAGGAGAGTCGCAGGTATTTCATGAGCAGATTGAGATGGTGCCTTTGACACTCTTTAGGCAGCCAGTGCCCTGATGCCATCCTTCTTCTGCCCAAAGACTCCCCAGGTGGTACCCGATTAGAACCACTCAAGATCCCATCCCCCTAGACAACAACCTGCCATTGGATGCTCACTCCTCAGTGTTTCATGGCCACAGTTATCTCTAAAATAGGTAGCAGGTGAGTGCTAATGTTGAATAAATGCAAGCTAATTGGTTAGCACTTCTCAAATTTTCTGCTCTCTATTTACTATTCCTTCCTCAGACAGAAGACAGAAAATACATGGCCCCAGATGGACCTCTTTAGGCAGCCAGTGCCCTGATGCCATCCTTCTTCTGCCCAAAGACTCCCCAGGTGGTACCCGATTAGAACCACTCAAGATCCCATCCCCCTAGACAACAACCTGCCATTGGATGCTCACTCCTCAGTGTTTCATGGCCACAGTTATCTCTAAAATAGGTAGCAGGTGAGTGCTAATGTTGAATAAATGCAAGCTAATTGGTTAGCACTTCTCAAATTTTCTGCTCTCTATTTACTATTCCTTCCTCAGACAGAAGACAGAAAATACATGGCAATGTCTGGAAGTTGTGCAGTGAAACAGTCCATTGCAAGCAGGAAATTAATTGAAGATGAATGTTTCATCTTAAGACTTATGTGAATGTTGTATTTTATTTCAGATCTACTTGTAAGAACTTAACAGCCATGTTTTATAGTACTCAAGGAGCAAATATGCCCTTGGCCCTCCCAGAAGATACGCCACATTTATCCTGTGCTTTGCCACACATCTGGCACACTAGAGCAAGTCCCTAGGGCTAGACCAACTCAACTGGAAGTGGATAACTAAATTTAACCTAATTAAAACACTCTTCTCTCCAGAAGAACCCTAAGTAGTTGCTGATATTTGGGATTTCGAGGATCATGAACCACTCCTGGGGGCAATGTACAAGGAGAGGGCTCCTAAAGCACACCTGGGTGTTTTCTTGAATGAAGTCCCTAATGCTAGGCCTGATTCCACAATTGTTTACTTATGAAAGCACAAGTCATCTCAAATGTGACTTGTGTCATCGGCACAAGTTGGAAATACTCTGCATCTTAACCATCCCCAAGCATCAGCAGACATAGTGTGAATAGCACATGCAATGTGTCAGCTCCATAGCCATTACATAAATCTCAGTAAATTCTTTCAGTATCACGTGCTCTTAGGAAGTGATGCTGTTGCCATGAGTAAGACAGCATTCACAAAGAAACTGACACTTCTTCTGTTTCCTAAATGGTAGTTTACAGCATCTCTGAGGGGCTATGTTGCTCATATTGTGTTTGTTTAATATTTGACAGTATCTTGACTCATACCATAGTGGATCTGAGATAAAATGATTACTTGTAATGCACAGTTGCCCACACAGATGGGAGAATGTTTATTTGGGAAAGAAAAAGAAATTAGAAGGAAAAAACCCTCCACAATGCAGGCATCAATACTACTATGATTACACAATACTATATTAGCAATATTTTGAGGGACTAACTCTAAATTACCGTCCTTCCTTCCAACTCAGCATCCACATAATTACAGCTTTCTAACTAGTAGGAAACGAAAGGATGCCATGTTGAACGCTGCCCACGCTAGTGGGTTGAGCAGGCTGCTGCTGCCACACCGTGGGGATTGTTGAGATGGCAACCACAGGAAGCTTCGCCTGCTTCCAGCCAGAGAAAATATAAAATATTTACTTTCTATGCAATTCCTATTTTCAATTCTCTCATATTAACAGCAATTATAATAAATAACAAACACAGGATGCTTTATGTAATTCCAGCTGCATTGTGCAGCACAAAATGTACTGAACATATAAACATTTATATATTTAATATACATTAAATATATAAACATACATTTAAATATAAACATACTTCATTTTGTCATTTTACCTTATTCCCTAAATATCTAGCTTATGTTGTAATTATATACAGATTACTTTTTTAAATTTAGGTCTGCTATATGGTTTTCATGCTTAATAAAAAGTAAATATCCCAAATCCAAAAAATTATCATTTTTGCTTTAGGGTGCAAAAATATCTCAGTCTCTGATGACAATTTTTGTTCTTCCTTTTTGATTATGCTAAGTGTTGATTTTACGTAGAATCCCCCTACCTAAAGATTCAAAGAATTCTTATAAATTAAATGGAAGCCTTTGTTTAACACATAAATTAATTTTTAAACTGGATATGAAAACAATATTCTAATGATGGATTTCACATCATTAGGCATATAACCATTGTCTGAAATTCATTAAATTCATAAACTCTCACTCTGCCCTCGATGTCTGGTTATAGGAAAAATAACTAGGAAAAATCACTGAAAACCTTAAGAGCAGCAAGAGAATAGAGGAAGATGGGATCCCGTCGATTTTTATTTTTATTTGAATTAGCAGTTTAGCAAATAGGAAAATTTCTAATTTGTGCTTTTGTTCTAACTCAATAGAGATGCAACAAAAACAGTTGTATAGACTCCTATGACTCCCAAACACAGCAGATTTATTTGGAACAGGAAATTGGCAGACATTGATAGAGGAAATTTTAATTTAATTCACTACCATAAATTGCAGAAATGCGTCCATGCATTAGAAGCTCCCTGGAGGTTCTTTATTTCTTCGGAAATAAAAAGAAAATGGGATTTGGAAGAAGTGTATTTTAGGTTATTATTTCTCTGTGAGGAAGCTAAATCTTGCCCCAAAATAAATTTTGTCATTTAGACTACAGTCTAGAGGGAAATTAGACTGTAATCTACTCATTCCTCTTGCTTTCAGAATAGAACAAATCACAGTTGTGATGAGAATCATCCCAAATTATAAGGCATAAAAACTGGCATTGCCTCACATGTTATTAGTTTATTTGCAGATGGCACCACAATTTACAACCCAGTCGTATTACAAGAAATGCTGATTCCACAAATACTCTGCTTGTGAGCAGGAATAAAATGCTCAGAAATCAAAGTAGTGCCATACTCTGTTTAAGCTTTCCAAAATTTACATTATGCCAGTTCTTGAAAGTTATGGGAAATACCTCTATCATCTTCAAGGCATTGCAAATATTTTTGGACCAAATGTGGATATAAACCAATAAATATCTTTGTGGCTCTCTAATTTGATCACAAACAATTACACATAATTATATCATAAAGTGGGAATTTAAAAGGACCTAATACGTTGAACAATTAGCAAACATAGTCAACAAATTTTTAGTTAATTAAGATTCATCTAGCATAAAATTAAAAATATGGAGTATAGAGCTGCCAAATCCAAAACCAGGCAATTTTACTGACAACAGCAAAAAGGCAGATCCTAGGCGATTCATCTTAAATAAAGACTGAGAATTTCAATTCTTAGGTCTTTTTTCTGACGACCTACATTTATGAGCTGCCCTAAGTCTGCAGGTTTTAATGTAAAAGCCAAAGTAACCAGCCAAATTAACCAGTCTACTCCTTATATGTATATTTAACATTTGGACAGATGGAAATCCAAATTACCCCCACAAAGCTGTCATTTTTAATTCAACAAACAGCCACAGAAGACCTGCTCTTTGTATAATGCTCTGTGGTAAGAAATATATCTAGATAAATCTTACCACAATTTCATCACCTCCTCCAGGAAGTCTTTGCAGCTGTATTCTTCCATTTTTGTCTGATTTTTTAAAATTAGTTTTATGTTATCATTATTAAATAATATATGCTCATCACGAGACACTTGGAAAATACAGAGAAATAGAATAAGGGAGGAAAGCCATCCTTGGTCCCACCAGGTAGAAGTAATTATTAAAATCTTTACGGATTCCCTCAATATTTTGTTGAGAATTTTTATCTAATTTCAATCATGTAATATATCCAAGATTGTGCAAGTTAACTTTACAAAGTAATACATAACATCATAAAACAACTAGACCAGTGTGAAGAAAAGGGAACCCTCCTACACTGTTGGTGGGAATGTAAATTGGTGCAGTCACTATGGAGAGCAGTATGGAGGTTCCTTAAAAAACTAAAACCAGAGCTACCATATGACCCAGCAATCCCGCTCCTGGTCATATATCTGGAGAAAACCATAATTCAAAAAATACATGCACCCCAATATTCACTGCAGCACAGTTTACAATAGTCAGGACATGGAAGCTACCTAAATGTCCATCAACAGAGAAACAGATAAAGAATATGTGGTACATATATACAATGGAATATTACTCAGCCATAAAAAAAGAATGAAATAATGCCATTTGAAGCAACATGGATGGACCTAAAGATTATCATACTGAGTGAAGTAAGTCAGTCAGAGAAAGACAAATATATGATAGCGCTTATATGTGGAATCTAAAAAAATGGTACAAATGAATTTATTTACAAAACAGAAATAGAGTCACAAATATAGAAAAAAAACATGGTTACCTGCGGGGAAGGGGGGATAAATTGGGAGATTAGGATTGACATATACACACTACTACATATAAAATAGATAACTAATAACCTATTGTATAGCACAGGGAACTCTACTCAATACTCTGTAATGACCTATATGGGAAAAGAATCTAAAAAAGAATGGATATATGTATATGTATAACTGATTCACTTTGCTGTACAGCAGAAACTAACACAGCATTGTAAATCAACTATACTCCAATAAAGATTTTTATAAATAAATAAATAAAGCAACTAGACCTAACAGAACACTTTATCCAACAACAGCAAATATATAATCTTCTAAACACACATGGAACATTCTTGAGAATAGACCACATAATAGCCATAAAATGAGCCTGAATAATTTTACAAGATTGAAAGTAGACAGAATATGCTCTCCAACCACAATGGAATAAAATTAGAAGTCAATGACAGAAGGAAATTTGGGGAATTCACAAGTGTGGAAATTAATCACACCCTTAAAGAACCAAGAAGTCAAAGAAAAAATAACCACAAAGGAAATTTTAAAATATTTTAATACGACTGAGAAATAAAACACAGCATATTAAAACTTATGGAATGGAGCTAAAGCAGTGCTTAGAGTCAAATTTATAGCAGTATATTCCTATATTAAAAATTTTTTTAAATCTTGAATCAATAAAAACTTTCCATCTTAAGAAACTAAAAAAGAAGGGCAAATCAAACCTAAAGGAAGAAGAAGGAGATAATAATATTAAAGCAGAAATAAAAAATAGGAAGACAATAAATAAAACCAACAAAACCAAAAGTTGCTTCTTTGAAAAGGTCAACAAAATTGACAAACATTTAGCTAGACTGACCAAGTAAAAAAACAGAAAGAAGCTCAAATTACTAAAATCAGGAATGAAATAGGAGACATAAATACTGACCTTACAAAAATGAAATGATTATAAACAAACACAATTAACAATGTTTGGAACAAATTACGTAACTTAGATGAAATGGACAAATTCCTAGAAAGATACAAACTACTAAAACTGACTTAAGAAGGAACAGACCTATGACAAGTAAAGAGATTGAATTAGTAATCCAAAAACTACCCCACAAGTAAAGCCCAGGACCAGATGGCTTCAATGGTAAATTCTACAAACTATTTAAAGAAGAATTAGCAACACTTTTCACAAACTCTTCCAAAAGTTTGCAAAGGAAAGAATGCTCCCCAATTCATTTTATGGGGCCAGTTTTACCCTGATACCAAAACCAGACAAAGATCATAAGAGAAAACCAAAAACCAATATCTCTTATAAATTTAGATGCAAAAAAATCTTTAGCAAAATATTAAACTGAATCCAGCAACATATAAAAAAGGATTATACATGATGACCAAGTGGGACTTAACCTAAGAGTGAAAGGTTGGTTTAACATCTAATAAGCAATCCATATTATACATCATATTAAAATAATAAAGGATTAAAACTACATGGTTATCTCAACAGATGCAGAAAAAACATTTGACAGTGGAAATAATGGGTACGTTTATGGTATAGATTGTGGTAATGGTTTCACTCATGTACATCTCCGAGTTCATCAAGTTGTGTACATTAAATATGTACAGCTTTTTGTATGTCCCATCATACCTAAATACAGTGGCTTTTTTTGTTGTTGTTAATTAACAAAATCCAATACCCTTTCACAAATAAAAAAAAAACACTCAACAAACTAGGAATAAAAGGGGGCTTCCTCAATAAAGAATTTAAAATAAAGAGCATCGAAAAAGAACCCCTCACTAACATCATACTTAATAGTGAAAGACTGAGTGCCTTCCCCCTACAATTTTTTTTAAATAGATCTTTATTGGGGTATAATTGCTTCACTGTATTAGTTTCTTTTGTACACCAAAGTGAACCAGCCATATGCATACATATGTCCCCATATCCCTTCCCTCTTGAGCCTCGCTCTCATCCTCCCTATCCCACCACTCTAGGTCATCGCAAAGCACAAAGCTGATCTCCTTGTGCTGTGCTGCTGCTTCCCACTATTTTACATTCGGTAGTGTATACATGTCGATGCTACTCTCAGTTCACCCCAGCTTCCCCCTCCCACCATGTGTCCACAAATCCATTCTCTATGTCTACGTCTTTATTCCTGCCCTGCAACTAGGTTCATCAGTACCTTTTTTTTATTTTTCAGATTCCATATATATGTGTTAGCATACAGTATTTGTTTTTTTTTTTCTGACTTACTCCACTCTGTATGACAGACTCTAGGTCCATCCACCTCATTACAAATAACTCAATTTTTTTTCTTTTTATGGCTGGGTAATATTCCATTGTATATATGTGCCACATCTTCTTTATCCATTCATCTGTCCATGGATATTTAAGTTGGTTCCATGTCCTGGCTATTGTAAATAGTCCTGCAGTGAACATTGTGGTACATGTCTCCTTTTGAATTATAGTTTTCTCTGGGTATATGCCCAGTAGTGGGATTTCTGGATCATATGGTAGTTCTATTTTTAGTTTCTTAAGGAGTCTCCATACTGTTTTCCATAGTGGTTGTATCCATTTATATTCCCACCAACAGTGCAGGAGGGTTCCCCTTGCTCCACACCCTCTCCAGCATTTGTTGTTTGTAGATTTTCTGATGATGCCCATTCTAAGCAGTGTGAGGTGATAGCTCATGGTAGCTTTGATTTGAATTTCTCTAATAATTAGTGATGTTGAGCATCTTTTCATGTGCCTCTTGTCTTCCTTGGTGAAATGTCTATTTAAGTCTTCCACCCATTTTTAAATTGGATTGTTTGTTTTTTTGATATTGAGCTCCATGAGTTGTTCGTATATTTTGAAGATTAATCTTTTGTCCATTGTTTCATTTGCAAATATTTTCTCCCATTCTGAGGGTTGACTTTTCATCTTGTTTATGGTTTCCTTTGCTGTGCAAAAGCTTTTAAGTTTAATTAAGTCCCATTTGTTTATTTTTGTTTTTATTTCCATTACTCTAGGAAGTGGGTCAAAAAAGATCTTGCTGTGGTTTATGTCAAAGAGTGTTTTTCCTATGTTTTCCTTTAACAGTTTTATAGTGTCTGGTCTTACATTTAGGTCTTTAATCCATTTGGAGTTTATTTTTGTGTATGGTGTAGGTAGTGTTCTGATTTCATTCTTGAACATGTAGCTGTCCAGTTCTCCAGGCACCACTTATTGAAGAGGCTGTCTTTTCTACATTGTATGTTCTTGCCTCCTTTGTCGTAAATTAGGTGACCATATGTGCATGGGTTTATCTCTGGGCATTCTATCCTGTACCATTGATCTATATTTCTGTTTTTGTGCCAGTACCATACTGTCTTCATTACTGTAGCATTGTGGTATAGTCTGAAGTCAGGGAGTCTGATTCCTCCAGCTCCATATTTCTTTCTCAAGATTGCTTTGCCTATTCAGGGTCTTTTGTGTTTCCATACAAATTGTGAAATTTTTTTGTTCTAATTCTGTGAAGAATGCCTTTGCTGGTTTGACAGGGATTGCACTGAATCTGTAGATTCTCTGGGTAGTATAGTGATTTTCAAAATATTGATTCTTCCAATCCAACAACATGGTATATTTCTCCATCTGTTTATGTCATCTTTGATTTCTTTCTTCAGTGTTTTATAGTTTTTTGAGTACAAGTTCTTTGCCTTCTTAGGCAGGTTTATTCCTAGGTGTATTATTCTTTTTGTTGCAGTGGTAAAAGGGAGTGTTTCCTTAATTTCTCTTTCTGATTTTTCATCATTAGTATATAGGAATGCAAGAGATTTCTGTGCATTAATCTTGTATCCTGCAACCTTACAAAATTCATTGATTAGCTCTAGTAGTTTTCCGGTGGCATCTTTAGGATTTTCTATGTATTCTATCATGTCACCTGCAAACAAAGACAGTCTTACTTCTTCTTTTCCAATTTGTATTTCTTTTCTTTCTTTTTCTTCTCTGATTGCCATGGCTAGGACATCCAAAACTATGTTGAATAAGAGTGGCAAGAGGGGACATCCTTGTCTTCTTCCTGATCTTAGTGGAAATCCTTTCAGTTTTTCACCATTATGATGTTTGCTGTGGGTTTTTCACATATGGCCTTTATTATGTTGAGGCAGGTTCCCTCTATGCCCATTTTCTGGAGAGTTTTTATCATTGAATTTTGTCAAAAGCTTTTTCTGCATCTATTGAGAAGATCATACACATAGTCACTGAATGATTTTTCATCATTAGTATATAGGAATGCAAGAGATTTCTGTGCATTAATCTTGTATCCTGCAACCTTACAAAATTCATTGATTAGCTCTAGTAGTTTTCCGGTGGCATCTTTAGGATTTTCTATGTATTCTATCATGTCACCTGCAAACAAAGACAGTTTTACTTCTTCTTTTCCAATTTGTATTTCTTTTCTTTCTTTTTCTTCTCTGATTGCCATGGCTAGGACATCCAAAACTATGTTGAATAAGAGTGGCAAGAGGGGACATCCTTGTCTTCTTCCTGATCTTAGTGGAAATCCTTTCAGTTTTTCACCATTATGATGTTTGCTGTGGGTTTTTCACATATGGCCTTTATTATGTTGAGGCAGGTTCCCTCTATGCCCATTTTCTGGAGAGTTTTTATCATTGAATTTTGTCAAAAGCTTTTTCTGCATCTATTGAGAAGATCATACACATAGTCATTGAATGGCAAAAATTAAAGAAAAAGAAAAATTATTGAAAGCAGCAAGGGAAAAATGACAAACAACATACAAGGTAACTCCCATAAGGTTAAGAGCTGATTTCTCAGCAGAAACTCTACAAGCCAGAAGGGAGTGGCATGACACATTTAAAGTGATGAAAGGGAAGAACCTGCAGCCAAGATTACTCTACCCAGCAAGGATCTCATTAAGATTAGATGGAGAAATCAAAAGATTTTCAGACAAGCAAAAGGTAAGAGAATTCAGCATCACTAAACCAGTTTTACAGCAAATGCTAAAGGAACTTCTTTAGGCAGGAAACACAAAAGAAGAAAAAGACCTGCAAAAACAAACCTAGAACAATTAAGAAAATGGTAATAGGAACATACATATCGATAATAACCTTGCATGTAAATGGATTAAATGCCCCAACCAAAAGACACAGACTGGCTGAATGGATACAAAAACAAGACCCATATATATGCTGTCTACAAGAGACCCACTTCAGATCTAAGGACACATACAGACTGAAAGTGAAGGGATCAAAAAATACATTCCTTGCAAATGGAAATCAAAACTAAGTTGGAATAGCAATACTCGTATCAGATAAAATATTCTTTAAAATAAAGACTATTACAAGAGATAAGAAGGGACATTACATAATGATCAAGGGATCAATCCAAGAAGAAGATAAAACAATTATAAATGTTTATGCACCCAATATAGGAGCACCTCAATACAGAAGGCAAATGCTAACAACCATGAAAGGAGAAATTGACAGTAACAACATAATAGTAGGGGACTTTAACACCTCACTTACACCAATGGACAGATCATCCAAACAGAAATTAAATAAGGAAGCAGAAACTTTAAATGACACAATTGACCAGATAGATTTAGTTGAAATTTATAGAACATTCCACCCGAAAGTGGCAGAATACACTTTCTTCTCAAGTGCACACGGAACATTCTCCAGGATAGATCACATCTTGGGTCACAAATCAAGCCTCAGAAAATTTAAGAAAACTGAAATCATATCAAGCATCTTTTCTGGCCACAACGTTATGAGATAGGACATGAATTACAGGAAAAAAAACTGTAAAAAAAAAAAACAAATACATGGAGACTAAACAGTGCACTACTAAATAACCAAGAGATCACTGTAGAAATCAAAGACGAGATTAAAAAATACATAGAAACAAATGACAGTGAAAACACGATGACCCAAAGCCTATGGGATGCAGCAAAAGCAGTTCTATGAGGGAAGTTTATAGCAACTCAATCTCAACTCAAGAAACAAGAAAAATCTCAAATAAACAATCTAATCCTATGCTTAAAGCAACTAGAGAAAGAAGAACAAAGAAAACCCAGAATCAGTAGAAGGAAAGATATCACAAAGACCAGAGCAGAAATAAATGTAAGAGAAACAAAGAAAACAATAGCAAAAATCAAGAAGATCAATAAAACTAAAAGCTTGTTCTTTGAGAAGATAAACAAAATTGATAAACCCTTTGCCAGACTCATCAAGAAAACAAGGGAGAGGATGCAAATCAATAAAATTAGAAATGAAAAAGGAGAAATCACAACTGACACTGCAGAAATACAAAGGATTATAAGAGACTACGACAAACAACTATATGCCAATAAAATGGACAACCACGAAGAAATGGACAAATTCTTAGAAAGGTACGATTTTCCAAGACTGAACCAGGAAGAATTAGAAAATATAAACAGACCTATCACAAGTAATGAAATTGAAACTGTCATTAAAAATCTTCCAACAAACAAAAGTCCAGGACCAGATGGCTTCACAGGCAAATTCTATCAAACATTTAAAGAAAAGCTAACACTGATCCTTCTCAAACTCTTCCAAAAAATTGAATAGGGAGAAACACTCCCAAATTTATTCTATGAAGCCACCCTCACCCTGATACCAAAACCAGGAAAAGATATCACAATAAAAGAAAATTATAGACCAATATCACTGATGAACACAGATGCAAAAATCCTGAACAAAATACTAGCAAACAGAATCCAACAACACATTAAAAGTATCATACACCATGATCAAGTGGGATTTTTCCCAGGAATGCAAGGATTCTTCAATATATGCAAATCAATCAATGTGGTACACCACATTAACAAATTAAGGAATAAAAACTACATGTCTCGGCCTGTTTCTCCTTGGGTTTATCCTGTATGGGACTCTCTGCGCTTCCTGGATTTGGATGGCTATTTCCTTTCCCATGTTAGGGAAGTTTTCGACTATAATATCTTCAAATATTTTCTCAGACCCTTTCTTTTTCTCTTCTTCTTCTGGGACCCCTGTAATTCGAATGTTGGTGCATTGAGTGTTCTCCAAGAGGTCTCTGAGGTTGTCTTCAATTCTTTTCATTCTTTCTTCTTTATTCTGCTCCTTGGCAGTTATTTCCACCATTTTGTCTTCCAGCTCACTTATTCATTCTTCTGCCTCAGTTATTCTGTTATTGATTCCTTCTAGTGTATTCCTCATTTCAGTTATTGTGTTTTTCATCTCTTTTGTTTGTTTTGTTTTGTTTGTTTGTCCTTTAGCTCTAGATCTTTGTTAAACATTTATTGTATTTTCTCAGTCCATGCCTCCATTCTATTTCTGAGATTCTGGATCATCTTACCTATCATTACTCTGGATTCTTTTTCAGGTGGATTGCCTATTTCCTCTTCATTTATTTGGTCTTGTAGGTTTTTACCTTGCTCCTTCATCTGTGACATATCTTTTTGCCGTCTCTTTTTTTTTTTCTTTTTATGAGTGACATTGTGTTCCTATCCTACTGGTTGTTTGGCATGAGGCTTCCAACACTAGAGTTTGTAGGCTGTCGTGTAGAGCTGGGTCTTGGTGCTGAGATGAGGACCTCTGTGAGACCTCACTCTGCTGAATATTCTCTGGGGTCTGAGGTTCTCTGTTAGTCCAGTGGTTCAGACTTGGAGCTCCCACCGCAGAAGCTTCAGCCCGACCCCAGGCATGTGAACCAAGACCCCGCAAGCTGCGTGGGGTGAAAAAAAATGAACAATAACAAAGTAAAAAATAAAATTAGAGGAGATTGTTTCAAGATGGCGGAGTAGAAGGACATGCTCTCTCTCCCTCTTGCGAGAGCATTGGAATCACAACTAACTGCTGAACAATCATCAAGGGAAGACACTGGAACTCAACAAAAAAGATACCCCACATCCAAAGACAAAGAAGAAGCCACAATGAGATGATAAGAGGGGCACAATCACAATAAAATCAACTCACATAACCGCTGGGTGGGTGACTCACAAACAGGAGAACACTTATACCACAGAAGTCCACCCACTGGAGTGAAGGTCCTGAGCCCCACTTCAGGCTTCCCAACCTGGGGGTGTGGCAACGGGAGGAGAAATTACTAGAGAATCAGACTTTGAAGGCTAGCAGTAGTTGATTACTTGCACAAGCCCCTTAGATAGCCTCATCCACCAGAGGGCAGATGGCAGAAGCAAGAAGAACTACAATCCTGAAGCCTGTGGAACAAAAATCACATTCACAGAAAGATAGACAAGATGAAAAGGCAGAGGGCTATGTACCAGATGAAGGAAAAAGATAACCCCCAGAAAAACAGCTAAATGAAGTGGAGATAGGCAACTTTCCAAAAAAAGAATTCAGAATAATGATAGTGAGGATGATACAAGACCTCAGAAAAAGAATGGAGGCAAAGATCGAGAAGATGCAAGAAATGTTTCACAAAGACCTAGAAGAATTAAAGAACAAACAAACAGAGATGAACAATATAATAACAAGCAGCAAGGGAAAAATGACAAATAACATATAAGGGAACTCCCATAAGGTTAAGAGCTGATTTCTCAGCAGAAACTCTACAAGCCAGAAGGGAGTGGCATGACATATTTAAAGCGATGAAAGGGAAGAATATACAACCAAGATTACTCTACCCAGCAAAGATCTCATTAACATTCGATGGAGAAACCAAAAGATTTTCAGACAAGGAAAAGCTAAGAGAATTCAACACCACCAAACCAGCTCTACAACAAATGCTAAAGGAACTTCTCTAAGTGGGAAACACAAGAGAAGAAAAGGACCCACAAAAACAAACCCAAAACAATTGAGAAAATGGTAATAGGAACATACATATTGATAATTACCTTAAACATAAATGGATTAAATGGTCCAAACAAAAGACATAGGCTCACTGAATGGATACAAAAACAAGACCCATATATATGCTGCCTATAAGAGACCCACTTCAGACCTAGGGACACATACAGACTGAGTGAGGGGATAGAAAAAGATATTCCATGCAAATGGAAATCAAAAAAAAGCTGGAGTAGCAATACTCATATCAGATAAAGTGGACTTCAAAATAAAGAATCTTACAAGAGACAAGGAAGGACACTACATAATGATCAAGGGATAAATCCAAGAAGAAGATATATTTATAGGACATTCCATCCAAAAACAGCAGATTAAACTTTCTTCTCAAGTGCACACAGAACATTCTCCAGGATTGATCACATCTTGGGTCACAAATCAAGCCTCAGTAAATTTAAGAAAATTGAAATCATAGCAAGCATCTTTTCTGACCATAATGCTATGACATTAGAAATGAATTACACGGAAAAAATGTAAAAAAACAAACACGTAGGCTAAACAATACGTTACTAAATAACCAAGAGATCACTGAAGAAATCAAAGAGGATA
>NC_041221.1:73125799-73139089 GCF_002837175.3 Physeter macrocephalus | reverse complement strand
AGATCAGAAATAAATGAAAAAGAAATGAAGAAAACAATACCAAAGATCGATAAAAGTAAAAGCTGGTTCTTTGAGAAGATAAACAAAATTGATAAACCATTAGCCAGACTCATCAAGAAAAAGAAGGAGAGGACTCAAATCATTAAAATTAGAAATGAAAAATTAGAAGTTACAACAGACACCACAGAAATACAAACCATCCTAAGAGACTACTACAAGCAACTCTATGCTTGGAGAGCATGAAATGGACAACCTGGAAGAAATGGACAAATTCTTAGAAAGGTATAACCTTCCAAGACTGAACCAGGAAGAAAGAGAAAATATGAACAGACCATTCACAAGTAATGAAATTGAAACTGTTATTAAATATCTTCCAACAAACGAAAGTCGAGGACCAGATGGCTTCACAGGTGACTTTTATCAAATATTTAGAGAAGAGCTAACACCCATCCTTCTCAAACTCTTCCAAAAAATTGCAGAGAAAGGAACACTCTCAAACTCATTCTAAGAGGCCACCATCACCCTGATACCAAAACCAGACAAAGATACAACAAAAGAAGAAAATTACAGACCAATATCACTGATGAATATAGATGCAAAAATTCTCAACAAAATACAAGCAAACAGGATCCAACAACACATTAAAAGGATCATACACCACCAAGTGGGATTTATCCCAGGGATGCAAGGATTCTTCAATATATGCAAATCAATCAATGTGATACACCATATTAACAAATTGAAGAAGAAAAACCATATGATCATCTCAATAGATGCAGAAAAGCTTCTGACAAAATTCAACACCCATTTATGATAAAAACTCTCCAGAAAATGGGCATAGAGGGAACCACTCTCAACATAATAAAGGCCATATATGACAAACCCACATGGTGAAAAACTGAAAGCATTTCCTCTAAGATCAGGAACAAGACAAGGATGTCCACTCTCACCACTATTATTCAGTATAGTTTTGGAAGTCCTAGCCATGGCAATCAGAGAAGAAAAAAAAATAAAATAAATACAAATTGGAAAAGAAGAATTAAAACTGTCACTGTTTGTAGATGACATGATACTATACACAGAAAAACCTAAAGATACCACCAGAAAACTACTAGAGCTAATCAATGAATTTGGTAAAGTAGCAGGATACAAAATTAATGCACAGAAATCTCTTGCATTCCTATACACTAATGATGAAAGATCTGAAAGAGAAATTAAAGAAACACTCCCATTTACCATTGCAACAAAAAGAATAAAATACCTAGGAATAAACCTACCTAGGGAGACAAAAGATCTGTATGCAGAAACCTATAAGACACTGTTGAAAGAAATTAAGGATAGTTTTGGAAGTCCTAGCCATGGCAATCAGAGAAGAAAAAAAAATAAAATAAATACAAATTGGAAAAGAAGAATTAAAACTGTCACTGTTTGTATACTACCCAAAGAAATCTACAGATTCAATGCAATCCCTATCAAATTACCAATGGCATGTTTTACAGAAGTAGAACAAAAAAATCTTAAAATTTCTATGGAGACACAAAAGACCCCAAATAGCCGAAGCAGTCTTGAGGGGAAAAAATGGATCTGGAGGAATCAGACTCCCTGACTTCAGACTATACTACAAAGCTATAGTAATGAAGACAATATGGTATATGACAAAGGAGGCAAGACTACACAAGTGAAGAAAGACAGTCTTTTCAATAAATGCTGCTGGGAAAACTGGACAGCTACATGTAAAAGAATGAAATTAGAACATTCTCTAACACCATAAACAAAAATAAACTCACAATGGATCAAAGACCTAAATGTAAGGCTGGTCACTCTAACACTCTTAGAGGAAAATGTAGGCAGAACATGCTTTGACATAAATCGCAGCAGCATGTTTTTGAATCCACCTCCTAGAGCAATGAAAATAAACACAAAACTGAACAAATGGGACCTAATTAAACTTAAAACCTTTTGCACAGTGAAGGAAACTATCAACAAAACGAAAAGACAACCCACAGAATGGGAGAAAATATTTGCAAACAAAGCAACCAACAAGGGATTAATCTCCAAAATACACAAATAGCTCATGCAGCTCAATATTTAAAAAACAACCCAATCAAAAAATGGGCAGAAGATCTAAATAGACATTTCTCCAAAGAAGACATACAGATAGCCAAGAAACACATGAAAAGCTGCTCAACATCACTAATTATTAGAGAAATGCAAATCAAAACTGCAATGAGGTATCACCTCACAGCAGTTAGAATGGGCATCATCAGAAAATCTACAAACAACAAATGCTGGAGAGGGTGTGGAGAAAAGGGAACCCTCTTGCACTGTTGGTGGGAAAGTAAATTGATTCAGCCACTATGGAGAACAGTATGGAGGTTCCTTAAAAAACTAAAAATAGAATTACAATATGACCCAGCAATCCCACTACTGGGCATATACCCAGAGAAAACCATAATTCAAAAAGACACATGCACCCCAGTGTTCGTTGCAGCACTATTTACAATAGCTTACACATGGAAGTAACCTAAATGCCCATCAACAGATAAATGGATAAAGAAGATGTGGTACATATATACAATGGAATATTACACAGCCATAAAAAGGAACGAAATAGGGTCTTTTGTTGAGACGTGGATGGATCTAGAGACTGTCATACAGAGTGAAGTCAGAAAGAGAAAAACAAATATCGTATATTAATGCATATATGTGGAACCTAGATAAATAGTACAGATGAACCAGTTTACAGGGCAGAAATTGAGACACAGATGCAGATGCAGAGAACAAACGTATGGACACCAAGTGGGGATAGTGGTGGGGGGTGTCTGGTGGTGTGATGAATTGGGAGATTGGGATTGACATGTATGCACCAATATGTATAAAATGGATAACTAATAAGAACCTGCTGTATAAAAACATAAATAAAATTAAATTTAAAAAATAAAAAATAAAAATAAAATTAGACTAGGAAACTAACAAATATGTTAGAAAGAATATAAAAATAAGAATATAGATGAAACAACAACTGGAAGGTACAACAGTACCACAATAGTAAAGAAGAGGAGGGGGGAAAAGAAAAAAAAACAATGCCTTGTCTGTGGTGGGCAGGGCCTAAGCAAGGGCAAGGTTTTGGCGGTGAGTGGGGCCTATACTTAGGACCCACAGGGATGGAAAAGGCCCTGGGGTCTGTAGGGGGTGGGGCTTAGCCTCAATGGAACAGAAGCAGCCCAGGTGTGCCCTCCACCCCTGATCTCAGATGGTGGAGAACCTTACCTGGGAGCCCAGCAGGCTTCCTGAGCCCGAGTGGGTGGGGCTAACTCCCTCCTCTCCTCTCCTGCTCCTCCAGTCCCTGAGGGCTCCTCCCACCTGCCTCTCCTGTTCTCCCCGCCCCCTGCAATTAAAAACAGGACAGATGTCTGCACTCAACACATCTATTCAATGTTGTACTAGATGCAAATAAGCCTGGGCAAAAGAAATAAATGGCATCAAGACTGAGGAAGAAGTAGAACTATCTTTATTCAGAGATGACATGATCTCAAATATAGAAAGTCCTAAGGAATACCAAAAAAATAAAAGCTATTAGAATTAAAGCATTCAGCAAGGTTCAGAATACAAGGTCAGTATACAAAAAACAGTTGTATTTCTATACACTAGCAATGAACAATCTGAAAAAAATTAACAATTATAATCACAAAAGCATCAAAAACAATAAAATACTTTAGAAATAATTTATCAGAAAAGTATAAGACTTGTACTCTGAAAACTACGAAAAAATCATTGAAAGAAATTTAAGAAGATCTAAATAAATAGAGAGACATCTCATGTTCATGGATTGGAAGACTTATTGTTAAGATGAGCAAACTGCCCAAACTTATCTGCAGATTCAATGCAATCCCTATCAGAATCCACCGGGTTTCTTTGTAGAAGTTGACAAGCTGATTCTCAATTCATATAGAGATGCAAGGGACCCAGAATAGCCAAATAATCTTGAAAAAGAAAGTTGGAGGACTCACACTTCCCAATTGCAAAACTTATTTCTAAGCTACATTAATCAAGAAAGTGTAATATTGCATAAGGATAGATATATAGATCAATGGTATCTAATTGAGAGTCCAGAAATAAGCTCATATGTCTATGATAAACTGATTTTTGACAAGGGTGTCAAGACAACTGAATGGGAAAGAATAGTCTTTTCAACAATGTTGCTGGGACAGCAGGATATACACATGCAAAAAACAAAAGCAAAACAGAAAACAAACTCAAGTCTGACCCCAACCTCACACCATATATAAAAAAATAACTCAAAATGAATCACTGACCTAAATGCAAGAGCTACAATAGAACTATAAAACTTTTAAAAGAAATATAGGAATAAATCTTTACGACCTTGGATTAGGTAATGGTTTCTTAAATACAATTCAAAAAGCACAAACATAGGGACTTCCCTGGTGGTCCAATGGTTAAGACTCCATGCTCCCAATGCAGGGGGCATGGGTTTGACCCCTGGTCAGGGAACTAAGATCCTGCATGCTGCATGGCACAGCCTAAGAAAAAAGAAAAGCACAAACATAAATAAGAGAAAATAAATTAGATTACATCAAAATTAAAAACTTTCAAGTGATACTATCAAGAAAATGATGACAACCCACAGAATGAGAGAAAATATCTGCAAATCGCATTATCTGCTAAGGGACATCTATCTAGAATGTACAAAGAGCTCTTACATTCCAACAATTAAAAGACAAATAACCCAATTTTTTTTAATGAGCAAAGGATCTAAAAAGACATTTATTCAAAAAAGAAATACAAATGGCTGACAGACCATTAAAAATAACACCATTAGGAAAAAGTAAATCAAAACCATTTCATACACACCAGGATGGCCAAAATAAACAACAGAAAATAAGAAGTGGTGGCAAGGGTGTGAAGAAAGTAGAATTCTCCTGCATTCCTTGTGATGTAAAATGGCATAGCTGCTTTGGCAGTGTCCAAAAATGTTAAACATTGAGTTACCATATGACTCAGCAATTCTACCCTAAGTCTATACCAAAAAGAATTGAAAACTATGACTACACAAAAACTTGTCCACGGATGTTCAAAGCAGCGTTATTCAAGAAATAGACACAAAGTAGAACCAATGCAAATGTCAATCAAATCATGAATGGATAAACAAAAGTGATATGTCCATGTAATGAAATACTATTTGTCTATAAAAGGAATTAAATACTGACACATGATACAACATGAAAAAAAACTTGACAACATTGCACTAATTGCAAGAAGCCAGACACAAAAATTATATGAGCATTTATATGAAGTCCCACAAAAGGCAAATCCACAGAGACAAGCGGTAGATTAGTAGCTGCCAGGAGCTGGGAGAAGGAAGAATGGAGAATGACTGCCTATGGGTATGGGATTTCTTTTTGGAGTAATGAAAATGGTCTGTAATTGGATAGTAGTAAAGGTTGCGCAACTCCAAATACTTTAAAAACCACCAAACTGCAGGCTTTTTTTGTGTGTGTGGCTGCATTGGGTCATCGTTTCTGTGCGCAGACTTTCTCTAGTTGTGGTGAGCAGGGGCTACTCTTCATTACGGTGCCCGGGCTTCTCTTTGCAGTGGCTTCTCTTGTTGCGGAGCACAGCCTCTAGGGGCGCGAGCTTCAGTAGTTGTGGCACGTGGGCTCAGTAGTTGTGGCTCGGGGGCTCTAGAGCTCAGGCTCAGTAGTTGTGGCGCACAGGCTTAGTTGTTCTGTGCCATGTGGGATCTTCCCAGACCAGGGATCGAACCCGTGTCTCCTGCATTAGCAGGCAGATTCTTAACCACTGTGCCACCAGGGAAGCCCAAATTGCAGGCTTTTAAAGGATGAATTTTATGGTATGTGAATTATTAAGTTGAGAACTTTCAACATATAGTAATTTTTAAGAAGTTAGCACTGGAACAGTCATAGATCATATACAAAAATGATATGCAAAGGGATTTGACACCATATTTGTCCCTGGATGAGATAGTCATCCTTCCCAATTAAAAAGAAAATACTGAAGTCATTCTGGATGAGTTACCTTTAATATTTACTTTATTGGATTTTTCTTTCAAACTAAAAAGCAATACATACTTTTATTGCTTTTTATCACAAGTCCCCCCAAATCCCAACAATATTTGCCTTTCCTATGACCCTCACTCCCACCACCACCTCACCCTGAAGAGGATATATGTTAACAGCTTAATGTCCACATTCTTCTCTATGTTCATAGCAATGCACCCAAATGAAAATCTTCACACCAATAAAAGGTTTTTCTCTGAGTTTACAAAACTAGGTCATGCCACACACATTTCTCTTCAACTTGCTTTCTTGTGGCTTTTCTCACAGGTCAATACATGTAAATCACACTCCTCCTTTTGAATAGTTACATAATATTCCAGAAATAGGGGCATGTCACAGCTTATTCAACCACTCTCTTGATAGCATTCAAGATGTTTCCATTTTTTTTTCACCTAATGTATATCTTTGTATATTTACTTACAAGCCAATTCTTTTATTTCTGTAGGATAAAACTGTTCAATCCAAGTTTTAAAGATGCAGAAAATCATTACTTTTCATGACAATTAAAAAGGTCTTTATGTTGCAGTAAGCATCCTGCTGGGTGCAAATGGGAAAATCTATTTCTGAGCTCTGAGTCACAGCCCTGTGGACAGATTAGGCTTTGTTTGCAAATACATAAACAAAATACAAATCACAAGTACTCACCAAACAAGGTATTAGATTCTACGAGTATGAGGGGGCAAAGGATGTGTCAACGATAGACACATTTCCTGGTACAGGAAAATGAGCAGCCAAGGAAGGAAGCAGCTTAGGGAAGCACACTGAACCAAGCTTCCCTCTTTGACTGCAAAATTCCCCTGACAACAAAGAATCCAACCGGGCTCCCAAGTTCAGAGTTAGGGTTAGGTTTAGGTCTAGGCTTAGGCTGGAACCAGGATTCCTTTCAGACCATGAGTCCCCTTATTTTTTTTTTTTTTTTTTGTTACGCGGGCCTCTCACCGTTGTGGCCTCTCCCGTTGCGAAGCACAGGCTCCGGACGCGCAGGCTCAGCGGCCATGGCTCACGGGCCCAGCCGCTCCGCGGCACGCGGGATCTTCCCGGACTGGGGCACGAACCCGTGTCCCCCGCATCGGCAGGCAGATTCTCAACCACTGCGCCACCAGGGAAGCCAGGGTCCCCTTATTTAGCTCCCTACTTTGCTTCTTCTCTTGGTTGGCTGGAGCGGTTTTTTCAAGAAGGGAATGTGGATCGCTGTGCCCTTACATATCTAAGGATAGCTTTCTATTGTGGTCATACACAAAAGACAACATGGCTTATTTTAAATACTTGGGTCACAGTCTTTTCTTCCTCCAAATTCCACCAATACTGTACTTTTAAAAGGCTTCTAGCTTGCAGTGATTCTGAAGACAACCCAATTTTGGCTTCTCAGCTGGTAACTTGTGTGTGTGCATGGGTACAGAATATAAAAATAGTAAACTGTAAATGCACTCTCTGTCGTTAAAATGGCCAACAGCTAAAGTGTCTGCTCTGATATATTCTCAGCTTATCCAAAATGATAAAACAAGGAAGGAACTCCACATGAACTACGCCTGTGGCAATGTGTCCATTATAACAGTAACTGTGAGTCTTGACGCCCCCAAATAGTCAGGCCGCAGCAAATTAGCCCGAGGCAATAATTTAGAGATTTGATTTTACTCTTCTCTTGCTTCAGGTTATCCAATGCCATCAGAAGCAGCCATCCAACGCCACTGTTCCAAAATGCCTCTTTTATTTTGGGGCATCAGCTATTAAGTTAGTCATAGCACCACCCTCTGGTGTACCTAGGGAGACTGGAATGCGTAGTTTTGCTGGGATATACTGTGGGCTGTTGGGACCTGACTTATGAAGGGGAATGTAACGGCTTTCTTCCTCATTCTGGCCAGTTCTTCAGCCCCCCAAAATCTGCCTCTTTTTTATTATTTATTTATTTGTTTGTTTGTTTGATTGATTGATTGATGTATTTTGGCTGTGCTGGGTCTTAGTTGCAGCAGGCTGGCTCTTAGTTGCGGCAGGCGGGCTTCTTAGATACAGCATGCGGACTCTTAGCTGCTTAGGGTCTCATGCCAACTGGAGCAAAAGTGGAATTTATGGAAACAATATAGGGAAATATCCTCAAAATCTAAAAGAAGGACCAACAGGCTTTAAAAGACAGAAACAGAGCTTCTCCTGGAATTTCAGTTGAAGAAACTGACAATGGATATCATGACATTGCAACGAGGGTGAATGATCAGAAGCAACTATCTTCTGTCTTTCTGTTAACTGTTAAAGTTCCAGTTCCACAGAGACTGTTCTATTGGTCTCAGGTCACAGTCCCACTTCTTGGCAGGAAAGGATAAAGTATCCGACAGTTTCATTGTACTGACTCAAGTGGGAAAGAGGCAATTCCCCAAAACAGTATCCGAATGCTTTTAGCAAAAAAAAAAAAAATGCTCAATTTATCCTTCCAATTTATAGATAAACTGCCTTTCCAAGTGGATATTTGCAGGATTTTTTTAAACTCATGGAATACAAAATGTTTTCTTTGGGTATATCTAGATGTGGGTCCCTTCTGTTTTTGTCTGGAATGTACTGAGCCCCTTCAGCCTGTGTACTTAGGTTTTGTTTCATCCTTTATTATTGTTTCTATTTCGTATGTTATGCTATCTTCCCTAGGAACACCTTTGCTCTGGTTTTCATTTTCTGTTTCCTTCTGCTTGTGCTTTTTTTCTGCATCCTGGAAAAGCTTTCCAAATCTGTTCTCCACATAACTGATGCTGATTTACATGCAACCAGTCATGTACCAATTATGTTATTACACTTTTATCTTACTTGAAAGTCTTCCATATCGCAACCTGTTGTCCTTTCTTTTCAGCCTGTTTTCTCTTCGTGGCATTATGTTCCTGTTTCACAACATTCAGTGTCTCATTGAATCCTATTATTGTAGAATCTAAACAATATCCTACAGTTTTCTTCTGGACCCTTTAGGCTCTTCAGAGCTAGGAAATTTCTTTGAGGTTCCAGGATACTGTCCCCTATCCTTTGTTCTGCAGTATTTTCAATTGGACTCATATGTTCTTTTGTTTATGTTTACTCATTCTCAAACAAGGCAGGATTTACTCAGACTCACTGATAGCTAACAGGTAGGCATTTGCCCCTGACCCCACTCTCTGTCTACTCAGATATGAGTCAAATAATCTACCTAAGTCTACAACTAAAGGATAGATCAGTGTGCCCAGCTCAGAGCTTATTACCCAGATAGTCGTCTTGAGCAACAACCTGCTGGTGAGGTAGCCTCTTCCCCTAGCCCCACAGTCCAGTTCTCTGATAAGCCTCACTGTGATATAAAATCATACTTCTCAGCAATACCACCTAGTACCTGGGCCCCGTGTTTCAGAGAACCCACTCTGGCCATTTTTTGGTTATGCGTACCCCACCAAGAGAAGAATCTGCGAGACCAAAAGGATGTGCCCACCCATGAGCCCTTCTAGACCACATTGTGGTCAGGACCCTGGAATTCTCTGCCCAAATAGCCCAAGCCTGTTTGCAGAGTCTACACAGGCCATGTCCACAAGTCCACCCTCCTGAGGGTAACCCATGCCACAAGCATGTGCACTCCCAGGCCCAACGAATGGCCAAGGGCAGCTATTTGCAGAGGCTCTGGATACTCCAGCTGGGGTACCACTCACACGTGCTAAGGCTGCTTGCAATTCAGGAGACAGTGATGGGGAGAGAAGATGACCAAGCTGGGGGTTAATGGACTTGAGGCCAGCATTCTCCAATCACCAATATTCCAGCATGGAACTCCAAGGAGCTGGAAATTCTAAATTTGAATGTGGCTTTCCAGATTATTTTAAAGGAGTATTTGTTGAGGTAAAATGATAGAATTTATTTTCTTTTATCTTGACTTATAATTTTTAATAATTTAGACAGAGGGTGCATGAGCCTGCATTTCTACTCCTTGCCCCAGGTCCTACAAATATTAGGGGAGCCTAAAAAACAGCTTCCAAGGCTCTTCCTTCCTCCCTTCCTGCCTCCCTGTCACCCACACAAAAGCAGCTCTGTTTAGGAATAGGTTAGTTCCAAAAGCTCTTCATTAGCCCATCAGAAAGTTAAAAAATAACCAAGAAAGATACTGCAAGATTGCAGCCCCTGGATGGATTGCCACTAAATTACTGTGTGAGTTGGCCCTTGGAAGCTTTGTACCCTTCTTACTTTACCCACATCCTATCAGACATCTTGTTCTAAAAGTGAACTGTTGCATCTACATCAAAAATCTCTTTAGGCAAATGTCATCCCTCTCCTCCCAACTCCCTCACTCCCTTGATGGTCTCCAACAGTAGTCTAAGGAATTTTCAGCAACCATGGTTTGGTGCTCCAACCAGAACTCCTTGGATCTCTTTTACCAATTCTGTCTACTCCTCCAGCTTCTGTGTGCTTTTGCCTCTAGCAGCCTGTACCTATGACACTTTCAGGAGACTGCCATTAAGCTACAAAAGCCCCACTTTGCCCCAGTAGGCAGAGAGCTGGAAACACTTGGGAATTTACATCTCTCCAGAGTGACCCTTAGCCAATGACCACCTTGTATCAAAATATAAAGCCCAGCTCCCTGGCCTGAATCTGGAAAAATTCTATAGGTCACTTTCACTCCAGAGTTCCCCTGATAAATCAAGGTGAAGCTACCCTCCATGAGACCTTACCTGAAACCGCATGCTTCCCCTCATATTTACATGTAGAACTTGTCATTTTTTCACCATTTTGAATTCGTAAAATTATCTTGATTTTCATTTTCATCACAATCATATGCCTCTTCTTATCAGCAAATTTAACACATTCTTTGCTTTCGCACTTTCAGACATGATTGAATTAAATATTTTATAAAATATCTCCACAATCAGCAAACATGGCCCATATCACATTGTAGTTACATGCAATATAATGCAGAAGGGTGGAAACCAAAATGCTTGCTCACCACTTCCTTCTTCTGTTGGGGACTCACAAAACTGACATGGTTTTCCTTGTGTCTATAAAAATTTGTGATATAGCAGAGTAGCAGTTAATTCACAGTGAAACTTGGATTTAATGCAAAAAAATCTAATTTGTTTATTTTTGTCTATAATTAATCTGGTCTTCCTACTATAATTTCCCACCACTGGTTAGCAGAGGAAAATTAACTAAGTGTCCGATACAATTTACAGTTTAGTTCAATCCAGTAATTTATGTTGTCTCTTTAGATAGTGTCAACCTCTTAAATAAAACAAACACTTGGCCTCTCAGATGGCTTCCTCCGTCCTTGGTGGAAACTGTCATCCAGATATACAGGGAAAGGGATGGTGGCTTACAGGTCCCCTAAAGTTGGGACAAGCAGGGCCCCCACTCGTACTGGTCCTTGAATGCGCCCTGTCCAATGTTGGGGGCTCTTGGGCAGTGGTGCTGCCCACCTGAAAGCTGCCACCCTCCCACCCTCTGATGCTGCAATCAGCAGCTGCTGATCTAGACCGTTCTTTTGATTCAGACATTCTCCAAGGGAAACTGGCCATCTCCCCTTTGCCGACTCTCCCTTGGCCTCTTGTGAGCCACGTGCCCCTGGGTTTCTGCTTCATCCTCCATCTGCCACCTCCACTCCTACCCCCCAGTCTGGCTCCTAGATCACCTCACCTCATTGCAACAGGCCCCATAGCAGGCCCACCAAAAGTTTGGCAAGCGGAACTTAGAGGACCCCCTCTGCCAGACCACACTGTGCCACCAAGTTTATTTATTTTTATGTGACTTTACTCAAAATGAGAGACAGCCCCTCCTGGGGTCCAAACACGTAAATCAAGGTGAAGCTACCCTCCATGAGACCTTACCTGAAACCGCATGCTTCCCCTCATATTTACATGTAGAACTTGTCATTTTTTCATCATTTTGAATTCGTAAAATTATCTTGATTTTCATTTTCATCACAATCCTATGCCTCTTCTTATCAGCAAACCCAGACTTCCTCTCAATTTATACAACATACCTGCTCGTCTATGGGTCAAAACCCCAAGAGGGCATTTCTGAAACCAAAAATCTCACAGCTTTTCTCTCTGGCCTCACTCAACCCGATCCCTTCACACACGGAAGGAACCTGCTTTGTGTAAAACTCTATGGTCACACCAAGCACCAAGCATGGGCCTTCTACAAAGAAAATGAAGCAACCCTTTCTCAAGACAAATAGCTTGCAACGCAGTTACCTTGCTGGAAATGCATACATTTAATGTCCTGAAATAAATTTTACCCTGAGTTTCTTTCTGTATTCTTCCTGCAATATTTCTCATCTTCACCTAGGCTTATGGATGCCTTGGGCAATGAGGGTGAAGGTGTGTACTCCACAAGGTAAGGAGAAGCAAATTGTTTTCAAAACACTATCTGTTGAAATTTCTGAAGTGGGGGAGCTCTGCGTTGCTTCATTCATGGGGACTACACCTTGGAAAGGAAATTTACCAATTCTATCTCCCCATCTCCATCCCCTTCCTGTAGTGTGTGTGTGTATGTGTGTGTGCGTGTGTGTGTGTGTGCGCGCGCGTGTGGTTTGTGTTGCTGTCTCTGAGAATGAGCTGTGGAGGGGGAGGGAAAGGAAAGGACTGCCTCAGAAATCAGTACCATGTAGCAGAGAGATGGGTGCTTTATTGTGACAGGCTCTGAGTACTGGTTTGCTGCCAAAAAGTGACGCAGACATCAAGTATCTTTCTCGTTCTGAGAGTGATTCCTGTTATAATACTGAGTGGCAGTTCTCAGATTCTGGCGTTAAGTTTTCCCTTTTAGGTTTCAGTGTTGTTAGGACCTTTCTGATTTTTCTGTGTCTTCATAGGGGTTTTAAATTTATAGCATCTACTCAGGAGGCAGCTACAAAATGCCAGTTTCAACCAGAAGTCCTAGACCCCTCACCCAGCCTCGGACACATCTGCATCAGACGCCTCTTCTCTCTGCTCCCTTCATACTCTCTACATTCCTCTTTCATTGCAGTTACAGGTACCAGCTATGCCTCTAGGTATAGGTACAGGTGTATATTATACAGCTAGTTATTTACTTTTCAGTCTTCTCAGAAAAACTGTAATCTCCTTTAAAAGAACTGCCATGCCTTACTTCATTTTGAATCACCAGCAACTAACACAGTGCCTGACATATAGTGCACATGAAGACAGACACTCGGGCTTCCCTGGTGGCGCAGTGGTTGCGCGTCCGCCTGCCGATGCAGGGGAACCGGGTTCAC
>NC_041221.1:73117871-73125682 GCF_002837175.3 Physeter macrocephalus | reverse complement strand
CCACATGCCGCAGAGCGGCTGGGCCCGTGAGCCATGGCCGCTGAGGCTGCGCGTCCGGAGCCTGTGCTCCGCAACGGGAGAGGCCGCAACAGAGGGAGGCCCGCATACCACAAAAAAAAAAAAAAAAAAAAAAAGACAGACACTCATAATCTAGGGGCTTTCACGTTCCTCATACAGAATTGTTTCCAACCAGGCCCAAATTCATAATCTTTCATAATCTTCATAATGAATTCATTAGCCTCACAAAAGAGAAATGATGCAAAGCTCAATGGGAAAGTAACAAAAGGGAAAAAGAGAAGGAATGATTTTATGCCTTACATTGCTTACTTGCTTGCTTGGAATTTAGACACTTATTTTTAATTAATCAAATTTTGCAATAAGCCACAAAAAAAATCCCTTTTGGAATTTGAAAGATTTGTGTTTGAACACCCAATAGGCATAGTGTCAGAGTTGTACAAACATCTCCAGTTGATAATAAAAATCATAGAAGACATTTAACCTAGGCACCTCCGTCTATGGTGGTGCCTCCGTCTAATTTACATCCCAATGATGTAAAACTTTTTGCCTTTAAATGTTTCCTGCCACCTTTCTTACCTCTCAGTTTGTGGTTCTGGCACTGCAAATCTTGGCCTTTAGATTGTAAATACTTCCATTGTTACAGTAATAAAAACCCATGATGATATACAAGGTATCATGATGTCAGACCAGCAGCGTTTGTGACACCTCTTCCCAATTTCCCATAAAATATCTAACAAAAAGAAAAGGACTATATCAGTCATAGTATAATAAGTAATGATAAGAAAAGACTCACAAAAGTCCAGCTGCATCATCAATAGGGAAGGATTGAGGAATAAAATGCTGGGCTTCAGCAGACTGACACAGTCTCTCCCAGAAAGCAAAAAGAGGCTCTGGCTCTCTCTCACTGTCCCACATAGAAAGACTCCATTGACCGAGAAATAAGTCATTCCACCACTGCACACAAACTGTCTTTTGAACTGGCGGGTGCCAGGTCCTTCCACTCCCCCTTCAGCCATTTACACTACTATACCTGTTGACCAACTGTAGCCACTATCAAGATATAAGGAAGGTAGTGATTGTACCTATGCTAAGCCACGCCAGGTGATCAGCAGTCCACATCACCGAACACATCATATACCCCATATGCACTCAGATGGTCCTGAAATACCTTCCCATGTGCATAGTCAGTGATGAAGAAGATGGAAAATAACAGCAGAGATTCAGCTGTCACGGGCATGATACTTATTCTTTAGGAGTCTTTAATGAAGTGATTGTCTTAGTTCGGTCTGCTACAACAAATTACCGTAGACTGGGTGGCTTATAAACAACAGAAATTTCTCACAGTTCTGGAGGCTGGAAGTCTGAGATCAGGGTGGCAGCCCTCTTCCAGGTTGCAGACCGCCAACTTCTAGTTGTGTCCCCACACGGCAAAAGGGGCAAAAGAGCTTGCCAGAGCCTTTTTTTTTTTTATTCCCGTCCTACCACTAATCTCTTCATGACATTTTTTTTTTCTTAGATTCCATATATATGTGTTAGCATACGGTATTTGTTTTTCTCCTTCTGACTTACTTCACTCTGTATGACAGACTCCAGGTCTATCCACCTCATTACAAATAACTCAGTTTCATTTCTTTTTATGGCTGAGTAATATTCCATTGTATATATGTGCCACATCTTCTTTATCCATTCATCTGTTGATGGACACTTAGGTTGCTTCCATGTCCTGGCTATCGTAAATAGAGCTGCAATGAACATTTTGGTACATGACTCTTTTTGAATTATGGTTTTCTCAGGGTATATGCCCAGTAGTGGGATTGCCAGAGCCTTTTTTATAAGGGCACTAATCCCATTCAGGAGGGCTCTGCCCTCATGACCTAATTACCTCCCAAAGGCCCCATGTCCTAATACCATCACACTGAGATTAGAGTTTCAACATATGAATTTTAAGGGGCCCATTCAGTCCATTGAAACAATCATGAATTATATACAAAAGAAATTAGAATACTAGAACTAGAGAAAGTAATTTCCAATAACAAAAATCACCAGATGAAATATCTGTATGAAAAGTTAAAAACCACCAAAGCCGCTTGACTTCGGTAGATTCTGTTCCTCAGAACACAGCTGTTGCCTCTTGAAAAGATAAGCCCCCGGACAACTTGCAGTGTTTTCTTTCTGCTGCAGAGGGCAGCGGAGGACCAGTCTCTTCAGCGCCAAGTACAGGATTTTAAGGGAACAGGACTACTCAAACCATGCCACTATTTCAAGGCCACGGTCCAAAGTGATGAGCAGGTTAACCGTGAGGTTAAGGACTCCTATGACCCCAAAGAGTGGGCCTGTTTTCCGGTCCTTCCTGTGTGAGTCAGACTTTACAGAGCCAGAGCTGGTGAAATGAAGATCATCAAGCCCTGCTAAACTCTCTAATTCTGGAAGTGGCAAATATGACGGCTCTTGGGGATAGGGGTTGTGAGGATAAATCTGAGAGGAAGTTTTCTTGCTCCCTGTCCATGGCACAGCAACCTTCTTCATATTTGAGAGTGATGACTTTATTTCTCCCACCACACACAAGATTTTAACTGTAGTCTTTTTCCTTCGAGTACCTCTGAAGGGGTTCAGAATATGCCACCCCAAAATATGCCACTATGGTATAAGGATTATTTTGAGCTGAAGGCAATTGAGAAGCAGGCACAAGAAAAGTTCTCAGCCCTCCCCCTCTCTGCCAGGAAGGGCAAGACAATTCTTAATCACCTGAGACAATTCCAGACTCGCCCCAGAGACTACACCACTGGCATCTACATAACAAACCTCACTAAAACAACCCTCGTCTTCCATTAGTTTCTCCTATATATTTACCTTTCTACAATTTGCTGCACCTAGAAGCACAAAGTCCCCTTCCTTTGTCACTTCTCTACAAAGGTATTGTTCTTTTGTTAAGATGCTATATAAGCCCAAGTTCTAACCTCCAATTTGAGTTGCTCATCACCGACTTTTCCCGTGGGTACTCAGATGCACACATTAACAAACTTCTGACTGTTTTTCTCCTGTTAAACTGTCTTTTTTTTTTTGTGGCCTCTCCCATTGCGGAGCACAGGCTCCGGACGCGCAGGCTCAGCGGCCATGGCTCACGGGCCCAGCCACTCTGGAGCATGTGGGATCCTCCCGGACCGGGGCACGAACCCATGTCCCCTGCATCGGCAGGCGGACTCTCAACCACTGCGCCACCAGGGAAGCCCCTTAATCTGTCTTTTGACAGTCTAATCTGCAGAGCCCCAGCCAACAAACCAAGGTGTGAGGAAAAGATTTCTTCCTTCCCTGCGTCTCCCTCCCATCCTTCGTATCCTTCATGCTAAACAAAGTCAATTATTATCATCGTCTCTCTTAACTTTCCAGCCAAGAACTGGCTGCCCAGCATCCAGGGCAGGCACGTGGCTCCTGAACAGGCCTGGATAATGTGAGTGGAGGGTGCTGGGGCAGCCTGGGTGGTCTATATGGGGCTGTCTGCACATGCGGAGTCCAGAGTGGAGTCCACACAACTGCCAGTTTCTCAAGGGTGGATTTTTTTTAATCCATCTCTCTCATTTTATTCATTTTCCTTTTAAAAGCTACTATTCACTTTTAATTATACAAATAAACACAAGTATATTCCCATAGTAAAAATATTAAATGTTACTTATGGCTAACTATTTCCCAGAACCTCCAAATCCCAGTCTCTCCACAGAGAAAACCATCATTGCCAGTTTGGCTTGAATACTTCTAGGCATGTTTCTACGCTTGGATTACATATAGTTACACTTATCAAAATAAATAGTTTCATTCTTTTGTCATTGCTAATTGTTACTTTACAGAAGTGACATCAAATTATACCTACTGATCTGTGACTTTCCTTTTGTTCACTCAACAATAGATTTCTGATAATGTTCATGCCACTTTATAGACCTATAGATCTAACCGCATACTCAGCGTCTGCTATGTAGCATTCCCTATATGTTCACATTGTTCATTTAAGCACCCCCATAATGATGGATATTTAAATTATTTCTAATTTTTATTATAAATAAATAATACAGTGAATAGCTACATATTTGTAAATGTTTTATTCCAATAAATTCTAGAAAGTAAAATTGCTGGGCAAAAGATACACACAGTTATATATCTTAACATGGTTTTAAACCTCTCTCAGTCTGACCTTGAGAATAATGAGCAAGGGGCAGCAGAAGTGAGGAAAAGTCCAAGGAGCCCAGATGGACAGAGCTAAGACAACACAGACTGCCATGGCAGGCAGAGCCTTTTCCCCTGAGGGTGTCTGAAATGGGCTATACAATAGATCTTTGAAAACCCTCAGTGGGCAAAGGCTACTCAAGCTGATTTGAGAGAGCTAGGTATGGCCATGGGGCTCACTAGTAAAGCAGCTGCTAGTCACTGGCAGCAAAAAAACTCACCACCGCTCTGGGATCCATTCTGGTCCCACAACACAGCTCCTTCTTTGAATGATAAAGGCAATCCTGAGCAAGTAGATGTGGACTTAAGTCCTGTAGAAAAGGGAACAGGATTTTCTCAGTCTTTCCTTCAAGAAGTAGCTGATTGATGGACAACATGCAATGATCTAAGCTCAGTGAATACAAGCTGCTAAACTCCTTGATCTCATGTACACAGCTTGATGCAGCCCATCCAACCAACGTCCAGTGCTTGGCTGAATTATTACAGGTGATGAGACATGCCATTGTAAAACTAATTAAATTATCAAGATGATGCATAAGAGATCAGCTGCACACACAGTGAATTGTAGTTGGTCCCTGATTATGACTCGATGTAGACATTTTGAACCAGGATGGAAAGGGTTCCTCACCTGTAACTATCTCTTCCAAATACATGCTTTCCACAACTACTGCTATGTTCCACCCATGGAAGTATGACAGCAAGCAAGCATAATCCAGTAAATGAAAAAATTGTGGAATGCAATCCTATTCACACAAAAGTGTATAATTTGGACAAAAGGCAAGATTTCATGTAAGTCCAACAATAGCCTCTATCAGAGGTCAGTGAGATGGTGGAGGTGGAAGTTTAACCATACCTGGAAGTCCATAGTTAAGGTAAAGAGCATCCTGGGCCATATCTGCCTTTTGGTGTTAACTGGTCATACAATAAAGATTATAGATTGGACTCAGCAATGTCCTCCAAGTCACCAGCAAGAAGGACATAACAGGGCTTCCCTGGTGGCACAGTGGTTGAGAGTCTGCCTGCCGATGCAGGGGACGCGGGTTCGTGCCCCGGTCCGGGAGGATCCCTCATGCCGCAGAGCGGCTGGGCCCATGAGCCATGCCGCTGAGCCTGTGCGTCCGGAGGCTGTGCTCTGCAACGGGAGAGGCCACAACAGTGAGAGGCCCGCATACCACAAAAAAAAAAAAAGAAGAAGAAGAAGAAGGACATAACACACAAAACAAAAGCCTCTTGGCTCTCCATACCTACTTGGCATACCATTATACTGTTTTTGAATTATTGCAAATGATACGTGAAAGGATTTCAGCTTTACCGACTGACCACATATAAACTCAATAAGCTTAACATTAGTCCCACGAAGATCTTCCTACCATTCCTTCCTGTTTAATTGCATCATGTGAAAGACTGCTCAAAGTTCAGAAACAGTTCTGAAGAAGAATAGTTCTGACTTTGAATTCCTCAGGTAAAACCTTAAAGCTTGCATTCCACCACTTTTCAGAATATTATTATTAAGGAGAGAGACAGCATCTTCAGTACCCTGGTTATGGTCTGCTGAGCTTCATGTAAATGTAAATCCTCAGTATATTTATTAGAACCTGGAGCCCACCACTAGCCAGAATAATCAGCTTGCTTTCTCGGTTGCCATAAGAAAAAGTTTAAAGGAAACCTATTGTAACAGGTTGAGCAAGACAACCTCTCTAAACTTGCTCAGGACTTAGAAGCTGCCCAAGTTATTGAAAATAATGGAGCTATAACTGTTTTGACAGAATTCCTTCACTCTAAAAATAAGGATATGGCAACATGAAACTACAGGTTTTTTTCCCAAATGTGTGAGAATGAACCACCTTTCAGTTGAGTTGACCAGCTCTCTCTCTTTCTTCAGAACTGAGCCAGTGGCTTAGAATGAGCCCATTGGTCTTGGACTTTATTGGCTATTTTCAGAATGATCCAGACTGTGGATAGAATGGCCAAGGTATGGACCCATGTTGAAACATGAGACCATGACCACCATCCAGATGCTGACTAGCTAGATGCTTGGCTGCCAGATCTGGGACATTATGGATGGACTGCCCTAGGTCACCACCATCAGCTGTCCTAGTTTGA
Source organism: Physeter macrocephalus (assembly GCF_002837175.3). NCBI lineage: Eukaryota > Metazoa > Chordata > Mammalia > Artiodactyla > Physeteridae > Physeter > Physeter macrocephalus. Next base: position 73,119,346 of record NC_041221.1, on the reverse strand, counting down.
TATTGATACTATAAATTATGAATAAGAGTGACAATACAAATGGATTTGGGGACTAACTCCAGGAAAAGAATGCACAAGGATGGATCATAAGATAGACTTTTTAAAACCCTAGCCTTTATTTAACAAAATAATAAATTTAAAATATTGGTAATAGAACTGCCTTTGCTTGTTGCTTTGAAGTAGCTCTTTAATTTTTTGTTTTGAATAATGGTTAGTTTTTTAAGTTATAGTAAACAGTGTTACAGCAATTTCTAATTTTTAAGAAACAAGTAATAATGTAGAACAAAGGTTGGCAAACTAAGGCCTGCAGGCCAAATCCAGCCTACAGCCTGTTTCTGTATAGTCCCCAAGATTATAATGGTTTTTACTTTTTTTAATGCTTGTGGGTGGAAATCAAAAGAATGATACATAATGATATGTGCAACTTATATGAAACACAATTTTTAGTGTCCCTAAATAAAGTTTTCCTGGAACACCACATCACTCATTAGCCTACAGTTTTTCTAACCTGCTCTTATAAGATGCTTCAGGAGAAAATGAAATTACAAAAACAGTCCTGAATCAAAATAAATTTTTTAACTGACAAAAATTTTAACATATACTGACAAAACTTTTAATATACACTGGTAAATTGCCCTCCAGAATACAGTGAAATTTACAATCCCACCAGCAGTATATCATATGTCCTTGTATATCTATTTCTCCATATCCTTGCCAACACAGTAATTTTTACCAATCTGATTAGTGAGAAATGATGTCTTTACATTTGTAGTTTCCTGCTTACTAGTGACAAAGAGCACCTTTTTATGTTTCTTGATCAGTGTACATTTCTTATTCTGTTAATTGTCTATGAATACCTTTGGCTTGTTGAAAAAAATCTATCTTACTGTCTTTTAACTATTTCCCTGATTACTAGAGCAGTTGTGTTCTTTAATGTTTATTGGTCATTTTTTTCTTCCTATTCTGTGAATTGCCTGTTTATATCTTTGCCAATTTTTCTACTGTGTTGCTTGCCTTGTTCTTACTAATATTGAATTCTAAAGATTTACTATTGTTTAGGGGGTTTCAAAGTGCAGTCAGTTTTTCAGAAAGCAAACATAATCTGACACAATAACCTAAATTAAACGCTTGTCCAAGCCAGTCCTGGGGTTAGCATATTGCCCCTTGTCTGTGTTGTACACCTACAGCAAAGCACAGAAAACTGCCAGATAACAAATTAGTTATCTCCTCCAGTGAATGCCACACGCCTCTTCTTTCCTTTTCTAATAAGCCGTTCAAAGAAAGAAGGGAATTGATCATTAAAAATAGCTGCTGGAGGGCTTCCCTGGTGGCGCAGTGGTTGCGCGTCCGCCTGCCGATTCAGGGGAACCGGGTTCGCGCCCCGGTCCGGGAGGATCCCACATGCCGCGGAGCGGCTGGGCCCGTGAGCCATGGCCGCTGAGCCTGCGCGTCCGGAGCCTGTGCTCCGCAACGGG
>NC_041221.1:73069373-73117779 GCF_002837175.3 Physeter macrocephalus | reverse complement strand
GGGACGAAGTGAGAGAGTGGCATGGACATATATACACTACCAAATGTAAAATAGATAGCTAGTGGGAAGCAGCTGCATAGCACAGGGAGATCAGCTCAGCTCGGTGCTTTGTGACCACCTAGAGGGGTGGGATAGGGAGGATGGGAGGGAGACGCAAGAGGGAGGAGATATGGGGATATATGTGTACATAGAGCTGATTCACTTTGTTCTACAGCAGAAACTAACACACCATTGTAAAGCAATTATACTCCAACAAAGATGTTAAAAAAAAATAGCTGCTGGTTTTATCAGTAGCACTCAGTAATACTCAAAATCAGCTTTGGGCTCAGACAGCAACAGCATGTATTGAACATCCTCTGTGTGTGCTGGTGATTCATTAAGAAGCTAGCAAAGGACCTTCTAGACCCCCTGGTGGTGGAGGGATGGGGGGAGGTGGTGCTAAGCAAGACCAAACCAGCCCACCAGGGGATAAGATACTAGAAGGGGTCCAGGTTGAAGCCCTTAGAGACTGCCATGGTCAATCCAGGAAACAGGGATGAGTTGACAAGTCCAGAGGGCAGGAATGGGGCCAAAGGTAGGAAACAAGATTTAGGACATGGATGGACCTGGAAAGAAAGGGGAAGAAGGAGTGAAGCAAGGCAAAGCCCTGGAAGCTGTTCAAGGTCCCCAACCTGCTGCTGTAACAGCCACAAGACATCTTACATGAGTCCTCACGTGGAGTGGCTTAAAGCAAGTTCTCCATTCTCACTGAGCAACCCATAGAGTCCTGGACCCCTCCCCAGAGAGACAGATTCATTGGCCTGGGGTGGAGCCCAGGCATCCGTATTTTTTTTTAATTTTTTTTTTTTTTTTTTGTGGTACACGGGCCTCTCACTGTTGTGGCCTCTCCCGTTGTGGAGCACAGGCTCCGGACGCGCAGGCTCAGCGGCCATGGCTCACGGGCCCAGCCGCTCCGCGGCACGTGGGATCTTCCCGGACCGGGGCACGAACCCGGCTCCCCTGCATCGGCAGGCGGACTCTCAACCACTGCGCCACCAGGGAAGCCCATCATCCGTATTTTTTAAAACATGAAGCTAGGGTTGAGAACTCCAAGCTTAAAGAGTCAATCAGCTGACACAGAAGGAAGAGACATGGCCACAGTCTTGCATATGTTACAGTTGTCCCTTGGTATCCAGGGGAGATTGTTCCCAGTACCTCCACAGATACCAAAAGCCAAGGATGCTCAAGTCCCTTATATTAAATGGCATAATATTTGCATCCTCCCACATCCTCCCATAGGTTTTAAATCATCTCTAGATTACTTACAATACCTAATGCAATGTAAATGCTAGGTAAAAAGTCATAAATACAATGTAAATGTATGTAAATAGTTGCCTGTGCATGGCAAATTCAAGTTTTGCTCTTTGGAACCTTCTGGAATTTTTCTTCTGCCTACTTTCAATCTCTGGTTGGTCGAATCCACAGATGTGGAACCTGTGGATATAGGGGGCCAATTGTAATAATAACTGTTGTGCTCAGAAGCCCAGCCCTGGGTGGACAGCTTCTCTGGACCACCCAAAGTCAGGTCTGAGAGGGAAATCAAACCCAAGTGCCACAAGGGAGGAATCAATGCCTAGAAGAACTGCGGTGCCACTAGTTAATCTAGGAAACATTGAACAGAAGATAATGTGTTCTGTGACACCCCCATAAGTCCATGAGTTAACTACGTCAATTTGTTTCAGTTAGAAATATAGATGGATTGCTCAGCAGAGAATTCTGGGCTAGGAATGTGCACTAGGAAATCACCAAGAGCTGCTATTGTGCCTGCCTATATTCATATGTTGAAGCCTTAGCCCTCATTGTGATGGGATTTGGAGATGGGGCCTTTGGGAGGTAATTAGGTTTAGATGAAGTAACAAGGCTGGGTCCCCTGTGATGGGATTAGTGACCTTATAAGAAGAGGCACCAGAGAGCTTGCACTCTTTCTCTCTCCTCCATGTGAGGACACAGCAAGAAGGCAGCCATCTACAAGCCAGGAAGAGAATCTTCACTAGAAAATGACTATGCTGGCACCTTGATCTTGGACTTGTAGCCTCCAGAAATGTGAGAACATATATTTCTACTGTTTAAACCAAATATTTTGTTATGGTAATTTGTTATGGCAGCCCCAGCTGACTAATACAAGAGCCATGGGAATGGACCAGATTACACAAAGAGAGATCAGAGAGTGAGATGAGAAATATATCAAGAATAGAAACTTGGGGAGTCTGACATTTAAGGTAGGGCAGAGTAAAGAGATCCAGGGAAGGGCAAGCGAGCCACCAGAGAGACAGAAAGAAAATGAGGAATGTGCCGAGAGAGAGGAGACTTGAAGAAGGCAGGGATGCTGGGCAGAGTCACTGGAGAGAAGGGCAGTTTGAGGAGAGGAGAGAGGCCTTTCAAACCTTCTGCAGTGAAGTCATTGCTAACCTCAGAGAGACAATTTCAGGCAAAGGAGAGAGGCTTTTCTCTTCTTCCCCTTGTAGGACTGGTTGCCTGGCCCTGCTCGGCAGAGTTATGGGTTCTGAGGCTTGTGGACTGGAAAGTACATTAGCAGCTCCTACCAGCTGGTCCATCAGGATGCTGTGCTGCCTGTGTCTGGAGACCACAGAAGAAGCAAATGGTGCTTAGCTCACGCCCAGACTGTCAGACTACTTAGTAGGCCTTATGCTCACGTCCCGAGTTACTAGATGGAACCCCACTGAGGCTGGAGCCCAGCCCCTGCCCCATCCTAATGAAATGGAGACCTCAACTCCCTCAGCTATCTCCTGTCAGCTCCTTTCCTTGGGGCTGGTTCTTTCCTCCCTATATTAGCTTAGGTAAACCTCTGATTTATACTTTGGACACTTAGATGCAACCAAGAGCCACAGCCATCTCCTGGAAGTCCCGATTTTGTGCTACCTTAGGCACGGCTGAGGGCAAGGTCAGACATTTCAGCATGCCCCCTTGCACTGGGGATTTGGTACCACCATCCCATTGGTCCTCATTGGTCCCCTTTCTCATCACACCACTGCCTCATGCCAGTTTAGTCTTTTCACTGCCACCTTTTCCTCTGCCCTGGGAGCCCCAGTCATGCTATGGGGTAGGGGCCACAGCACTGATAAGCATGCACTCACACGTTTCTCCAAGGTGCTGTCCTAACTGGCCTTTCCAAGTGCCTCAATGCCTCTGACAATGTGAGAGTTCTTTCATCACTTTTTTTATTTTAATAATGTTAACAGACATATCAACACATTTGTCAAAATCACAAGTCAACAGAAAAAATTCAAGCACTTAACACAGTAAATATGAGAGCTGTCTCCAGGCTGCAATAATCTTGCTGGAACGCAGGCAGACACAACAAACGTCCTCTCATTTCCGTCCCACTACATTCTTTACACCAAGGCCATTGCCTGTCCTTCCTGGACGCTGATGATCTCTCCAATGAATAAACAATTAGGCTTGAAGCAAGTTTCCGGACCAAGCTGAGCCCATGCTGCCGGCAGCCTGATCTGTGATGAATGATCAGGGGATCCTGGAAAATGTTGTGCACCATATTTCACCCAGGGAATAATATCTTGGTGTTAACTTTTAAAAAAGTGATTTCTGGGCTTCCCTGGTGGCGCAGTGGTTGAGAGTCCGCCTGCCGATGCAGGGGACGCGGGTTCGTGCCCCGGTCCGGGAAGATCCCACGTGCCGCGGAGCGGCTGGGCCCGTGAGCCATGGCCGCTGAGCCTGCGCGTCCGGAGCCTGCGCTCCACAACGGGAGAGGCCACAGCAGTGAGAGGCCCGCGTACAGCAAAAAAAAAAATTTTTTTTAATAAATAAATAAATAAGTGATTTCTAAGAGGGCTTAGAAAAAAGCCTACAAGACATCACCACAGTCATTCGGTTTTGTAGAATCCTTTGATATGCTCAGATAAAAGAGACAGTTCTGTGTAATTAACCTAAGCCTGTGGACGATCACCTAAGGTCTAACGGGTGTTGGACCAAGCCTGATGGATGCAGGGGAGGCGGCACGGGGTACCCCAGCCCTGTTTGTTGTCAGCCCCAAGGGTAGTTAGATGAGCCCTGTGTCTCTTGTCACCTCTCTCTCATAAACAGGACAGAAATGAAATCCAAACCAGGGCCTCTGCTGATAACCTGAATACACAGAAAGGATACATTTATCTCCAGCCCTGGTAAAACTGCTAAACTGCCTCAGTTTCTCCACTGGGAATGAGGGTGGATGCAGCTTGGAGCAGATGCAGTGTTTGTCTATCCCAATCCTATGCTATGCAGATGTGTACCTTTGCTCCACCCCAGCCTCTCCCCCCTGCCCTTAGCCACTGTATTCCAGGAGAAGAGCCAGAATGGTCAGCCCATCAATCCAAATATCAATATCTCCAAGAAATGATATTGGACCTCCTTCCTCAAAATCTGGATGTTGCTAAGTACCTCCAGTGGTCAGATTCTAGCTGCTTCTTTAGGTCTTGGATATTGATCTTTGATTGCTATGTCTATTTTTCTTGGCTTATCCCATAATCCTTGGGCGGGTGAAGGATACAATATTATACAGAAATACAGATAACACAGCCTGGGTAGTCTGCCTTGCTAAACCATATGATCCTGTACACACAAACACCTATCCTGACCATCTCAATGAGTCCAGCATCGGGACCAAAGACATGACAATTGCTTTCCGAGTTGCCTGGGCCAGAGGCTCATTCGTGGAGAAGGTGATGGCAGAGAATGTTCCGACCGCTGCTCACAGGGAGCAGCTGCCAGGAGTCAGGATGGGCCAGTAGGAAGCAGTGGGAACATCACGTCCCAGTCCTGGTTTTATCCCAGAGTCACTCTAGGACTTTGTTCTCTCTCTGCCTCACCTCCCTCCTCTGTGGCAGGAAAACACCGGGTGTCACGCAAGGGGGGCCAGGTTGAGAAGTCCCTAATGAAGGACCCGGCAGCAGTTGATAGCTGTCCTGTGTGGAACAGCACGTCCTCGTCAGGCCACATCCCTCGCCTCGCCTCAGGGACATCAGCGGCTGGCGGCAGGCAGCTGCCAGAATACAGACACCCACAGACCTGTCAGCTCCGTGAGTCGCCTCCCTGCCCCACAGTGACCTGGGGGCCACTCATTGGATCGTTGCTGCTCATAACAATATAATGCCCGTGCTTCTACTTCCTCCAATGATAACTCACTTACTTAGGAGACTTAATAAAAGCCAAACATCATCATCTCATTGCCAGCTCACCAGTGCTGTTCATTCCATAAATACTGCTGAGGTGTTGTGTGGAGTTTGGTTTTGATCCAGGATGCTACAGAGAGGCTCACGGCCAATGCGAGGGAGTGGAGTGACTCGTCGGGGAAGACGTTTGCCTGCCCAAGTGGTGGGAGAAGTCCAGCTCTAGGCCAATCTTTTAACTTGCTCCTCTCCACTTGTCATCTTGTTTAGTGTCACTTAAAATAAACTGTCCCTTTCCTTAAGCTGTGACGAAGTGAGAGAGTGGCATGGACATATATACACTACCAAACGTAGGGTGGATAGCTAGTGGGAAGCAGCCGCATGGCACAGGGAGATCAGCTCGGTGCTTTGTGACCACCTAGAGGGGTGGGATAGGGAGGGTGGGAGGGTGGGAGGGAGGGAGACACAAGAGGGAAGAGATATGGGAACATATGTTTATGTATAACTGATTCACTTTGTTGTAAAGCAGAAACTAACACACCATTGTAAAGCAATTATACTCCAATAAAGATGTTAAAAAAAATAAAATAAAATCAATTGTCCCTTTCCTGGGTGAAACTGGACCTTGGATCACAAGGATCACAAGGAGGTAACCTGTGGAAGCTGCATCAGGCATTCAGTAATGGATGGCATTCTGACCGCCAGAGCCTCGCCTCTGACAGCTCACCATCTCTCTCCTCCTTCCCCTCCTCGTTCCTTCTCCCTCAGGAGCAGCAGTGGTGACCACTCAGAGCTGGAAACCATCACTGCATGATGAGTTCTTACCTCAGAATGATTATTAGGAGGAAGGGTGAGGTTGTTTTCACCCTATTCATGGTCATATGGTCAGAGACCCAGGAATGACAAATTCTGCCCTGCAATCACATCTACTCCCCACAGCAAGATTCTAGGAAGGTATATGCAAGGTTCAGTGGCAGAATGAACATATTAAAACAATTTATGAGTAGCTGTCAAGTGCCTGACATTCCGAAAAGAGCTCTGTGAAAAATGCAGAGTAGATTCTGCTTGAGACCTTCACTGAACTTACTTCTTCCCCATGCACTTGAATCTAGGAACTTACAAGTTCCTATGGAGGGGAATAAAGAGATGGATGACCCTCAGGGCCCCCCAGGATCCAATTATCCAACTCCTTGGACTCAACATGAAAGAGGAAGAAGTGACAGTTTACCAATTCTACAGAATGAGAACGACAAAGAACAAGAGAGAGGCGGGGGACCCAAAGGTGGCACCTTTCAAGGCACAATGCCCTCACACACAAGTAATTGTCTGGGACTCTGTTCCATCATCAGATTAGCAAGTCTTCGGCCCTTGAGGAGGTGGACAGAGGTCAGTGCTCTTGAGTGGGACAAAGAGGGAGCAGTGCTCCCTCTCTTACAACTGACATCATCATTGTTGTTATCATCACACCTAGACAAATACCTCCATGTCTATGCAGCCATTCTGGTGAGCTTCTGTTTATTTACCATGCTTCTCCTATGGACCAGGCATGATACATGGCACTCTACAACCTGAATAGAGCCCTCTTCAGTGATTATAGCTAAGACAGCACTGTTAACTAAGGTATTACATTTCAGGACACAACTGGGATTGAAAGGGTACATTGAAACTGGCTAGAGAAGCCCCAAAGACAGACCTAGGGGCTAGAAATGGAGCTCCTCACGTGGTAGAGCAGGCTCTCAGCTTCAGTTCATGGGGGAAACTCTACCTAAGAAATTAATTCTGGTACTTAGAAAGTGAGTAGCCTGAAGTCCAGCCAAAAGTAACAGGGGTGTCCTGTCAAGCAGACAGGCATGCAAAGCCCACGAGAGTTGAAAGGAGGCAGTGAAAAGGGAGGGAAGAAGGCAAAAAGGATGAGAAAACATCTAAGGTAAAATCTGAAGGTGACTAGCAGTCATTTTTTCCCAAGTTGTGGATGGGTGGGGAGCTGACCAGGGAAAGACTGACTCAGGCAGATGGAACAGTGTGTGTAAAAGATGTGAACTGGCCAGTTGTACATACCAGTTAAGTACTGGAAACTAGGGAAAGAAACAGACATCTGGAAAAAAAAGAGAAATTTATTTCTCTCTTAAGTAAGAGTCCACAAGTGGACATTTCTGAGCTGATGTATCAACCCCACAGAGTCTTCACTGACCTGGACTCCTATCTTGCTATTCCACATTGGACTGTTGCCTCACAATCCAAGACAGCTACTTGAGCTCCATCCTTGGCATCTGCATTAAGGAGACTGATGTGATCAGATTTGCCATCTTGGACAATTGCTATACCTGCAACGTAAAGAATGATTTGGGGGAGACAGTGTAATGTAAGTAGGCCATTGAAAGAATTCAGGCAATAGATAACTGTGATCTGAGCTATGCCAAGCTGCCACTAGTATAGCTTTTGCCAGAATTACTTCAATAGAGGACAATACTGATGACATAGTAAGTGACAACATGGAATATAAAACTAAATGAAAAAGCACATAGGGCAGAGTCCTGGAAAAGTGCCAAATGTGGCGCTTCCGCGGTCCTCTCCCCATGGAATCATGGACGTATTAATGTATGACGATACACACTAAGTATTGCCATCCAGGGAAGCTCACCTGAGCCTCTGGTTCTAGAGTTTTTATTTGGGCTCAATCATATTGTGAAAATTAATGAAGGGAAACCTCACTAAAATGGAGTCCAGAAGAAGGATGGAGCTTTCACATGCATACCACTCAGCACCAATAAAGATCCCAATAGGAAGAGACATACCTTACACCTCCAGCAGGAAATGACACTACTTTACTATGTCAGTGGGAGGAAGAAAGATTTTCTCTTTGCCTGACAACAGTTCAGTCAGTAAGAGACTGTTACCGCTCAGTCAATGAAAAGCCACTATACGCTGAACTCCCAGTTTCCTCCAGTGGACTTTTTGTTTATAACAGTCTCTCCCAATTTTCCCTTCTCTATAAAAAAAACTTACTCTCCTTTGCTTTACTAAACTTGAATATGGCTTTGCCATAGTTGCATGTCCCGAATTGCAATTCTTCACTGCTCCCATATAAACCCATTTTTCTGGTAAAATAACTAGCTGTTTAATTGTTTTAGGTTAGCAACATATATCCCATGTGGCTGACCTTTAGTCTCCAGCCCTCTCAGAGGTCAGGCTGATACCTATAATCTCCAACCCCTTTGAGAGGCAAAACTGATAGTAGTGATAATGGGTCCAACGCCCCCAGTATAAATCACACTGTTGACTCTCTAGTGGCCAAAGTCCCTAGGCAAACAGACACAGTCCTATCAGACATAGTATTCCAAAGGCCTGGAGATCACCCTCCAGTAGCTGAGGGAAAAGGCCAGATCTCTCTTCAGGTAGGGTTAATTCTTCACTACAAGAAGGTAAAGTAATGCCATGTCAATAGCACCTCATACCCTCCAAGCATCTTCAATTCAGGCCAGCAGAATTAAGGTCAGGCAATAAACTCACAAAGTTAACCAAGCCCTTGAGAAATTAAGCCATCATGTGGGACAGCCAATGGAAACAAACAATAGATTTAGACCCCTGGAGGCTGATAGTATTGGAACTCTCAGACTCAGAATATACAATAGATATACAGAAAATATTTAAATAAATAAGTAATGGAATTTGAAATACGAAAAAGAACAAGATACTGTAAGGAATAGCAGACACATTTGAAAAAAAACTAATGGAACTCGTAAGAATAAAAAGGGAATTAGTAAACTGGAAAACAGAGGTGAAATGAGTATCCAGACTGCAGCACAGAGAGGGTGAGTATATGGAAAAAACAAAGGGAAGAAAAGAGATAGGCAGGATAGGTTGAGAAGGTCTAAGTGTTTGAGAATGTGTCTGGGATTTGTTTTAATCAGGTGTGGTAAGAAATGCAAACACAAAAACGACTGTGATGAAGAAAGAAGCTGTTATACCCACAGATCCCTAGGAACAGAAGGCACAATGTGCCACACAGGACTACACGGGGAAGCCCTGGGTTGGTTAGAAAGCAGAGGGAGCAAGGGGAAAACATGGGCAAGAGCTTTTATTGTGGTTTCCATGGGAAGGAATGGTTGAGGAAGGGTAAGCAGGCTTAGGGTTGGCCACTTTGAATAATTTCAGTGGGCTCTGGGGTGTAGGAGCTGTCTCTACTTGTCTGGTACCTGGCCTTGGGGTGATTAGGATAGGGGGATATTGGCCCCGAGCATCACAGCTCAATAGAGGAGGTGGTGGGGTTTGTGGGCTTTGGACTGGTTAGTTTGCATGTGAAAGGCACGTTCCCAGGTGACTCATCTACTATCTCTAAGAATTGGCTATCCCTGTCAGGGGCAATCTCTCCTGGGTCAGCAGGTCCCCAAGACATCAAAGCACTAGGAAATATATAAAATTTAAAAACATGATTAATACATTAACATATATCTAACATGAGTCTGAAGGAATAAAGAACACCAAAGACGGAAAAGAGAGTATTTGAAGAGATAATGACCGGAAATTTTCCAGAACTAGTGGTAATCATGAATCCACCCATCTAGACAACACAACATATCTCAAAAAGGGAAGAGAAAAAAGAAATCCATGCCTAGATATGTTGTAGTGAAACAGAATCAGAAAGACAAGAGAAGATACAGAAAAGTAGTCAGAGAGAACTGATAGGTTACATTCAAAGTAATGGCAGTTTAACTGAAAGCAAATCTCTCAACAGCAACAATGAGTAGTTAGAAGAGAAATAAAAATAACTATCAACTTAGAGCTATGATCCCAACAAAACCATCATCAAAATGACAATGGGGTCCTGGTTCCAGACAAGATGGAGTAAACATATTTGTATCTGTCTCTCATTGAATACAACTACAAACCATGGCCAGAATGTGTGGGACACCTATCTGAGGCATCTCAAAGATTGATAACAGATTGTGGAAGGAGGCCAAAATTTTACAAACTAAACTGACATTGAGTTTCTGATTTTTTTCCTTTCCAGTATTACCCAGACTAGACTCAAAAAGCAGCTCAAAAGTTGGGTGAGGAAAGAAAGAACACCAGGAGAAGCCCTCTCTTCCTGGTCTGAAGGGGAATTCTAAATGTCAGAGAGAGTACGGGGAAAACCATGTTCTTTTTTTCCCCATTCTCTCTCAACCCAGACTCCAGGGACCACACAACAGCAGCATGATGGCATCAGTGGCCAGACGGGCACTTACAACTCCCAGGGTGAGGAATTCTCTCTGACCAGAGGAAAAGGATAGGAGGATGGGATAAATACCTGTTCCTTTTCTTCCTCTCTCTCTCTCCTCTCTCCCCTCTCCTCCACCTTTGCCTTGGGTGGAGGTGCAGTAAAGGAAAAGACACAGAAGAAGGGGGAAACTAAGACCCCAGGTTTTGGGTCAGAAGACTAGGAATGGGTACTCGAATCAACTGGAAATTGTTAGATCATGGAGGAAAAACAGCTCGAGAGAGATCTCACAAAGTTGTGTATAAAACTCTGGACTCAACTCCAAGCTGTGCATACATGGATCTGACTCTGAAGAGTGTATTAAAAGCTTTGAGAACTCTACTATAAGGTAGACCACTGCCAGGGTCCTGGACTGACTGGGGCACATGCAGGACAGATCCAAGTAGAAGTGCAAACTGACTGACATTGGAAACATAGTCCATAGAGAAGAGGCCTGAACCTAACCAGGTTCTTTCTGCTTTAAAACACATCAACATTCTCCTTAGGATTTAAATTAAAAGTCTCATAATGGTGAAATTTTACCACAAACAAATCTTCACTTTAAAAAAAAAACCTCTAAAGAATAAATCTCAGCAAAAATGAAAATTTTCCATAAAAATAGACTAGGATGCAAGAAGGAAAGATGAAAAAATAAAATGACAAAATACTTGTAAATCTTTTTTTTAATTGCATGATGAAGTGAAAGTACTTAATGGAAACATAGCTATGAAGTCTCCATGAATATGTCATGTTTCTGCAGAGTCTGGGTCCTCTGAGAGAAGTCATTTATAGCTAATGCTTATATAAACGAGACATTCCAGGATAGTAAAGCTTAGAGACATCTCTCTCCCCAGAGGCAACCCTGGGCAATAAAGATAAAGACCTCTTCTTTCCTGCCTGCAGATTTGCTTACATTCCAGGATAAGAGCAATCTCTCTCTGAAGGGAGGGTGGGCAGATCCCAGCAGCTCTTTATAAGTCAGTTTCCTAATTCAGGGTTCTCCTGAAATGCTCTCCATTGCATGTACATGTACATTCAGATTCTCAGCATTTCACCCCATGGGGATTTGGACTTAAGAAAACAGTGCCATGAAGCTACTCTGGCTGCTGCTTTTGACCTGAATAGTAAATAGTGCTTGTCTCAACCCAGGGGTCTTAAGTCTCCTGTTGGGGTGTGTGTGTGTGTGTGTGTGTGTGTGTGTGTGTGTGTGTGAGAAAGAGAGAGAGAGAGATTGTGATTCATAACCAGAAATATGTATTTGGTCTTCTGACCACTCCCCGAACCCTTGGAATCTCCTAAGCAATGGGAGCATATTTTGCTATGATAGTTGGTCTTTTGTTCTCAGTTTCTGAAATCACTTCAGAGCCATAAAGGTTAAATGGGTGTCTTGTTATTCATAACGAGCCCCTTTCATCTACAATCGAGTTTATATTAACGAGGTGACTACAAATTTCCTAAAGATGGGGTGGGCTTGGAGTCTGGTTGCACGGGAACCGACCATGAAGAGAGGGCTGGAACTTTCAATCCTACCCCTTAACATTCAGGGAGATTGAGTTTAATCACCAATGGCCAATGATATAATCAATCGCACCTGTGTAATGAACCCTCCAGAAAACCCCAAAAGAGCAGGGTTCAGAGAGCTTCCACGTTTGGGAATCAGAATGCTACCACGTGCCACTGTGCTGGGCCTCAAACTCCATGGGGAGAGAAACTCCTTTGTTTGAGATCTCAGCCTGTGTATCGCTTCATTTGGCCATTGATTTATATCCTTTAATATCCTTTGTGATGAACCGGTAATCTATGAGTAAACTGGTTTCCTGAGTTCTGTGAGCCAATCTAGCAAATTAATCAAACACAAGGAAGGGATCACGGGAACCTCTGATTTATAGCCAGTAAGTCAGAAGCCCAGGTAACAACCTGGACTCGCAATTGGCATCTGAAGTGGGGGCAGTCTCGTGAGACTGAGTCCTTAACCTGTGGAATGTGATGCTATCTCCAGGTAGATAGTGTCAGAGTTGAACTGAGTTGTCGGGAGAACTGCTTGGTGGTGTGAGAAAACTCCAACACGTTCAAATTGAGAGCAGAGTCATAGGGGATTGCACTCTTCACCATTTCTGATTTAACAATAGTCTTTAGTATCTATATTAGAAAATAAAAAGGCTAAAAATTTATGAGCTAAGCATTCAACATAAGAAATTAGAAAAGAACAGCAAAATGAATCCAAATAGAAGGAAGAAGATAATATATTTCATTTAATTTGAAGTGTTATTGATTTTTATGCATTGTTATTTTATATTTATATTCTTAGACTTAGACATAGTTTTTCCCACATATCATTCAATTATTTTTCAACTCCAAGTTATCAATGTCTGTAATTTTTCTACATAATATTGTTTTCTGTGCTATCAGGAACACGAGTGATGTAGCATTTCTTAAGAGAGTGTGCCACTACTGTCTTGGGGATTTTGTTCCTTTCTACAAGTTTTGGTTGCATATGCAGAGGAATGACAAGTATGTCATAACTGCTAGCTGGCTGACAACAAATAAAAGCCACATCCACATTTAAGGTATGTTGTGATAAGAAAAATTATATACCTTAGAATCAATAAAATATGGAAATAAAGATAAGATCAAAAATTAGTGAAATTAAAAAAAGGAACAATAGAAAGCATAAGCAAAGCCAAAATGAGCTCTTTGAAAAAACTAATAACAAACCTCCTGAGAAATTAATCTAAAATAAGATTAAGGCTCAATATTAGCAATGAAGAGGTAAACATAACTGCATATATAGCAGAGGTTAAAAAGATAATACTATTGTCAACTGAAAAAAAAATGCACAACCTAAAAGGTGAGAGTTATGCTTTATTCAGCAGACATTCTTAGGACTTTAGCTGGGGCCAGTATCCTTTGTTTTCTCATCCTGACTCTCTTCAGGGTGCACCGTTGGGGGTGGCTGCAGTCGGACGTCTGCTAGCTGGTGGGCATTCCTTGTTTCCTTCCTGAGTTCCCTCAGGGCTCACTTCTGGGGGTAGCTACAACATCCTTTATTTACTGATATGGCAGGCTGCTTTCCTAGTCCACACTATGAGTAACTTTTTGATGATATATTTGAAATTTTAGATGAATAAAAAACTCATAAAAATGAAAACTTACTAAGATTGAATCAACAGGAAATATAAACCCTGAGAATTTCCATAAATATTAAAGCTTTTAAATCAGTAATTAAAATTATTACCACAAAGAAATCACCAAATCCAGATAATTTATAGAAAAATCCTATCAAACTTCCAAGAAACATATCATTGTAATATTTTACAAACTCTTCCAAATACTAAAAAAAGAGAGAATATTCCTCAATTTAAGTTGGCTGGTATAATCATGATATCAAAACCAGACAAGAACAGTACAAGAAAGGAAAATTATAAGCCAATTACATTCCTGAACATGAGTGCAAAGACGCCAATCAAAATGTTAGCAAATTTAAGCTAGAATTTAAAGAGAGATAATATATCAAACTTAAGATGAACATATGCCAAGAATGCAAGAATGTATTAATCATGTTAACAGATTAAATTAGAAAGAAATCATCTCAGCAGTTTCAAGAAAAACATTTGTCAAAATTCTACATGTATTTATAGTCTTTTAAAACCTCCCAACAAACTAGGAATGAAAGAGAATGTTTTAACCTGCTAAAGGATATCTTCATAAAATCCATTGCAAGCATCATTTTTAATAGGGAAATATAGGAAGCATTACCTTCATGAAAAGGAACAAGACAAGAATGCCCATTTTTATCATTTTAATTCAGCATAGTGTGGGAGGTTCTAACCAGCACAGTTAGATAATAACAACAAATTAAAGGCAGAGTACTGAAAAGAAAAAATGTAAACCATTATTACTTAAGGTAATATAATTATATCTACATAAAAAACTCAGAGACTTTACAGAAAAATTATTAGATATAATAAGATAATTTAGCAAGGAGCCTGGCTAAAAGATCAACATACAAAAAGTAATTACATTTGTATACACCAGAAATCATTAACTAGAAAACATAACATTAAAAAGATTCTATCGCAGACTCACAGACATAGAAAACAAACTTATGGTTCCCAAAGGGGAAAGGTGTGGGGGGAGGGATAAATTAGGAGATTGGGATTAACATATACACACTACTTTATATAAAATAGATAACCAACAAGGGCCTACTGTATAGCACAGGGAACTCTACTCAGTACTCTGTAATAACATATATGGAAAAGAATCTGAAAAAGAATAGATATATGTATATGTATAACTGAATCACTTTGCTATACACCTGAAACTAACACAACATTATAAATCAAATATACTACAATATAAAATACAAATTTTAGAAAAAGACTTACTGGGCTTCCCTGGTGGCGCAGTGGTTGAGAGTCCGCCTGCCAATGCAGGGGACGCGGGTTCGTGTCCCAGTCCGGGAAGATCCCACGTGCCGCGGAGCGGCTAGGCCCGTGAGCCATGGCCGCTGAGCCTGCGCGTCCGGAGCCTGTGCTCCGCAACGGAAGAGGCCACAACAGTGAGAGGCCCGCGTACCGCAAAAAAAAAAAAAAAAAAAGACTAAGGTACAAACTTTTGCTATAAAATAAATAACCTACGGATGCAAAAATAAATAAATAAAAAAGATTCTATCTACAAGAGTTATAAAAACAGAAGATACTCAGAAATAAATCTGAAAGCGATATATGAGACCCATATGGAGAAAAATTCTAAATTTCATTGGAAGGCATTAAAGAAAATCTAAATAATCAGTAAGACGTGCCATGATTAATAAGACAACTTAATGTCATAAAGATATCAGTATAGTCCAAACTTATTTATAGAGTCAATATAATTAATCAAAATCCCAACAGATTTTTTTTTTCAGAGAACTTAGAAAGCCAATTCTAAGATGTATATGGAAGAACAAAGGGTCAAGAATAACCAAGACACTCCTGAAGACAGTTAGGTTGAGGGGACTGTCCTAGCAGATACCAAGATTTATTATAAAACTTTAGTTATTAAAACAGTGTGATACCAGCACAGAAATGGATAAGTTGACCAATGAAACAAAACAGAGACCTTAGAATCAGGTCCATGCACAAGTGGAATCTTGAATTTACTACAAATGTGGCATTGTAGATCATGAGAAATAGCCTCCCTTTGTCTAAAAGGAAGTGAAAACAGTTGTGATAGGGACAGAGTAAAGGGACAAAGTAGGTAATTAAATAGTTAACCCCACTAGGGGACTGTAAGTAAAGAAAATAGTAGGGGAGACCCCTGTAAATTAATGATCACTCAAGAAAGTAGGTTTACTTAACCACAAAACCAAGCAGGCTTGCTTAGCCAGAAAACCATACAACAGAAGCATGAGACATGCCCCCAAATAATAAAACAATGGTGGCATGAGACCCACATCCCGCCCAGTAAGCCCAATAAGTTAATGATTCCTAGGACACGCTCCTTTGCGTGCACTAAAAACAAAAATATTAGGAAAAGGTGACATTATACTAAAACCTGAGATGATTTACCATTTTTAGCATATGTTACCGCCTTTTTGCTTATTTCCATGGCACCATGACAGTCCCCACTTGACCATGTAGGGACAAGAAAACTCCCCCACCCAACATGGGGGAGGAAGTGATGATGGAAGCATGATGTCTACTCAAAAATGAGGAAGAAAATGGTCTTTTCCCCCTCCCTACTTTTCCTTTGATTTTAAAACAACAGCCCACTAAGTTCCCAGGGCACGGCACCCTCTCACCCACCCACTTTTTTTTTTTTTTTTAAACCAAACCAAATCATTTTATGGTGTAGTTTCCTTCTACCAGAAGATTACTAAAAATATAAATATAAAATCTCTAGAAAACACTTGGAAGAGCTCTGTAATATTCTTCTTTCCCCAAACTGGGGCCAACCTCTTTGTTCTTTAAAAGTTGATGGACTACATGAATGTCTTCATATCACTCACATTCGTTAACACAGATACATTTCTCTCCATGCAGGGGAATATGCCACCTTCCTGCCAAGTTCTGGAAGCTCACCTTGCATCTATCAGGGTAAAACTATTGCTGAATATGGGGATACAGGACAGTGGGTAACAGGGAGAGAAAAAACTCTGTGGCCCCAGCTTCCTTCTGTGGACATAGAAGACTGGGCCTTCATTTCTCCTCAGTACCCTGTCCTTGAGCAGACTGGGCCACCCGAGGGTCAAGTTTCCAGAGAAGGTGGATTCACCATGAGGGGTGTGTCAGGGGGGTGACTGACATGCTGCAGTCATGGGCAGGTCAGGTTGTTGAGATGGACACGGGAAGTCAAGTGGGGCTTTGCATACAGAGCTGGTCTGAGCCAGGGCCCTCAGCAGGACAGAAGTCACTGTTCCTACTGGCCTCTGGGCAACACTTAGCCCTAGCACCAGGCACTCTCTGTCGCATCTAGGACCTGATTTTAGCCTCAGAGAGCTCCCCCACCCCGGTAGCAGCATCACCCTTCCTGTAGAAGGATGGCTGGGATGGAGATCACAGAGAGACCACCCAGACATTCAAGCAGGGTCCCACAGCCCCTTATTTGGTACTAGACACGAATGGGAGGAACACTAGGATCACCCTGGCCATGGTCCTGGGACAGCCTGATAGGATCCCTGGGATAACCCTGGGTCTGAGGGCCAGGACCTCAGCAGCAGCTGGGTGTGGAGCGGAGAGCAGCTTGCTTAAGCCAGCCCAGGCCTGCCACCTCTGCACCTATGGCTACAATATCACCCGGCCAGAGCCACCCTGGTCTCTGTGAGAGGAGCAGCCCCAGAGTGCAGGAACCTGGTAAGTTTCCCGTCAGAGAAGCAAACCGAGCTTCTGGGATGGAAGCGCAGATGAGAGTGGGCTAGCTGCCAGCACGTGGGTTTAGTTCTCTTCACCCACCCACTTCTAAGCTTCACAAGCACCCTATTCTAATAAATCACTTCTTATCTATCACTTTGCCTCTCACTGAATTCTTTCTGTACTGAGACATAAAGAACCAGAACTCCTCGGAGCCCCCCAAAAATGCTACCTAGTGGTTTCAGTTGGTTAGTCATG
This sequence comes from Physeter macrocephalus, assembly GCF_002837175.3. NCBI lineage: Eukaryota > Metazoa > Chordata > Mammalia > Artiodactyla > Physeteridae > Physeter > Physeter macrocephalus. Next base: position 73,100,287 of record NC_041221.1, on the reverse strand, counting down.
GAGGACAAAATGGAATAGGATTCCTACCTCTGGAATCAAGCAATTCTACATAGATTAAGGACTCAAATCTGAGAGACCAACCTTCAAAACTATTAGAAGAAAATGCAGGCAGGTATATATCTTTCTGACCTTGAGGTATGGAAAATTTTCTCAAATGATATTTTGTATAAAAAGGGAATTCCCTGGCAGTCCAGTGGTTAGGACTCCAAGCTTCCACTGCCAGGGGCCCGGGTTCAATCCTGGTCAAGGAACTAAGATCCCACAAGGCACATGGCACAGCCAAAAACAAAAAAAAAACAAAAAACAAAAACATAAAAAGCAGTAACAAAAGAAAGAGTGATAAATTTGGCTACATTAAAATTAAGAGCTCACTAGCTACACGTGGCTACACTAGTGAACAACCATAGTCTATACAGTTAAACATTCATGTACCCTTTCACCCAGTAAGTCCACACCTAAACAAATTCCCTACAGCAGTGCTTCTCAAACTTCAAGCATCGGAATACTTGAAGGGCTGGTTAAAACACGGATTGCTGGGCCCATCCTAGAGTTTTTGATTCAATAGGTCTTGGATGAAGTTCAAGAATTTGCATTTCTAACCATTTTTCAGGCAATAACTGACACTGCCCTATATGACATGTACACAAAAGTTCATTGCAGCACTGTAATAGCAAAAAACTAGAAACAACATACATACCCATCATCAGAAGAATGGATTTTTGTAAAGTATGGTATAAGCACACAATACAATACTATACATAACTGTAAATGATTTGTTGTCAAATACAGCAAGAAGGATCAAGCTATATCCATTTATGGAAATAGAACGTTGATTTTTTTAAATAAATCTCAAGAAGATTACAGACAATATGATGCTTTTCTTCATAAAACTCAAAAACAAATAATATATTACTTGGACATAGATAAAACAATTTTTATTTTAAAAGCAAGTGAATGAAAAACACAAAATTTGGGATAGTCATTACCTCAGGGAGTGGAGAGGAGAAATAAAGATTATATTCATAGGTGTTCATTATATTATTATGCTTTATAAGTTACATATATGTCATATTATTTTGACATATATAAAACATAATAAAGAAAATAAAATATAAAAATTAAAATAATACTACATAGCACAAAATCTTAAATATCTTAAAAAATACATGTATTTATAGATGCAAAGAAAAAAAATCTGGAAGAAAAAATATCAGAATGTTAAGAGTGGTTATTTCTGGATTGTGGAGTTTGGATATATTTTTTCTTTTTGTATAATTGTATGTTTTCTACATAAATATGCAATGCTTTATAATTAGACAAGTTTGTTTCTTTTTATCTTCAACACATATGGGATTCAACTTGCTGTACTCAGTTAATCCCCAAACCCTCTGTTCATTTCTGCACTGCCTCAGTACAAACCTTTAAAAGGATCCATTTCTATTCTCTAGAATATATGTCTCAGATGTCTTTTCATATGTTCATCAATGATAACAGTAACAGTGATAGCTGACATTTATTAAGCACCTACTATGTGTCTTGTGTTCTAAGTATTTAGTGAATAAGTCTGGTTAATCTTTACAAAAACCCAAGAGCTAGGTACAATTATTTTTCTCACTGTACAAATGTAGAAAAAGAGGTACAGCGCCTACTTAAGTAGCCTGGATAAACTGCTTGCCCAAGGCCACACAGCTAAGAAGGTGGTTTCCCACGAAGAGCAGTAAAGAGGAAAGCAACAGTTTGCATTTCATGTTAAGTCCTGTTTTAGGGCCCATTTTCTCAGAAATATCTTGGTGAGATTATTCCACATACCAGCAAAAAGTGGGGAGAGGACTCATGGAAAATTTATTAGATTTCCTGATCTAATAAATCTAAAAAGCAATTGTAATTACTACTGATGACAGAACTTCCTGGCCAAAATCAATATCTGTCTAATGAGCAGTGTTTGGCTATTCTCAATCTAATCAAGACAAGCAGAAACCTGGATGACATCAGCAGTGGTCAGAGTCAAAGAGATCTCAGCTTCATCAGGCCCTGGGGACTCCTGCAGTTTGGTTCACCTTCCAAAGAGAAGAGCCCAAAATTCACGAGCTGTGCTGTTGACTGCTAGAGAAAGTTTCAGCGGCGATTTCCTTCACTGTCCATGTGCGTATACATTTCATCTTTCATGAGGAGATAGTCAGTCATCTTACTTGCCAGGTACAATGGAAAATAGATGTTATTGGGTTTTTCTGGTAACATCATGCTGGGATACTGAGGCCATATCAGTCCACAGATGTTGCCTTTTCACCAAAAGTGGCCTGAGTCGTCAATCGTGAAGCAGCTTATTTAATTTTATTCTAATAAAATCCCCCAATACATCACTTACTCTACCCAAGCCTAGTACCAAGGCTCTTGGGAGCTTCATGTTTCTGTCTTCTTTTCTCTATTTTCACCTTCCTTATACCTCAGTGACAACTTAGAGTCACTGAAAGCCCCAATTTCTGTCCTTTTAAAAAATGTCTATTTAGTTTCAATTTTAAGAAAGTAAGAATGTTGTTAGAAAACCCAAGATCTCAAATCTATGATGGTACAAAACATGGGGGACAGGCTGAGCATCCTGAGTTTGGGTCTGACCAGGCCAAGAGTGACTGTGGAAGCCAGTGGCTTGGGTCAGCTGGCAGGAAGGGCAGAGCCACACCCCAGCCCAGCACCTGAGAACAGAGGATAGTCTAGGCAGAGAAAACAATACCCAGTGAGCCCAAAGTATTTGCAGGGGTCCTTAAAAGTAGAAGAGAACATTAGAAGAGGGAACCAGAGAGATGGCAGCATGAGATGGACCCTGCCTGATGTTGTTGGCTTTAAAGCCAAGGATAGTGGGCAGCCTCTAAAAGCTGGAAACGGTAGAAAAATGTATCTTCTGAATTGATTGTTAGGCTCTACTTACAAATTTAATCCACATCCTCTTGTGAGCCATGCACACAGCCCCTCCTACTCCCACAATTCTATTTCCTGTCATTTTCTTAGTTTCTCTATTCCTCCAAATAGAGCAGAGCACAAAGGCCTTGGTGCAGCTGCTGGTACAGGCCACGCCTACCCCTCAGGAACCCTGGAAACACAACATATCCTTGGCCAGTTCTTAACTCCAAAACCCAGGGATTCCTCAACTATTGTTTCTCTGACTTTGAAGAACCTTAAGCCATTTAAAAACATTCTCTCATACAAGTATTCATTGCACTTCTATCATGTTCTAGGCATTGTGCTTATCTCTGGCAATCCAGTGGTGAGCAAGATAAACACTGTCTTTGTCCTTGGGAAGCTACTGAGGGAAAAAAGTAGTAAAGGATTAACCACACTTTTTTTTAGAAAAGCCAACACTTAAATAGACACAAATAGGTACTTAACACACATTAACATTTTATCTTCCCAGCAATCCTAAAGGTTGTTACTATTTATGTCCCCATTTTACAGATGAGAAAAATGAATTTCAGAAGGGTTAAGTAACTTGGCCAAGGTTATCTATCTAAATAGTAATGGAGCTAGGATTTAAACCCAGGCCATCAGGGCCCAGATTCTATGTTCTCAGTCTTTTCAATACATTATCTCTTTGTGACTCTGTGAATACAAATATTCCTTATACTACCCATTTTTATTCTGCAACAAGATCTACTTTATCTAGAGTGACAGAGCAGAAATAAGATTGCTGAAAAGCAGGGCAAAGAAAAATATGATCATGGTTAAATGCCTGACACCAAGCTCAGAAGCCCAGTCTAGTTTTGGAGGAACTTGTTGTGGTCCAAGAAATGATGCCAGTGTTAGATCTCGCTAACCAGACAGCAGAACTCTTTACTATTCACAATGTCCTTGCCCCAGAGAAGTATGACTGTGCTGCAGATAACAGCACTGGATAAGCCTGCTCTGGCCCCAAAATAGATCCCTGACTTTATCAAAACCAGATTCCATCTATTACATTCTCTCCTAGTACAACAGCCTGGATCTCTGCCTGAGACTTCGCTTACAAGGAAATGCAACTGCATTACCTGTATACAATCACTAAGAAACCTGCCCTCAGCCAAAAACCTCTTCCCCTCCTTGCAAAACTCAAACATGACCAGCTCCATGGTGGGTATTGCCCAGCAGCATCCAGCTGCAAGTGAGATTTGAAGCGTCACTGTGAGAGGTCCCCCAGTGAAGGAGGAGCCCCACTCTTTGTGTAGGACTTTTCCCCTGAGGATATACCCAGCTCAGTCCGCAGAATACACCAATGTGTGTCTAAGAAGGAAAGAAACAGGAAAAAGGGAATGAGACCCCTAAACTCTCCAGCACCTGCCTCCTAAGGTCAAAGAGACCCTAGCTTGATCCCTGTAAAAGATATGAACATACGGGATAAAGCCAAAATATTTAGTATTATCAGATAGAGCTTTGCTCCCCACCTTCTCTGAGGAATGCTGGATGAATAGACTGGACCATATTTCAGATGGTCTTGCTTTGGCTGGTCTAGATTGATTGATTGAGCAGCCTGATTCAAAAACCATTTGAGGGGCTTCCTTGTTCCACTGTCTCTAGGCCCATACTGTCTCTTAGTTCTGGAGATTTCACCAGGGTGAAAAGAGACAGGGAAAGATAAATCTATGGGAAAACACACCCCAAAGAGGGGAGTCTTTCCCTAAAGGTCCCCAGTATTGGCCTAAAGCTACCTACCTAGGAGAGAGAGGAGGAGGAAGCCTCCCAAGGGGCAGAAGTCTCCAGATTCTCTCACTGCATTAACAGAGGGAGCATTCCAAAGGAGACAGCTCCAGCTAGAACACACATGTGGGAGAACAGGCGTCAGTCTCGTGGGGAAGATTCAGGAAGGAACACACCCCCCCACACACATAAAAGTCTTGAACAATAAACAGGAGTGATGACTTTCTTCTTATTTTCTATTTTACTTAATTGTTATGAAGAATAGTAATAAAGTTAGAAACAAAAAACTTTTTAAAAAAATTTAGCACCTAGGACAGTGCTTATTATTCAAATATTTGTTGGGTGAATGCATACTCCCTTCTCCCAACCTAGAAAAAATTGCCAGACTTCCAAAACAGGTTCAGTATCCTATAACTACACACTGGATCCGAAAGGCTGGTAAAATTTTTGGCACATTTAGCCTCAAGCTTCCCTGCCTGTTTTGATATGGGACATCCCATTTGGGAGTCTACCTCCAGACACCTCCAGACGCCTCCTTCTTGCTAAGAGGGCAGGAGTGACCTGACAGTTCCTCAGATGCAATAGTGAAACTCCTCCATTATGTCCCACAAGGTCTGAAACAAATCCTATAGAAGCCAGCCACAAATTCAGAGCATAGGAAATGATGCAGACTTTCCTTTATTCTTTGGAGTATTGAATACTTATTGCGTTCAGGTAGTGTTCATACATTTAAACTCACTTAGTCCTCCTTGGGTCAACAAGGTCAGATCAAATGGGGGTAAAAACTGCCTTCTTAGAGAGCAGGTGTCATCATCTTAACCAGGCATCAGTGGCTTTATAAGACTGTCTCATTTTAAGAGTGCTGTGTCCAGTTCCTGGTGTCACATTTTTAAGAAAGTCTCCACCTGTACTGAGAAGACGTCTCAGTAGAGGTGCCCCCAACTCCTAGGTGAGAGAATAGACAGACTAAATGACGGCACATTGACATTGATATTCAAACAGTGATCTTCACCTGCTTCACTTTATCTTATTACGCCTACTTTCACCTCCTCTATCTCTGTGAAGGAAGAGTTCAAAGGAACTCAAGGCAAATGCCCACATATTTATGAAATATGATCTGTCTGCACTGAGCCTGAAAGGGGAATTACTTTTCCCTTTCCTGAGGGACATCATTAGCAGAGTGATAATTAATGAAAGGCAGCAGCCAGAGTTTGGTAAATTATTAATGGTTTCAATCAACCAGACGGCAGACAGCCCCTGTGTGCAGTTGTCCTTGGCGACAGTGTGGAAGTGCTCTGGGGAAACAGGGACGATGGACAGAGAATCAGAGCCGTGTGTGTAGCTCTGCCTTCCAGAGTCTGTACACACAGATTCAGCCTCTCTCAACCAAGCAGGCTGGATCTGTGTGTAGCTCTGCCTTCCAGAGTCTGTACACACAGATTCAGCCTCTCTCAACCAAGCAGGCTGGATTTTCACACAGCAGTGTTCCCTGCCAGGCTGGGAGCAGGTCCCTCTGGCAGACGGTGGATACTATCAGACTGTCTCTATAAAATGGCTAAGTGGGAATTAGGCCCGGTCCCAGGGACCTGTTAGAACACTGTGGGGAGGGAGTAGTGGGTCTTTTACAGCAACCACAGATATTGGGGGCCAGAGGGTAAAACTGAAAACTGCATTAGGAAATCAGTGCCAAAGTGTAGCTGAAGAGTGTTTCAAAGAGGGTTATCAGAGCCAACGGGTTGGAAACAAATGTCAGGAGCTGAGATACACAGACAAAAGGAATGACAGGCAACCTGGGAAAATGACAGGGAAGAGAACCATGTAGGAACAGGTAAAAGAAAGATTATCAGGACAAATTCCCAGGGGAGAGGGATTCAATGCCATAGCAGGAATCTTTCTTCCTCCTTACGTCCACCTGCATGGGTCCCACTTAAACAGGGCCTTCTATTACATAAAAGCATAAGCTCCTTGAGGGTGGCAACTTGACTGTTTTCTTCTCTGCTCTATCCTGGAGCCTATCACAGTGCCTGACACAGAGTAGGTGCTCAAAAATGTTTGTTGAAACAGACTCACAGATATAGAGAACTAGGGGTTCCCAGGAGGGAGAGGAAAGGGAGGAGGGGCAAGACAGGGGTAAGGATTAAGAAATACAAACTACTATGTATAAAATAAATAAGCAACAAGGATATATTGTACAGCACAGGGAAATATAGCCAATATTTTGCAGTAACTTTAAATGGAGTATAATCTATAAAATATTGAATCACTATGCTGTATACCTGAAATGAACATAATATTGTAAATCAACTATGCTACAATTAAAACATGTTTGTTGAATAATGAGTAAAGGAATGAATGAATGGATATAGCTATCTTACCATGCTAGCTATTGGCTAAAGGAAAGAAACATTGATAAGCATTTTTTTCGATGAAACCACATCAATTGTTACTTTGAGAAACAAAGAATTTACTGAAGAATTCATTGGAGAGTAGGAAGAATGGTTTCTAATATACATAAACATACAGCAAATAACTAGATAAATGTTCATTAGACATATATTTATGTTCTTCCCATAGATTCCTCTTCCAAATGACTTCTTCTTCAACCCTTCCCCAACACAGCACACAAGCGTTCTCACTCTCTGTCTCTCCCTCTCTCTCCCCCAACCCTTACTAAGTGCAAAATAAAAACAGAAAGTTCTTTCCATATTGCATGTGGTTAAGAAAACCACTCCTCCAATCATGATGTGATTTGAAGAATGAGAGGTGCCACTCCCACATGCCATCTTGGAGCCCTTGGTACTCTTTTTCCCTTTGGGGGTGTGTGCTGAGCCTTTGAGATCTCCAGCCAGGCTTTAGCAAAGTGTGAAGCAGATAAAGCTAGTCTCAGTGTCTCCCTATCGGGCCCTGATACCTCAGTCTTTCTGCTGTCACCAAAAAAGAGGCTGTGGAAAACCCACCCTAACATAAGTATAAGTAAATGAGTGGTCTGCGTCTTTCAGGAGTATTTGCTTTTTACATCAGAACCGCAAGAAAAGGGAGTTTGGGGAAATTTCCTTTGTGGGGACTGATCTAGTGAATAGAAGATGAGTTACTGAATAAAACCAAATTATGGGGCTTCCCTGGTGGTGCAGTGGTTAAGAATCTGCCTGCCAATGCAGGGGACACAGGTTCGAGCCCTGGTCTGGGAAGATCCCACATGCCGTGGAGCAACTAAGTCCGTGCGCCACAACTACTGAGCCTGTACTCTAGAGCCCACAAGCCACAATTACTGAGCCCACATGCTGCAACTACTGAAGCCCACATGCCTAGAGCCCGTGCTCCGCAAAAAGAGAAGCCACCGCAATGAGAAGCCCGCGCACCGCAATGAACAGTAGCCCCCACTCACCACAACTAGACAAAACCCGCACGCAGCAACAAAGACCCAAATTATGAATTAGAGAACCACCTCAAAAATTTTCCCCAGGACTCAGAGGGAAAAGATCAAGGTAAAAAGGAGAAAAGATATAGTTCACATAAACATAGATATAAGAGATCCTATATTTATGTAAAAGAATCCCAGAAAGAGAACTAAACATACAGCAGATATAAGAGATTCTATATTTATATAAAAGAATCCCAGAAAGAGAACTAAACATACAGCAGAGAAACAATAATCAAAGAAATGAGAAAAATATCTTTCACTTAACCAAAGAAAATCTAGAATCTTTCCATTGAGGGGGCTCAACAAGATTCAGGCGAGATTATGGAGACAGACCTACCCCAAGATACCCTGAGTGATATTTCTGAAGTGCAAGTATAGGAAATAATCTCTACTCAGGTACTGAGGGAGAGACAACACTCCAACAACAACAACAAAAATGACAATTACAGTGAAAGATTTCCCTTACCCCAATGCCAGAAAACGATAGACCAACAGCATGACAGGACACTTCTCCATCAATTACTAAAAACTATGTTTTTTGAAAAAGCAAAATAAACACAAATTCAAGTATGCGAGGATTCAGAAACACAATACCCAAGTAGCCAGTCCCCAGAAAGGCGCTCGAAGAAAGATTCCCATGCATTGGAATAAAGAACTCAAAAATTGAGACAATGTTAAGAAGAGTCAATGATGAGCAATACCAATAAAACTTAGAATTAAGTCAAGAGAAGTGTTGCGGGCTTCCTGTTGGCGCAGTGGTTGAGAATCCGCCTGCCAATGCAGGGGACACGGGTTCGAGCCCTGGTCTGGGAAGATCCCACATGCCGCGGAGCAACTGGGCCTGTGAGTCACAATTACTGAGCCTGCGCGTCTGGAGCCTGTGCTCCGCAACAAGAGAGGCAGCGATAGTGAGAGGCCCGCGCACCGCGATGAAGAGTTGCCCCCGCTTGCCACAGCTAGAGAAAGCCCTCGCACAGAAACAAAGACCCAACACAGCCATAAATAAATAAATAAATAAAATTTAAAAAAAAAAAAAAAGAGAAGTGTTGCTATTGGTTGGGTAGTTTAATGCAAATGTTAACATATTACTCCTAAGGTAAAAATATAGAAAAATTTAAATGTTAAAAACCTGGGTATAAAATACTAGATTATTTTAAAAAGAGTCTAGAAGGTACCAGTTATAAGTTTAAGATTCTACTACACAGCCCAATAGAGCTGCCGTGAGGAGTCAGGAAAAGGAGTAGTTGTAGGAGTAGCAGTGACAGGAGAGGAAAACCTGGAGATGGAGGTAAACTGAAAGAAGAAAAGCTATCAATAAATTAGAAAATCTATCAATAAATTCACCATGTCAAGCAGACAAGGTGAAGGACTGGCAGCAAAAACAGCAAGTCTAGAAAAGCACTGTTGGGAGAAATTTGTGATGGGGACAAGAGCAGGAGGAGCAGGTATGTGGTTCTCCACTCCCTGCCCAGGGTATAGAAGAATCAGACTGTAGCCTCTCAGAAAGGGATCCAGGCCCGCAGGCTGTGAGAAGTATTAGCTGCTCACCTGGCAGGATCAAGGGCTATGGCTGTAGGACATGGCGGAATCTTAGACTCCAATCCTGATCTTTCCACTTAGAACTCCACCAAGATTGATTGCTCAACCACTAGCATGTATCCATGGAGTCTGCTAGAGGCTGACTACTTCTCTAGGATGTAGATTAAGTCAGATGATTAAAAGGTCAAGTAAAATATTAATAGATTAAGTAAGATAAAATGATTATTTCAATAAATGCAGAAAAAATTCTTTGAAACTCAATACTCATTTATTTTTGAAAAAAAAAACAACAACTTATCAAACCAGGAATAAAAGTAAAATTCCTCAGTCTAAGAAAGAGTATATATATTTTTAATACACACACACACATTTCCTGTTAAACTTAAGAAACACTGTCACTGAAATCAAGCATAAATAAGAATGCCTGCTGTCACCTCTATGCCATTGACATTACACTGACAGACCCAGTCAATGTAATAAAACAGTAAGAAAAGGATAAGAATCAGAAAGGAAGCGAAAACTATCTATTTTCAGATAACGTGATTGTCTACATAGAAAATTCAAGAGAATATATAAAAAATATTTAAAACTAACTAATGGGAAAGTTCAGAAACATTACAGGATCTCATGTTTACACATGATATGTAACCTTCCTATATATCAATAAACCAGTTATGAAACATGATAGAATTTAAAAACATACATACTTGCAACAAAAAGATACCAAATAATAAATCTAAAAGTTGAAAAAATTCTAAAACCTAATAAGTCCGGAACCTACATGAAGAAAATTATTAGTTATTTTAAAATCCAAGCTTAAATTGAGGTGATTTTAGGTTTAATCTTTCTTGTTAAAGCCTGTAGTTCAAGTAAAGTCAAAACCAATTTGGACTGAGGCATATTTGCTTTATTTCCCAGTTGCTCAAACATAGAATATTAGATATGATCAAATAAAGTAGAATTCAGTCTCCAAATACCTCACCTGGAAGGGGAATCTTAGATGTCAGCCTGTCCGAATCCATGCAAGGCTATACAGGTAATAAGTGGCAGAGCCATGACTAGAAACCAGGCTTCCTGCTTCCACTGCAGTGTTGCCCTGCGCTTACCTCCATTCTGGTGAAACCACACCTGAACTGGAACCTAGAGAAAATCTAGAGAAGCTCCAGGTTCCTTAGAGATTCAAAGCCTCAGTGCTCTCCCCTCTGCAAGCATCTCTCCCCATGTCTCCTTCCTCTGGCATCTACTGTCCTCCCAGACTTTCAGATTCCTCATTTCACAAGTCTCCAGGAGTTCAATGGCTTCCCAATTTCCAGATTTCCAGATTTTCTAGACCAGTCAAATTTCCCCCCAAATTCTGGCATCTGAAAATAGAGATCCCAAATTTTGTTCTGTTAATGGAAACATTAGGAAAACAACCATCTATTTCCACTATCATTTCATAAAAGAAAGAACATTTTATAGAGAATGTACATTTCAAAAGGATGCATTTTATTGTATATAAATTATACCTAAATAAACCTGACTTTTTAAACGCAAGTATGCTAAACTTTGAATTAAAACAGTTAGAAATTGGATGTATCTAGCTTTGGTATCCCAACTTCCACACCACTTTACCATAAAGGATGAAATAAAACATCATTACAAACAGAAGAGTTTTGGAAAACTACCGCTTCAGACGTTTCCTGAAAGATGTCTTCTTTGTCACTCTTGACCATCCTTACTGCTCTTATCCATCCAGGCCCTCATCACTTTTTTTCTGGACTACTGCAATATCCTCCCACCTGCCCTTTCTGTGCCCATGTCTCCCTCTCTGGTCCCTCCATTAGTGTGCTATCAGAGAGCTTCCTAAAACACAGCCCTGATCACATCATCCTGCTACCAGGAATAAAGCCTTGGCCCCTTACCCCACAATCTGAGCCAAACTTGTCTCCTTCATCATTTTACACCACATGGACCCAGTGCTCACGTTATTTCTAACTACATTCTCTTTTCCCTGTGTACTTTCATTCACACTACTTCCCACACCTTAAACAAGTTTTCCCAATCTTCACCCTTTGAAATATTACACACTCTTCAAAGAATATTCAAATACCACTTTGTCTACAAGCCTTGATGACACACCTCTTGTGCCTTCTAAATTGATTTTTCTCTCTGTCTAGTATTAGACATATCATGTCTTATGGTGAAACTCTCACTTTATGGCGGAGACCTGGCTATCATCAATTGCTTTTTTTTTTTAATTTTTGAATTTTATTTATTTTTTTATACAGCCGGTTCTTATTAGTTATCCATTTTATACATATTAGTGTATACTTGTCAATCCCAATCTCCCAATTCAGCACACCACCCACCCACCCCGCCCCCCCACTTGCCCCCCTTGGTGTCCATACGTTGGTTCCCTACATCTGTGTCTCAATTTCTACCCTGCAAACCGGTTCATCTGTACCATTTTTCTAGGTTCCACACTGGCTATCATCAATTTCTATATTGTGTATATATAATTATTGAATGGACAATCTGCTTCTTCTCCTCCTCAGCATATGACTTTATATCCTACTTCCCTCAGAAAACAGAAGCCATAAATAACCACCCCAACTTCTTGCTAACACACCTACAAATTCACCTGCATCCGTGCACAACATGTTCTCCCACCTTCCCACTCCTTCAAACTAATCTTTTTCTTGGCTCTGAATCCCATCCCCTCATCCCTGACAAAAGCCTTGCTTCATCAATTATCTCCTCTTTCTTCTAAATTTGTAACCTCTTCCTTTCTTCTGATTCCTCTTCTCAATAGTGCAGGGAACACCAGCTAGAAATATTTACATAAACTATTTTCAAGCCAAAAAAATTTTGCTGATAGACCCTCAAGACTAGATACCCTGAAAAAAGCACACCCACACTTAGGAAGGTAAAGGAAATAAACCATAAACACACATTAGCCAGGCAAGAGAGAATTATATTCATCCATCACTGAGACAAAGAAGATTAAAAGTTGATGTCAGGACAACCACCCTCCTTATTCTCAGTCCTACTTTCTCGTGAGAAATTCCTAACCTATGAACATCTGTTAATTTCACCTGGCACCTGATTAAGGCAACTGTGTACACCCAACGGGGCCCAAAGAACTATTCACAGGGGTGAATAGCCACTGTGCCTCTCCTCATGGGGAATTCATCTGCTAAGAGTCCTTGGTCTTCTTTCAGTTCCTCAAGCATGTCGACATCTATGCTGCCTTTGAACATGTCAAACCCTCTGCCTGAAGCCCTTGTTGCAGAGTACTCCAATCACTGTGTCTTTGACATGACTGGCTCCTTATCCTTCAACTCTCGGCTCATATATCACCTTTCCTGACCACTCATTTGATACCACAACGTCCTTCGTAGAATTTCTAATGGCTTGTAATTTTTTTTTTTTTTTTTTTTTTTGGGGTATGCGGGGGCCTCTCACTGTTGTGGCCTCTCCCGTTGCGGAGCACAGGCTCCGGACGCGCAGGCTCAGCGGCCATGGCTCACGGGCCCAGCCGCTCCGCGGCATGTGGGATCTTCCCGGACCGGGGCATGAAACCGTGTCCCCTGCATCGGCAGGCGGACTCTCAACCACCGCACCACCAGGGAAGCCCATGGCTTGTCATTTTTATTTGTTTGTTTCTTATTAATTTTTCTCACCACTAGACTATCAAGCACTAGACTATAACTCTATGAGAACAGGAATTATGTCTATCTTACTTACCATTACGTTCTCAGTACCTAGCACATGGAAGGTACTCAAAAAAGTGTGGAATGAATGAATTATATGAAAAGCTAGCTCAGCATTGCAGTGGTTCTAGAACAGGAAGCTTAGCAGAACCACCTGAGGATCTTATTTAAACTAAACAATCCTAAACCCCCTTCCCTAACTACACTTCAAACTGTCAAAGGAAAACTATAGCTAGACAGTAGTTAAAGCCATAAAAACAGATTTTATTCAGGACTGTCGCAATAATGGAAAAGAGACCTCAGTATAGAACAGGGGTCAATTCCAAATACAGCATGGACAAGTAGTAATTTATGGCCAAGGGACAGGGTTGGGGGGTCTATGAATGGAAAGTTATTAAGAGGTAAAAGGGGAGATCCTGGCTAAACTCATCTAACAGGATCTTTGCTGAAGGTGGGCCAGGGTGATCAGACATCACCTCGGGGGTGGTGGAGGGTAAGGAGCTTGATCATATTTGGAGAGTGATCAGATGTCCAGGGTGGGGAGTTCTTGATAAACTGACTTAGCAGGGTTCTTGCTAATACTATATTTTACAAGGAAGCACACAGATGGGTCTAGGACAAGGTTCAGGAAGCTGACTAAAGTTTGGTCAAGCAAAGAATCTTTGTCAATACCTAGAGTCAGATGTGCCATTTTCAGGATTGGGAGAGGGTACAGGTACACAGATTCTGTACCTCCAGATTCTGGCATAGGATGAGGGGTATAATATCAGTAATCACCACGGGAAGGGGAATGCTTGTATGCAATTGAGAAAAGTCCTCCAGTAACTTTCACACATCACCAGGCCCCTGTGAGAAACACTGCTCCATCCCTATGCCTTGTAATATTATTCCCCAGATCTTTAGATCGAGCAGCTTGTCAACTTTCAGACCCCTGATCTTTCAGCCAATCTCAAAAGGTCTCTAAGGCACACACATGGAAGCCTCCATATGGGCGACAACTTTTCTCCTTTAAACTTTCTCGATCTTTAACATTCTTGTCCTCTACCAAAGGGACCTTCAATCATTAAACATACTAAGACATTCTAATTAGAGCTCCTCTAGAAGAGGAGTTCTAATACTGATAAAATGAAAAGGCAAAGTTACTTCCAACAAGCCACTTAAGATTAAATGCTGCCATCGTTAATGTAAAATGTTACTAGCACTATGAACTTAAATTCTGGGCACCCACACAAAATTTTTGGAAAAAGCCTTTTCATACCGAGCCCACAGATTCTCCAGCATCAATCCCCCATGAGTCCATACCCTTTAACTGTATTAAACAAGAAAGGATGGATGATATAGTAGAGGTAGGGGTGAGGGGGCAATTTAAAGGGGTTTAGAGCAATATTCTTATTCTTGTCTTTGAACTACAAATTCCTCCAACACTTCTTGCTTTTGGGTGAAACATTCCAGGGTGAAATAGGAAGCAGTTCTAAGTGTTATCCCTGAGGGTCCTATCTGTACACTAACCAGTGATTAAAGAAATTTCCTCATCTTATTTATGTAGGACTGACACGAACAGGAAGAGTTAAGGTACTCGAGAAGAAAGATAGAATTTCAACTGAAATGCTTTCTGGAAAAGCAGTGGACTATGAAACTATTAAATAACTCTTTTCAGTTTTTAAAGATTAAAATGCAACACATTTCAATCACAACTAAAGCCTGGAATTCAAATGGAAGTGTGACCCCCCCCAAAATACACTGGCATCCCAATGAGCTAATTTCTACTAAAGAAAGAAGAGCTTCTGGGGAATCTGGGAGTCCATACAGCCTGTTCTGGAGTGACATGGAGAGAAAAGACAAATCTTTGGAGTCAGAGAAGTTAGAGCTGAGATCATGATTTAGGATTGGGTAACTTGAGCTAGTTCTGTCTCCTCTCTTGGTGTCTGTTTTCTCCTCTGGGGTGGGGGCAGAGGAGTGATAACAGTATCTTGCAAGATTATTAGGAAGACCAGCCATGATAACAGTAACAATAAGAACACTGCAAAAGGCAGTTGTGTATGAAAATACTTTTTAACAGCATACTCTAGGTCCCCAAGAATCAGTGGAGGGACTTTATTTTTAAATTCTACTACTACGCAGGTGCCTCCTGAGTTTGCATTAGGAAAAAGCATCTGTTCCTCTCATGATGCTTCTACCTAAATGTTACTTAGTTTGGTTTAAACCCCCAGAAATGTGACCTCGGGTAAGCACTCAGAAACATTTTAAGACTCTTAAACTTTACATTTAAGATTTTTGTATTTCTTGAGTTGAAACTGCCCCCATTAATTTTCACTTGTTCCCCTCAAAACTATTTACTGAAATGACTGTTATTCCTTTGAAGTGAGAATATTTCCAGGATGGTGTATTAAATAGTGCGAATGATTGTGTCTCACACCCTTAGGGCACCTGAAATAGCTATTTACCTTGCTTTGGACAAACAACAACTCCCAAAGAGCCCACTTTTTTTTTTTTTAACCAATGCATATCTTCTAATAAAGAGGTGTCAAAACAAAAGTCCTAATTTTTCAAATTGCTTTTAATGTGGCTAAAGTATGAGACAATTTCCCTTGTATTGGTCTCCCTGTTAAAATTAAGTATTCTAGCTAAAGCATTTAATAAACAAAATATATCAACTCAACTCCAACCATCTTCATTTTATTTCATCTCTCTCTCTCTCTCTCTCTCTCTCACACACACACACACACACACACACACACACACACACACACACACACCCCACACCACTGCAATCAAAGAAAAATTGTGTACAAAAGCTTGTGTGGCAAACTCCTAATTAATGATGAAAACTCCTTGGAGCCGCGGTGCCGTTTTCCCAATAGACTGCTATTTTAAAAATAATTCTCCTTGAAAACAACAGCATGATTAATGCCACCATTCCTGTTGAAATTATTTATGCAGAAACAACAAAGCACTATGAGCAATTATGAAAAACACTTTATTATGTATAATTTGTACATGCTTCAATGTGTGATGCTTGGGGTGATTTATTTTCCAGGTTGTGATGTCATCTACCAGATTTACCTGATCTAATTTTCATCCTGTCATGCCACCTACAAAAATACAATTTTCAAAGTGAAGTTCTCCTTCTTTACTTAAATAAAAAGTAAAAGCTTTTTATTTGAAAAGGCTCTGAAAAGCTTGTCAGACAGATAAAATAAGAATAGAATACTTTGCACACGCATCAACACCATACAAGGCATTACCCTTCACACAGTAACACCTAATGTGTTCTTTTATTTGGAAACAGCAGGAAAAGAGCCCCCTTTTCCTCAGAGGGAGATGCAAACTTTGCTGTTAAAGCCAAACTCCGGGGATGAAGGTGTGGTCCTCTGGGGAAAGTGGGGGCAAGGGGGACTTATGGAGAAGGGTGGACGCCTCATAAGCACTTCAGGAGGAAGGAATTGCAAGAGGTTCCTCGGGGACAGTCGCACAGCTTCCCGATCCTAGCTCCTTTTCGCACAGCGCACTGCTCTCCCGCGTCACACTGCGAACAACACAATGTGGAGTCATCCTGCACAGGCATGCCCATGCTCCCAACAGGCACGTCTCCCCATCAACACAAAGTCTGCCTCATGGGAGAGACAGGTGAACCCTACCACCATCACCATGGGTCTAAGTATAGTCAGGCCTGAAACGAGGAGAGCCTTGTGCTTATAATTTCAGCGAGAGAACATAAAAAGAAAGAAATTTAAATTATTGAACCCCTCTTACTTTCTTCTACCTTTTATGGGGAAGTTACATTTCCTGGCTCCTTTAATTGCTCATCCAAAAGAAAAAAAAAATCAACAAGACCTTTTTATCTAAGAGATAAACAATAGACCTATACGTTCTCACAACCCCTGCTCCCTGTATCCACCTCCTCACCCCAAGAAGAAAGATGAAAATGTGTGTGTGTGTGTGTGTGTGTGTGTGTGTGTGTTCTTCAAGGAAGGTGACCAGACCTGAATCAAGATTTTTGACCCTAGGACTTAGATTTTTTAAAAAACTGGCAGTGGTCCGGAAGGCAGGAAGAAAATTAGAGGAACAAGCACTGACTGGATTTAAGGGCTCTTCCAACTCAGAGAATTCTTTGTGAGCTGAAAAAAGCACATTTTTAGGAAATACTGCTTTCCACAGAAACCCAGGGGCTGATTCCTGGTACAAGCTGTTCAATCCTCCGAAATGGTCGATCTACTCTTTAACCTTAGAGACCAAGGGGCAAGGGCTTACGGTGGAAACAAAGGGGAGCCCACAGAATTCTGCAAACCCTTCATCTGAATTATTAGCCACATCCTGGAGAGAAGGTTGTGTAGAAGACTCCAGGTGGTGTATTTCCTCTTGGAAAAGCATGGGGAGGGGTGACCCCAAAGCCTTACCATGGGGACTTGGCCATACTTCTTCTCATAAATCGGAATACGTTTACTCTTGAGCTTCTTCAGAACTTCCTGCAGCGCTTCGATCTGCAACACACCGCCCGCAGAGCCCCAAGTTGCCGCCTTGGCTGGGCGCCCAGCCCCGGTGCTCTCTTCCAGCCCTAGTATAAGGAACCCCGGAGCCACACACACTCCTCCCCTGGACTCCACAAAGAGGGATGTTCAAGGGGTGGAAACTTAGCGAGCGCTGTCCCACGAACTGAGCGCAGGTCCAGGAGCCTCGGAGACTCCTGTTGCTCCGAGGAGCCCGGATCAGGGACTCGCTCTACAGACTGTCTAGAGCCCGTGGGCTCACGACGTTCTTCGGGTAACAGCGCGAGCCGGGAATCCGTGCCCACCTCCCCGGGCCCTGACTTGGGAATGGGGGTGGGGAGGCAGGGAGAGAGGAAGCAGGCGCACAAAGGAAGGAACCTCGCGGCAGCCCCGCGGAGTCTGGGGCGGGTGGGGGGATACAGACCAGCTCCTTCTCATGGGAGGCATCCTCCGCGGCGGAGTAGCTGTCCAGGGCTCGCGGCTGGAGCTCGGCGTCCTCCTGGGCTAGGGTGCCCAGCAGAGGTAGCAGCAACAGCAGGGCGGCACCCAGGAAGGGCAGCAGCCGCAGGCGGGGGCTCTCCATGGTGCTGAAATCCGGCGCTACGGGGGCACCCCGCGCTCCCGCCTTTTATAGCGAGCCTGAGCCTGGGCGCAGGCAAGAAGGAGGGGGCGATGAAGGAAGGGGGTGTGGAGGAGGGTCCGGGTCAACCGTCTGTAGGCAGCGCTTCGCCGCCGCTTGACGTCAATGCCCGCTGGGCTCCAGGCGCCCCGGAACGAGGCTCTGCGCACAGATGGGCAAGAGCACGGAGAACAGGGACCCCGCGCCCCCAAGTGCAGTCAGCCCCTCGGCAAGGGACGCTCCCCGAGGGGCCTGAGCTGAAGTCGCGGGGCAAGAGGTGAGGGATGGAGAGCGGGAGGGGACTAGGAAATGGAAAATGCCTTCGAGTCAAGGCACAGACAGAAGAGTCCTTCCCCATCACTGAGCAGCCACAGCGGCGGCACGATCCACCTCCCAGCCCCGCCGTGCTTCTTATCCCAGCCCCATCTGTGGCAGCAAGAAGACGGTGCTGCCTCCAGGCAGGCGTGTTTGCTGAGCACCTTACGAGGTACTCTGTGGTGGAGGGCAGGCAAATATAGTACGTAAAAGAAAGAGAAAGCATGGCCTTTCTCATGCTGGGTTCTTTGGTGGAGTCTGTGTGGTAATGAGAAAAGAAGGAAAACAGAATAACCCCAGTTCAGCGGCGGTGTGCAGAGTGAAGAGAGCCAGATTCTGGTTTCAGTCCTGGCTCTACCACTTACAAGCTGCATGACTTTGGACAACATAAAGAACATATCTGAGCCTCACCCTTCTCTTTTGTAAAACTGGAATTTTAAAATGTACTTCACAATGTTTTCAGGAGAACGGAATGACAGATTAGGTACGTAAAACCCCTGGCCCTTAGCACAACGAGCACCAAGCCTCTCCTTTGAACTTTGAGGCTGACCAGACCAGTGGCTGTGTGTGCAGTATCTCGGCTTTTCCTCAGGGCAAATTCAACCATCCTCAGAACCCCTCCTACCCACTGCCCACCCCTGATATCTAAGAAGGCTAACTAGAAAGAAAGAAAAAGGGGGTGGAAAAAAATGCAACTTCCTGATTAGGGAAATATCTCCAAAGATTAAAAGTCAGTGGTGAGCCAGCTCCTCAGTGACTTGTGAAGACTCTGTTTTTTCAGAGGTTGGAGTCCCTACAGCCTGAACGCAAATGAAAGCTCCTGTAGGGGAGGCGATGTTTTCCTACTTAGACCTAGAGGCTTATCCCACCTGCCTGCCCACCTGGCTTCTTCTCTCACCACACCCTCTTTTTCTCAACTGCTCCTGAATCTATCCGCTCTCGTCCATGCCCATTACTACCACCCCAGTCCTGGACAGCTGCCCCAGCCTACTTCTTGCCTACCTCCAACTCCCACCTCATCTTTTCTTGCTTTCCTCTAATCCATAAGTCACCCCCAGTCAGAATGTTTTTCCCCTTAAAATACACTAATGGCTTCCCATTACTTCCCGTACTAAGCAATGAATCTACATTCCTTACCCTGACTTACCAAGTACTACATGATCTGTACCCCTGTCCAACCTCATGTCCTACCATTCTGCCCTCTCCACTCCAACCTCAGTAGCCTTCTTTTTGGTCCTCTAACAGGCCAAGCTCATTCCCACTTGGAGGCCTTTACACTTACCTTACCTAGAATGGTATTCCTTCATGTCCAAATGATTGACTATTTCCTGTCATTGGAATCTCAGTTTAAATGTCCTTGACCACCCCATCTAAAGTATCCAATAATTTATTCTGCCATAGATTTATTGTTTAGCAGAGGCTTTGGGTCATTGGGATAGTTAATGCATAATATGTGTCTAGTTATTACATTTATCAAGTATTTAATTGTTACTCAACTGCACACTGGGAAGCAATTCAAGAAGTAATATCTCAAAAGAAACAAAGAAGTAATATCTCCTCTAATAACGGGCACGCATATTAACAGCATCAAAACATTTTCCTTTGAGATAAATGCAACTTGAAAATTAATCTAGAACCTCCCGTAGCTCTGCCTTTCACACATACACACACAATTCTATATAATAAAACTTCAGTAGCAGCACATATTGCCACTCAAACTTTACAGACACATGTTGGCACTTGTTGCAAAACCCATCTCCAGTGATAAAAGTATTCTAAGCTTTAGAAGAAAAACAGTCCCAAATGAGATTTTAGCCCATCCTTCTGCAAAGATGGGGATATTCCCAGTGTAATACTTCCTCTCAAACTGTGATCTATACAGACACAAACAATAGCTTTTCCTTTGTGTCACTCCTATTGGAAAAACAGCTCAAAGTTCAAGTCCTGCTGACGTTTGGTTGGTGCTATCCTCTTCATGGAAGGAGGACACCACATTTAGTTGAGGGGTTGGGAAAGGGACCCTTGGACAATCCTGTGAAGCAAGCCACAGGTATCTTGGTCATTTACACGCGGCAAGGCTTTTTTCATCTATGAATAGAATGACTTGATAACTTATCTTTAGGGATCATATGGTACAATAAGATTTAGATCATTTTATTCCCAGAGATAACTTATGTAAGTTATAACAAGGGAGGGCACAAAAGCATGAGATGTTCTGCAGTCTGTACACCATGCCCTGGCAGGATAATTTATGTATTCTTGCTACTTTCTAATGACTTCATTAGAAAGGAAAAAAAAACCACCTTTGACATCCCCAAGCAAGTAAAGTCATAAGTGGATTTAATCACTACTTCTCATCTCAGATATAGAAATGGGAGTCAAGTCACCTCTCAAAAGAGAAGCACTGACCAGGATGTGTCTACGGAGATTTACTGTAGACAAATCTCTCAATCACTCCTCCTAAGATAGAGCAGGTCTCCCGTTCTGCTCTTTGAAATAGCTCAAGAAGAGAAATCTCATCAGCAGAGAGCTGAGAAACTAGTGCCAGTAAGATCTACTTATAACGTACTGCTATCCAAATTAAAAAGATTGGAAAAACCTCTTCTGACCGTTGTCTATCTCTTGGAGTTCTAAAATTTTCACTATAAAAAATTAATTAATTAACTCATTAATTGATTTGTGACTTGGCAAGAGAAGAGAGTCTGGCTCTGGTCTAAAAGCCCTAAATATATAGGGGCTGGTCAGTACTACTAAATGATAACTCTGGAGCCCTAAAGTGGTAAATAATGAGAAGACCATGGAGAATCAGACACCAAAATGACATTTCAAATTCCAGTACTTCCTTGTCCCTCCTTCTTTCAAATTTTGAATCATTTCTTTTCCTATATGGCCCGCAATAGCACCAGCCTTTTGAATTGTCATATCGCTCAAATGTCAGAATACTTTGTTGTCCATTAACGCCCTCTCTACCCCCCACAACCAAGTCTTGTTCAACAGTAAAACTTCCTCAGTTTCATTAACTTTTTTTAAAATTAATTAATTAATTTCTTTGCTGCTTTGGGTCTTTGTTGCTGTGCGTGGGCTTTCTCTAGTTGCGGTTGAGTGGGAGCTACTCTTCACTGCAGTGCACGGGCTTCTCATTGCAGTGGCTTCTCTTGTTGCGGAGCACGGGCTCTAGGCGTGTGGGCTTCAGTAGTTGCAGCGTGCAGGCTCAGTAGTTGTGGCTCGCGGGCTCTAGAGCGCAGGCTCAGTAGTTGTGGTGCGCGGGCACAGTTGCTCCACGGCACGTGGGATCTTCCCAGACCAGGGCTTGAACCCGTGTCCCCTGCATTGACAGGTGGATTCTTAACCACTGGACCACCAGGGAAGTCCCTTAAATCCTTAAATATTTGTATTTAAGATTGTTTCTCTTTACCTGTGTTTGCTGCACTTTCCCCCCAAGTTAAACATCATTCTGTCTCCTTTGGTACACATTTATAATCTCTCAGGTGGCACACTTTCATTTCTACATTGTTTGCTCTCCACCCTCCCTGCCTCTGGAAGACAGATTACTTTCCATTGGCATTCATCTTGTTTGCTGACTTTCAGTCCAGAGCCTTCCTTCCAAAGGAACTGATGTTCACTCTGTTCTGACTAAACATCTTTATCACTATGTGAAAGAAAATAATCTTCCAGGGAAGGACATTTGGTGTTGGTGCTAAATTGGGAGGTGTTGGAGATGTAGTAGGGAAGAGTATGTGCTTTACAGGCAGCCTCCAAAGGAATAAAGCAGGGGAAACTAGACAAAGCTTTTCATTAATTTTTTTTTATGCTTTCAGCTAAAAGGCTTTCAATTTCAAGGTTTTCAATTTTTGAAAATATGAATGCCAATATGTTCACAACACTGCTAAGTACTAGGAGGACTGCTAAGATAATCAAGACAAATTCTTGCCCTTGATCTTTGGGTCTGGTCATGCCCATCAATACCCATAGTATAACAACTCAGTGAACTTAGGGTCCTAATAGAGAAGGAGAAGCCCAGAAAATTCAGAGATTAATTCCCTCTAAAGATAGAAAGCTTCACAAAAAAATGGCATGTGAGTGGGTCCTAGAGGGTGGGTAGAATTTCAGTGATACCAAACGTTCCACCCTGGGCCTCGGGTACAAGCAGGCTATGTAAATGAAGTCACAGAGGCAAGGATATCTCAGGGAACACTGACTGATCTGGTTTGCTGGTGAGTAGGCTACATGGAGAATCTGAGAGGTGGCAACATGTAATGGGAAACATGACTAAAAAAGGAACTGTAGAGCAGAAAAAGAACATCCAAAGCAGCAATAAATAGTTCCAATTTTGGATCCAATGAACAGGAAACACGAGAATAGATGAACCCAAATAATTCAATTTTTAAAATACTAACACTAAAAGCAAGCTTCTTTTTTTTTTTTTTAATTCCCCCTCCCCATATCCTCATGTCCATGCTCTAGTAGTTCTGTGAAAAGCAAGCTTCTTGACCTGAAAGGTCTAGCCTAAGAAAAGTAAGATATAAGGAGGAATCACTGATGAAGAGATACTTGTCCCAGGACAAAGCAAGCAATCTTTCTCTGGTTTCTTTTGCATAGCACACCTGGAACACAGGAGATGGAGTGCCACACCTAGCCCACACTCCCTGTGCCACATCTATCCCGTCTTCTCCTCTAACTCTTCTGGATCCAGATCTCCTAAGCTTACAGAAAGTATAGGGTTAGCACTAAAGCAGTAGACTAGGATGCCCCAAGAGATGAACTCTATGACTTAATAGTGAGCAATTTGAATCCTTCAATGGCTGCTCGTTGCCCATAGATTCTAGTTAACTTCACAACAATGGTGCTGAAGTTTCTCATAATTTGGTCCTGGCCCAAATTTCCAATCTCATTTTTCTCCATTCCCAACAAGTCCCATCAGATATCTTGTATCTTATTTTGCAGGCACACCATACTTATTTCTTAATTTTGCACTGAATTAGAGAAATAGACTAGGTTATGCTAAGTAACAATCAAAAATCTCAGTGACTTGAAAAAAGCAGGTATATTTCTTACTCATGTCGCATGTACATCAAGGGTTGATGGAGTGCTGTGTTCATCATGGTCAGTCAAGGACCCAGACTGACAGAACATTCACCATGTCTAATGTTTCTGGTTGTGTTCCAAAGGGAAAAAAGAGCTCTGGACAGTCTTACACAAGCTATTAAAAGCTTTGGCCCAGAAGTGATATTTCACTTTGTTTCCAACTCACTATCCTGAACTAGTCACATGGCTCCACCAAGGTAAAAGGGACAAAATAAGAAGTACAGTGCTACCAGGAACCTAGAATGCATTAATGACCACCACATGTTCTCTGCGTATTTGTACCTCTGCCTCTGTCCATGTCCTTCCCTATGAACCACACCCTGAACATCTAAAAAGCTCATGCTTCAAGATACATCTTACCTAAAGCTTTCCTCATCCACTGCTCCATCACACCACCAGGTTTGCCTTGCCTTTGTTTCCATAGAGCTTTGTACATATACTTATTAAAACACCTAGCCTGCATTACATCATATTATCCTATGTCTATCTCATTTTCTAGACAAGATCTTTGAGGGCAGAGAATATATCTAGTCACCTAGGTATTCTCAGTATGTAGCATGGCACCTGATACAGATGAGGAGGGGAACATTAGTTGTTATGAAATGAAAGATTACCTTTAGACACTAACAAGATGACCATCCAATAAGGTACACAATCTGTTACAGAATAGCTTCATCCAAGCAGCTTAAAAGTACTACCAATTTACTATCAAGAAACACCATCGTCACCCTTGTGTGAGGGGAAGAAATGTGCCAGAAGGGGTAAAATTGTTTCACAGTAGTCAATTTCAGAAGTAGGATTTCTGAGGTTCAGACTATGGCCTCTCTCAACATTTCCTCCAATAACTCAGGGCATTTCAGTTGCAAAATGGAAAAATTTTCTCAAATGCAAAACTTGCTTTGTCAGTAGGAAGAAGGATATTGTCTCCATGCTCTTCTTATAGACTTCTACTTCATTGCTTTCCCCTCACACTCACCATGGTGCAATATGGAAAGAAAACTGGAATAGGATCAATCCTAAAAAAATTCTTATGAAGTTTAAAACCTGTCCCTGATCACCAATCTCTAAATCATGGAGACAAGAAGAAGTGACTTTTGTGCTGGAGAGGGGTTTGGCTTAGACGGCATCTAAGGTCACTTTAAAAACAACTATTCTGGGACTCTTCTATGCCTCCTTCAGAACTCATCAAAGTGAAGTCTATTTCTTTTGACATAAGCTATAACCTCAGGAGAAACAGAATACCATCTTGCATGATCCAAAGAGGCAGGGCCTGAGGGCAAAAGTATATTTTATAAGAAGAAAGATTTTCAACAAGTTTCTCCTCTACTTTTTAGAAGCTCTCTGGCCCTGACATTTCTCCACTGCACATCAACAGAAGTTTAATCTGGTTCTGGTTTTAACAGTACATTCATCACATTGGCTTGGCTTACCAGCTAAGTCCGACCCCACTTCTCCTGTTCTGCAGGCTAGATGTATTGACATTCAGGTCTCTGTTCTTCCCATCAAACTGCCTCTCTAAAGCCAGACTGGCAGCCTCTGAGATGGATGGGCTAGCAAGCATTCCTTAAGCTCCTCCAACATTTGCAGGACGTCCACAGGGACCGCGCTTATTACTCAGGAAGGGGAGATTAGAGTGGGATTTGAAAAGACTGCAATCCAGAGAACACCAAGCTTGCCCAAGGTAACATGTCAACATTTTCCTCTCCTATTAATGATTGCTGGAAGACAGTTGTTTGAAAACCCAGTTTAACTTTATGAACAGTATTATAGACAAGGAAGGTTCTTATATTTTTATACAAAAGAAGCTTAGAGACTTTAGGGAAGGCAATCCAGTTAGAAGAGTGGGGACAGAGAGGCGTGTCTTAAAGCTGCACTTGCCAGAGAGTTGACTGTTTTAGGGGGATGTTAGAGAGGTGTCAATGAAGATTATGGACATGCTTAAAAACTCCTCAGCTTTCTTCAGTGCCCCATATTCCCTTAGTTTTCCACCCTTCTCTAGAAAAGAGAGCTCTTTAATAGTACTCTCCTCTCTTAGGCTCTGGGGCCTCTACTCCCATTCATCTGAGGATGTGAGCTATTCCTTCTCTTTTCTGTATATCATGGCAGTCTGTGGCTACCCCTCTCTCTGATGGTATATTATACTTTGTGTTCCTGTTCATGATTATTTAGTGCTCCACCCTGGGGTAGGATTATACTTTGGGTCCTGTTCAACTCATACATGACCACATGACTTGCTTTGGCCAGTGAAATACTAAGCAGAAGTACGGTGTGTTGTTTTCATGAAGAAGGTTTAAAAGTCAGTACATACTTGGCCCTGCTCTCTTTTTCTTCTTCCATGATGATTGGCAATGTTCCAAAAAGGAGTGGCTCTGTCAGCCTGGGTTATGGAGAGTTTTGGAGGGAGGAAAATATTGAGCACAGCTACAACCAACCTTCAGTGGACATAGAGTGTGACCAAGGAATAAACTTTTGTAGATATGAGCCACTGAGCTTGGGGGGTTATTTGTTACTGCAGCATACTTTAGCTTAATCTGACCCGTTCAGGTAGACAGACTACCATATCCATCAACACATCTCATAGATAATATTAGTTATCTATTGCTAGATAACAAATTACCTCAAAACTTAGTGGCTTAAAACAATCCATGTTTATTATCTCACCATTTCTGTGAGTCAGGAATGCAGGTGTGGCTCAGCAATGCAGGTGTGTCTTAGCTAGTTCCTTCAGGGTTTGTTATGGGGCTACAATCAAGGTGTCAGCCCAGGGTCTCTCAGAAGGCTGCAATCAGAAGAAGTTGGGGCTGCCGTCATCTCAAGGCTCAACTAGAGGAGGATCCACCTCCAAGATAACTCAGTGGATGTTGGTAAGGTTCACTTCCTCAAAGTCTATTTTACTGTGGCCTCAGTTACTTGCTGACTCTTGACTAGAGGCCACCCTCAATTCTTTCCAGGTAGCCCTCTCCATCAGAGCAAGCATGCGAGAAGAGCCTGAAAGAGAATGCCAACAAAAGAGCAGGCCCAGTCTCTCCTATCCTAATCACAGAAGTGACATCCCATCATTTTTGCCAAATTCTATTCACTGGGTCCTGCCCACACTCAAGGGCAGGGGATTACATAAAAGTGTGACTCTCAAGAGGCAGGGATCATTGGGAACCATGTTAGAAACTGTCTACCACAATGACTCTGTCAAAAAAGAAAAAAAAATTGATTAACACAAATTGTGCAAGAACCTAGGCTTGACTGGTGAGGTGAAGAAGAGAACTGCAGAATTTAACAACTGGGCTCTGAAACCCAAGAAATCTAAATATCTTGCCTAAGATATACAGTTAGAAGTCAAGCCAGAACTAAAATTCAGATCTGTATTATTTCCACTAGACAGAGATAAGTGAAATATTAAATATAGCAAGACAAATTGCATTCAACTGAAACAGAAGCTAGCCATCAATTGCTAATTGATTGTCAAATAAATCATCTAGACAATGAGTGAATAAGAAGTGCAAGGAAGACAAGCTCTTTAGGCTGGAGCAATTGGAAAGGTAGGTCAAGGAAGGATGGAATGTTTGAGCAGAGAAGAGGGGAAAGTGTTCTTGGCAAGGGATTGGTCAAACTGAGGGTTCTTCAGGGAATGCTAGTGTCATTGGAAAATGTTGCCCCAAGTGATTCTGATATAACCTGAATGATATAACCCCCTGGTTGAAGAGCACTGCTCAGGGGATTTTTGTATCATCTAGTGAGGTGTCAGGAAGCACACTTTGCCCTACAAAGATCTCCAAGGCCAAATCTTTTCAAGATTCCAATACACTTTGTTCGTAAAACATGAACAGCTCAATAGCTATATAGACTCTACCCAGTATAGATGGGTTGAGTCAAGTCACTGTCAGTTCAGCAAAGACGTCCATGGCCCCCTGATCTAATGGGTCATGAACACATCTCAAGGGGCTTTCCAAGAGCTCCTAGCATGCAGAGATAAGCCCCAAAAATATAATAAGTAATTAACCTTGAAGAAAGACTTATTTATATTCACCTTGAGCAGATACTGTGTTCCCAACTCTGTAGGTGATAAAATTGATAATTTAAGTAACTGGATCCAGGTCCCCAGACAAGTGGGAAGGTAGTTGGACGCAAATCCTCTGAAAAACTACTGTTTTCTTATTTATACCTTCCTCCCATTTTATTTTATCAACTTGGTCATTTTTGTAAGGGGGTTAAAAAAAAAGAGGGAGTAAAAGAGAAGGAGAAAGTAAAACTTGAATTCTAAAATAATTTTTAAATACAGTAAAAGATAGTGCCTAATGGTCAAGATTCCCCCTTGCTCCCTGAAAAACCAAGTCATTTTCCATTGGAAGCTGAAAAAATGGCAGGTTAAGGTAAGTCTCCAAGTGCAAGCTCTGACTTTCGAAATGTGAACTGGGACTGGCCACGTTATGACAGAGAACTTAATGTCAGGTACATGAGAGGCCTTAGGGCCTTTTAGCCGTTGGAAGAGCAAAGATCTCAGCCTATGAGGACACAAAACCCCACACGCCTGACTGATGAGGAGGGGGCCCTGCGGAGCCACAGTGACAAGCATTTGTGATGCTTTGTACCCAGATGCAAATGTCATTTTCTGCCATTTGCACTCTTGGCCAGGGTAGCCCTCGATGAAGACATTGCTGATGGACATGGCCTTTGCCCAGTGCCCTGCAGTGAGGGTTGGAATGGACGAAAGCTGGAGCTTTGCCCACAGCAGCCACCAGACAACCACAGAGACCAATGTCCTCCAGCGTTTGCTAATGAAATTTCTCCTTAGCGGATGAAAAGGACTTCTAAGAAACCCGTCAAGTTTATTGTATTTTTTTATTATTATGTTTTATTTCTGAAGCAAGGGTGAACAAAAAAGAGCAAGTAGCTTCTAAATGTTTCCTCTTTCCTAGGAATCTTAATATTTGCCATAAGATAGTCTTGATATTTGAGCATTTCAAAGGAAGACTTTGAAATAATTCTTTTTCCTTTCTCATCTTCTCTCTTTCTCTAGAATTCTATAAAATCTTAGCACTGGAAGTGCAAACATAAAAGTCAAAAGAGCCCAATTACACGTGAGTAAATCAGGAAGAGGTGAATGGGGCTACCCTGGAGGTGCTGGGAGACAGGTAAAAACAGCAACTTTGATGCAAGACTTCATAAGCCCATTTCTCTGACACAGAGACCTGAGGCTGGAGTGCTACTTATGGGCAAGCCCTACGTATTGTTCCTAACTTGGCTGCAGATTAGAACCACCCTGGGAGCTTTTCTAGTAATACCTCTCTAGCCTCAGACTCTGATTCAATCAGCCTGAGGTAGTGCCCAGGCAAGGGCCATTTAAAAGCTCCCCATTCATCTGTCAATGGACACTTCGGTTGTTTCCATGTCTTGGCTGTTGTGAATAGTGCTGCTATGAACATAGGGGTGCATGTTTCTTTTTGAATTATAGTTCTGTCTGGATATATGCCCAGGAATGGGATCACTGGGTCATACGGTAATTCTATTTTTAGTTTTCTGAGGAACCTCCATACTGTTTTCCATAGTGGCTGCACCAACTTACATTCCCACCAACAGTGTAGGAGGGTTCCCTTTTCTCCACACCCCCTCCGACATTTGTTATTCGCAGAATTTTTTTTTTTCAGTTTGCAAACTTGTGTTTCCAATTTTTTTTTTTTTTTGCAAGACATTTATTGAAGTAACAGATTTGGGGTTTTTTGTAGACGTTTTAATGATGGCCATTCTGACTGGTGTGAGGTGGGTACCTCATTGTAGTTTTGATTTACATTTCTCTAGTAATTAGCGATGTTGAGCATCTTTTCGTGTACCTATTGGGCATGTGTATATACAGAATGGATAAACAACAAAGTCCTACTGTATAGCACAGAGAACTATATTCAATATCCTACGAAAAACCATAATAGAAAAGAATATTTTAAAAGTAGATATATATATATGTATAATTGAATCAGTTTGCTGTACAGCAGTAATGAACACAACACTCTAAATCAACTATACTTCAGTTTAAATAAATAAATAAATAAATAAATAAATACTCCCCAAGTGGAAGCCAGACATATCTCACTCTTTCAATGATCAGATGGCCTTCTTGGTGCCTACACTGAACTAGTCTTTGGGTCAATTACCTTTGTTCTAGCCTTGGGGCTGCAAACTCAGATATCTAAGAGGGCCAGTAATGTAAGGCATGAAGAGGGCCATATACAAGGCAATAGAGAGTGGTAGAACTTCTGGTTTTTCAATAGATGGAAATTTGGATTTTTACATGAAACTTCCTGATTTTAAAATGCTGACAACTGATTTAACGTGAAACTCTTTTAAGGTACACAAGGCAATAGCCTTGGTTCCCCTTCACAGCAGTTCCTACAATGGGTCTTCAGATGATCTGGTTATCTCTTTCTTTCCAGGATAAACTAACAAAATTAAGGAAAGAGAGAGCAGGTCTACAGAGCTTGACTGCATGACCTGGTAAACACTGGCCCCCATCAATATGGGGAAGAGAGGTGGGTTCTCATTTATACCCTTGTACTTTTAGTTGACATTTAATAAGACTGTGGTTACAGAGAAAGCACAGGAATATCCCCATAACCAAGAGGGGTACCTCTGAGCCCAAGGCTAACCCTTAGGGTAACCCTAAGCCCAGGCCTTAGACAAGGATGTGCCACTGGGTCCAGGACTTCAGAAGAAACTCAACAAAAATAAGACGGGGAATAACTGAACCCCCAAAAGATCATTGTTGAGCCTTTCTGTTAGGATCACCAATAAGAGAGTGTGATGTATAGGAAAAAGCACGGCACTGAAGCCAGACACTTACCCACTGTACGGCACTAGACAAACCAAACCATCTACCAGACTCCACATCCATAAAATGGGCATAAAAATACCTCCCCCATAGAGCTGTAATGATGACATAAAATGAATGTAGAGGGCTTCCCTGGTGGCGCAGTGGTTGCGCGTCCGCCTGCCGATGCAGGGGAACCGGGTTCGCGCCCCGGTCTGGGAGGATCCCACATGCCGCGGAGCGGCTGGGCCCGTGAGCCATGGTCGCTGAGCCTGCGCGTCCGGAGCCTGCGCGT
>NC_041221.1:73050903-73069363 GCF_002837175.3 Physeter macrocephalus | reverse complement strand
CCTGCGCGTCCGGAGCCTGCGCGTCCGGAGCCTGTGCTCCGCAACGGGAGAGGCCGCAACGGAGGGAGGCCCGCATACCACAAAAAAAAAAATGAATGTAGAGCACTCAGCACAGTGCCTGGCACATAGAAGGCACTCCATAAACTCCCAGTCAGAAAAGGCAACGATTTTCATCCCTTTGTAATCGAATTAAAGCATCTCAGAACACTTACAGTTGGAGCGCTCTTCCAAACACCCAATTTAATTCTAAATTCCTTTTGTTTATCTGCAACAGCTGGCAAATACATGTTCCTTCCACATATGGAACACAGGTAACATATATCCCCTCCCTTCACAGCTCTTTTCTCCTTCCAGCATTTTCCCAAGCCTCTAGTGATTCCTGTTGCCCTCTGAATTCTGCCTTCCTTCCCACATACCTCAGGTAACGTCACGTATTACTATATCTACTATAGCACCTGCCAATCAGTTCACCAGGATGTGAAAATGTGAAAATGCCGCACTTTAGCAGTGTGCATACAGTCTCCCAACAGAATTAACCTTAGGGATGAGACTGTGTGCTGTTTACCTTTTCATCCTCTTCAGATACAGAAACATCACCCAGGAGACCAACATCACCCAGGGCACCTTCTCCCAGCCTCTTTCTGCAAAGCCCTATCTTGCCTCCAGCACCCACAGCCAGTTCTGAAATTACATTTACCATCTTGGTGGGCTTTGCATTCTGCAAAGCAGCTACATTCGTGGTTCACAACCTTCCACGAAATCTGTTTACGTACAGTTTAATTTACAAACATGTAGTGACTTCTATCTCCAACCACTCTACTAAGGCCTTGAGGAGGACAAGCTGAACAATACAGAGTCCTTTACCTGAGCTCCCACATTATAGAACAAGTTTTCTTGAGGAGGTGACATCCCATCAGTGGTTAGGCAGCTTTTTATTAATACTTCTCTGCCCTGTATCTCTTTACCAAGATATCCACCTCTGATTCAGATTCCCTGGCCCAAAAGTGGAGTGGGTATGACTATTAACTAATATAACTGATTTTTTGTTAATTTATTTTTATGAAGGTGACATTGGTTTGCAACATTATGTAAGTTTCATGTGTACAATGTTATATTTCTATTTCTGTATACACTATAGCATGTTCACCACCAAAAATTTAGTTTCCATCCATCACCATACAGTTGAAACCTTTTAGCTATTTTGCCTTCCCCACCCTCCAACTTTTCCCCTCTGGTAACCACTACTCTGTTCTCCATATCTACATGTTTGTTTTTGTTTGGTTCGGTTTATTCATTTATTTTGTTTATTTTCTTTATATTCCACACGTGAGTGAAATCTCACAGTATTTGTCTTTCTTTGTCTGACTTATTTCACATAGCATAATACCCTCAAGGTCCATCCATGCTGTGGAAGATGGAAGAGTTCAGCCTTTTTTATGGCTGAGTAAGATTCTTTCTATATATACCACATCTTCTTTTTCCATTCATCCATTGATGGGCACTTAGGTTGTTCCCACATCTTGACTTGACGTAAATAATGCTGCTATGAACACTGGGGTGCATATATCTTTTTGAATTAGCTGTAACTGATTATTTAAAATTAAGAGCTTTCATGTGCAAATAGATCTGGAAGGAGGTCAGGGTATGCTACCCCACAATATGCCACTTTAGCATAAGGATTATTTTGACAAGAATTTGAGCTGAAGGCAATTGAGAATCAATAAATGCAGAAAGAGTTCTCTGCCCTCCCCTTATCTGCCTATAAGCAGAAAATAATTTTTTCTTTGTGAAGGTATCCCCCTCTCCTGTACCAGAAGAGGAGTGACCCTTATCACCGAAGATAGAGAGACAGCAACAAGTTTTGCAGAAACAAAGCTTACTAAAATAGCCCTCCACTTCCATTAGTTTCCCCCATGTATTTCCTAGTCACTTCCTTGCAATTTATTGTCCCTTGAAGCTCAAACCCTCTTTCCTTTGTTAAGAAGCGTATATATAAGCTCCCAAGTCTAACTGCTTCTTTGAGTTCCACTTTTTTTCTGTGAAGTCCCATGCATGTAAATATTAATAAAAATTGTGTGTTTTTAATCCTGTTAATCTAGCTAATGTCAGTCAGATTTGCAGGTCCCCAATCACTGAATCTAAGCGTCTGGAGGAAAAGATTTTCCTCCCTAACAATTTCCTTCAAAGCAGACATTCTTGGAGACAGTATACTTACACTCCAAACCTAAACACCTGCACCCCCTTCTTGGAAGATTCATTGTAGTTTATTTAATAAGCAAACAATTGTTGAGCCCTTATGCATTCAGGGCTGATGGTGGAGAATTATAAACACTTAATGGCCTTAAGCCATGGGTAAGCTACTGGAGGTGGGGTGAGGGGACATCAAACAATTCCAGTACATGTGAGATGAGCTATAAAAGAGAAAAGCACAGAACGCTCCAAACCGGAACTCAAAAGCTGTGCTTCTAGCTCCTTCAAATCCCATGCTGCATCATACCAGCCATAGTGATCTTTTTTAAACATAAACTGAGTCTTGTTCTTCCCCTGCTTAGATCCCTTGAAGGTTTACTTTTCACTTTGAATTCCTAACTCTTTTCATGGCCTACAAGACGCAGAGTGATCTGGTCCTTGCTGCCCTCTCCACCCACATTCACTGGTTCTTTGAGCATCTACTAGGCTGTAGGCCTCCACTCACCTCATTTCAGGCCACTCCCCTCGACCCTCACCTACTCCTGAGTGGTTTCTTCTCATCCTCTAGGTCTTTTACTCTAATGTCACCTCGACAGCCACTTAAAATAGCTGCCCTTTGTTATTCTTAATTACAGAACTCCATTTCCTTCAGAGCACTTATCACTATCTGAAATGGATTAATTTGTTTCCTTGACAAAGGTTTATTTTCCTCCATAGATTGCAAGCTCAGTGAGGACGAGGTTCTGGTCTGAGTGGAACAGCACCAGGCACAGAGCGTCTCAGGAATGAACAGTTCTTTTTATTTTCTATAAATTTATGTATTATTTATTTATTTATTTTTGGCTGCGTTGGGTCTTCATTGCCGCGTGTGGGCTTTTCTCTAGTTGCAGCGAGCAGGGGCTACTCTTCCTTGCGGTGCGCGGGCTTCTCATTGTGGTGACTTCTCTTGTTTCAGAGCACGGGCTCTAGAGTGCAGGCTCAGTAGTTGTGACACACGGGCTTAGTTGCCCCGCAGCATGTGGGATCTTCCCGGACTAGGGCTCA
This sequence comes from Physeter macrocephalus, assembly GCF_002837175.3. Classification (NCBI taxonomy): domain Eukaryota; kingdom Metazoa; phylum Chordata; class Mammalia; order Artiodactyla; family Physeteridae; genus Physeter; species Physeter macrocephalus. The sequence continues at coordinate 73,066,129 of NC_041221.1, read as the reverse complement.
AACCCGTGTCCCCTGCATTGGCAGGCGGATTCTTAACCACTGTGCCACCAGGGAAGCCCCGGAATGAACAGTTCTGAATGAGGAAACAGGCAGAAGGTCAGCCTTCTGGGCAGCCCCCCGCCACCCCCTCCCCTGCCATGTGGAGCTCATGCTATCTGCAGTCAGCCATCCTTCACCTGCCCACGGCCAAACTGGTGCGAATGCTCCCACACACCTGGCATGTCCAGCAATATCTCGGGGCCCCTTTGCAGCTGTGTTCCTGGTTTCCTTCCCCCTCCCCACCCCCGCCCCCAGGAAAGCCTTTGGAAAGCAGACTGGATGGAAATAGAAGCCTGTGCCTCCCCCTCCCTCTTCATCACACCTCCCATGCAGGCACTGTCACTCATGCACTCACACACACACACACACACACACAGAAGCATGGCTAGGCGTCTACAGAGGGAGACACAAATTGCACAACTGGTACAATTCTGGCTTTTTTCTGAGACCTTAAACTCCTGGCCCCTCACTCCCAACTTTCTTCCCAAAGGGAGTCTATGCTGGGTCTTTGCTCTGGGGCTCCTGCTGAAACCCACCACAGGTCAGCCTCAGGGAAGGCCTTGCCGCTGTTGCCCAGGACATCCGGCATGACCAGAGTTTGGGAAGGTGCCAGTCAGTGACTGTGGGCACTGGGTGGCATCACACATGACCTGGCACTGGACTTTCAATGCTGCACAGCATGAACTTCATCATAAGAACGGGAAAATACCGATTTGATGCCTCCAGAAAGAAATGGCTAGGATCTCTTTTCCTAGGGATCAGACAGATCAAGCTGAAATGGCTGTTGGTAATACCCACTGATTGCATCTCAAGGGCCATTTCCCTGAACTAAGCCTGGGTCTTGTCGTCAGACAGCTTATTCTTTTATAGCTGCATCTACTGGGAAAATTTTAGTTCTAAAATACATTGCATTAGACAAATGGAAAAAACCTTTTACAATTCTGTAGTGAAGAGGAGGGGGGCATAACAACCTAATTAATTTTTAGGATAGCATAGAGCTTATTGAAGAGCAGCTCTGAAGACAAGATGCATTAGTGTCTTAGGGGATACACTCAATAGATTTTGACATCAGAACCCCGCTGTGTATGCTAATGGAGCCCTTACTCTGGGCCAGGCACTGAGCAAAGCACCTGACAGGCATTTCTCATTTAAACTGAGGATCAGGAATTATTCTCCCATTTCCACATGAGGAAACTCAGGCTCAGAGAGGTTAAGTAGTCACACAGCTTGTGAGCGGTGAGTCTGCCATTTGCCACATGGCTCCATCAGTTCTTCCTGCCACCATCTCTGTGCCTTTGAACTCAAGGGTCAGTGAGAAAGCCAGGGGAGGTTACCAGCTTAAAATCCACCATCCACTGCCACAGTGTCCACTTTCTGTCCCCATCTAGGTGGCCTCATCACCAGCTGCCTTAGGCAGACAGCTCTCAAGGCTGCTGCTTGGAAATTGGACCTGCGGGAGCAGTGAGGAGAACAAAGGGCCGGAGGGCAAAAGCCTTGAGACCCTTTCCTGCCACCTACTCACACAGCCCCCAGTCACCCACATCCACCTCCCACACCACACAGGATACTGATGACATGGCTTTCAAACAGTAACAGTGCTCAGCGTGAGTCACCACATTTCTGCTGAACCTGAAAACAATGTGCTTTCAATAAGCTGCTCTTTCAAAGCTCTAAGACAGAGCTGAATCTAGTGGGTGCCCTTTAAATATAATCCAGCATATATTTCTTTCCTGATAATTATTATTAGTATAGAATTATTATTATAGAATTATTATCATAGAATTATATAATAATAGTAATAAATGGCTACTGTTTACTGAATATCTACTATGTGTCAGATGAATTACATAGATATTTCTCTTAAATAGCTGTATCATGAATAACGTACACTGTACTAATATTTTAAGTTATTAATTTAATAGTTATTAATAGTATCTTAATAGTATGAATTTACCATTAAAGTATTTTATTTATCCATTTCAAATCATTTGCAAAGTTAATAATTTCATTCTTTCAGACTTTTATAGCAATTACAGTTTAGAATAGGGCAGGCCCTATAAAGATTAATTCATTTAGTTCTTCTTAACAACACTATATATTATCCCATTTTTTTGCAGATGAGGAAACCGAGGCCCAGAGAGAGTAAGTAATTTGCCAAGGTCACACAGCAAGTAGGTAGCAGAGTTGAGATTTGAACCCTAGCAGTCTGATTTCAGAGTCCAAGCTTATGGCCTCTACTCTTTGCTGCTACAAATGAGCCCAATGGCTAAACTCTTGAGAGAGCAAATGATAACTACATAAAACTAATAATTGTATTTTTTTAAAATTTTATTATTATTATTTTTTTTTTGCAGTACGCGGGCCTCTCACTGTTGTGGCCTCTCCCGTGGCGGGGCACAGGCTCCGGACGCGCAGGCTCAGCAGCCATGGCTCACGGGCCTAGCCGCTCTGCGGCATGTGGGATCTTCCCGGACCGGGGCACAAACCCATGTCCCCTGCATCGGCAGGTGGACTCTCAACCACTGCGCCACCAGGGAAGCCCCAATAATTGTAAAAAAAAAAAAAAAAAAAAAAGGATTAGCAGAGTCAGACAAGTTCATCCTATGACAGAGTCAGAATCACATACATTTCATAGAAATAATTTTAAACACTGAGTTGAGATCACAATAAACAGTAAGTGCTTAATGTTACATACTATAGAGGTTTTAATTTTTTTAAGATTAAGTACATAAAGACTCAGAAATGCTTACAACACTTATCAGCATTCCTAACTGTAATTTGTTAGTGTCACCATTTATAACTAATGTGTTCATTGGATATTCATGCCATTAGTGGATGCTCAGCTAAAACCCACATGCAGGTGAATCTTGGGGAAGCATACTTAATTAGTTGTGTGTGTGTGTGTGTGTGTGTGTGTGTGTAACATACAGTAGCCTGCAAGATTTATTGGTGGGAAACAGGACACTCAGGTAGAATACGTAATGTGTCCACCATCACACAGCTGGATGAGTGGTGGAGCCAGGATTTGAAGCAGATCTGATGCAAAGCCCACATCCCTTCTACTCACTACACTGCCTTTCTGAAAAAATAGGATGAGAAGGGATTTCAGCTATGTTTTCCTATAAAACCTTGAAAATATGTTTAAAGCTATTCATCAAGAGGAGATAAACAGACCTAACTCTCATAAAGCATAATTTATCTGCCATTCTTTGATCTATTTATTTTCTATCCTCCATAGATTCTGTATCCCCAGGGTCTTTCATAAGTCATACTGGTTGTCATTAAAAAGATTATCTATTTAATTGATTGCTTTTAGTTTAAAATTCTGTGAAGTAAGTTTGCTATAAGCTGGGAATTCATGTTTTACAGTATTTCTTTTTAGTGTACCATAGACTAATTGTTCCTTTCTTCCTTTTTTCTAAATGACTTATTTTAACCCAAAATAATAGCAACAGAAACCAAGGAATTTTGTGGGAAACATATCTGTGGATATTGTTATTATTTTGGTGCCTATTGTTACTCATTGAAATCATGATCCTTATCACAATGGTGACAGACAGGATAATTCCGGATAACATTATACATTGTCTACAAAAAGGGTGAGAGAAAAAGGGAAGAAATGAGAAAAATGGTTAGACCTCATCACAGCTGGGTCACGCACACAGAAGAAAATGCCTGTAAGCTGTTTTTTCCTTAAGCTGCTTTATTAAAAAGCACAGTTTGCTTTTTTTGCCTTTAACTTCATCTTTGAGGCAAGTTCCTACCCTTTGCTTTACTTCAACTAGCTAGCTAACCCTAAGGTCATTCAAGATAACTTCCCAAATGTCAGGCACACACAGAAAAGGATAAGGGCTGTAAGGTTTAAGAGACAGGCTGCTCCTGACCAGAACCGACCTGCCTGGAGTCGGGGGGATCCAGCTGCCCCAGCCCCCCACCAACTCAAAGAAGTAAGGGGTCCACTTAAGGCCTGTCGTCTGTAAGTGTCTCTCAAACTACTTGAGAGACCAGGGTTAAGGTTAGGGTTGGGATGGGCGTGAGCGAAAGCAAAGCCCTGAATTTTCACAGGCTGAGGCTACTCCTCTCTTCCTCTGCAATCACCCTGAAGTGCTCTTCTTGTGTCCTGAGGAATCATAATGGCAGAGCCCTTTCTCAACACCATGCTGAGTCTTACCCACATTACACAGCAACCCTATGGAGTGAGTGCTATCATTTGCATCCTTGCCCAGAAGAGGAAAAGGAGGTGCAGGCTGGGACTACAAAACCCGGTGAGCCAGCTGCAGAGCCCACTACCAGGGACCACAATTCTGCAAGCGGGGCAACCCCTCACCTCTGCAGGTGACTTGATGCATTAGGTAGAAAAATGGGGAGTAGGAAGGCCACGGACTCGGGAAGAGAAGGGGGACCCCAAAGCAGGGGACTGAGGACCGAGGGAAAGGCTCAACACCTGCACCATGTCCTCCACTCCCTGGGCCTGGAGAGGCGAGCATAAGCTTCCAGACCCACCTTCAGGGCTGCCATCACGGTCCTCAGAGGCCTGAAGGAGAGGAAATGGGGCTAAACCTGAATTTTCAGATTTCTTTTTCAGCCTGCTAAAAGCTAAGAAAAGTCTGCTTGAGGGAGATTGTAGAGTCTGTCCCTTGAAATGGACTTTACAAGAGAGAATGAACAGTCCTCTCTGCTGCGTATTGAACGTCCTTCCATCAAACCAGGATGTTCTGCTACTGCCCCATCTCCACCCCAGTGAAGTCCTCTTTCTCGTCTTCTCTCTGCCCCTTTCTTTCTCCTTTTCTACCAGTCTTCACTAATTTGACATTTTGAAATACTCTACCTCTCAGCCACACCATCTAATAATTTCTTGACCTCCTAGATATATGGACAACTAAATAGTTTTTGGCTCAGTAATAAGACTTACTATGTCAGACTGAAAAAGAAATAACGTCTACACAGGGAGATCAGCTCGGAGCTTTGTGACCACCTAGAGGGGTGTGATAGGGAGGATGGGAGGGAGATGCAAGAGGGAGGGGATATGGGGATATACATATGCATATAGATGATTCACTTTTTTATGCAGCAGAAACTAACACACCATTGTAAAGCAATTATACTCCAATAAAGACGTTAAAAAAAAAAGAACGTCTAAAACATCTTGTCCCCACAAATCACCACTCTTTCAAGTCTATAGCAAATATCTACAATTAAGTATCAAGTGAATAAATAAAATTAAAATTTTGTTTGCTAACAAACCCTGATTCTTGGTTCAATAAAAACTGTTTGTGTAATGTCATGAAGAGCCTAGGGGTAGGACGGGAATAAAACACAGACCTCCTAGAGCATGGACTTGAGGATATGGGGAGGGGGAAGGGTAAGCTGTGACGAAGTGAGAGAGTGGCATGGACATATATACACTACCAAACATAAAATAGGTAGCTCGTGGGAAGCAGCCGCATAGCACAGGGAGATCAGCTCGGTGCTTTGTGACCACCTAGAGGGGTGGGAGAGGGAGGGTGGGAGGGAGGGAGACGCAAGAGGGAAGACATATGGGAACATATGTATATGTATAGCTGATTCACTTTGTTGTAAAGCAGAAACTAACACATCATTGTAAAGCAATTATACTCCAATAAAGATGTTAAAAAAAAAACTGTTTGTGTGACAATATCCCTGTAGATCTTTTTTTTTTCTGTTGGTCTCACGTGTTCACATTCAGCTAAATGTTCAACGTGGATTCATTTATGGAGCAAGGAGATTTTTAATGTCTCCCTCGCCAAAGACCCCTCTGGATGACTGCTGCCATTGCCTCTCCGGGACAATGTTCACCTCTGGGGGATTTTTCCATTGGTCATGGGTCATCACCATTCTCAGAATGTATTGTTTGTCTCTACCTAGGACCCTGTAAGTGAGAGAAACATAATTGAGGGCTTTGGCATTAAACAGGCCTGGGTTCAGTCCCACCCCAGCAATTCTATTCTCTTCCATGTGCACAACGCCCCATGGTCGTGGATGAATATTGCAGCACTGTGTTTAGTAGAGAAACAAAGGAGACAACCTAAATGCCCACCCCAAGGAAATGTACTGCTCTGCTGGAATACTACACAAGAGTTAAAAGAAGTGATCTAGATGTTTACAAGACTGTACATTTATCAAGTGCTTACCATGGAATAACTGGACAAATTTCTGTTCTATGGCTAATGATTTCAAATCCACCCCCCAGGCAGCAATGTTGGTAATGCCTGCTTGAGAACACAAGAGGGATTCTGTGGAAATCTGTATCAGTGATAGAAATAAATAATTCAGCATCTTTGTCTTAGTGATGGACAGCTAGGGGCATCTTTCATAACAGCAGCAACAACAAACGGCAGTTACTGAGCTCTTTCTGTGTCCGGCACTGTTCTACACGCTTTACACGTTTAACTCAATTTCTCCTCCAACAGCGCAATAAAGTAAAGACTACGAGAACATGCGTGTCACAGATAAAGAAATTAAGGCACAAAGAAAATAGGAAATTTGCCCTAGGTCACACACTAGTGATGGTAGGACTGGAATCCAACCCAGACAGGCTGACTTCAGATCCTGTGGCCCTAACAACATTGCTGCCTGTATTTCTATTGGCATCAAAATGGATAGATGTCAAAATAAAATGTGAATGGGGAAAAAAGGATGCAGAATTTTATGTAAGACATCATTTATGGAAACTTTAGGAGCCCATATATATTATAATAATACCACGTACTAGCTACTAGCATATAAATGTATTATGTAAAAGTATTTTTATGCGGATTAGAAGAAGCTACACCTAGCTGCTGAGAGCAGTTCATTAGGGAAAGAGGGGGAAACAAGGTCTCAGGAGGGGGAGGGGAGAAAAGAAATTGAACAGAACTGTATCCCTAATATTTTATCTAATATTTTATCTCTTTAAAAAGATTTCTTCAACTTTGATTAGTATGTGAAGTCAATGCACTGCCCTTTTAGTTTTCCCAGTACTCTTACAAAATGTCTCATTTTTTCCTATCATTCATATTTGCAAAGCCCAGAATTCATGAACATGCTTTAAATTTAATCCTACCAATTAACATTTGTATTATTAGGAGACAGTTTAAATGACATTTACTTTTATTGAGTTATGCATTTTAATAGTATGAAAAGATTTGAAAGCAAAACCAAATAGGTTAAACAAATAAACTTTACTTCCTAATGATAAAAGTGAGGCAGGTTCATTTTAGAAATTTTAGAAAATTCCAATATGCAAAAGGACACTTCACTGAAATACCACTGTTTACAGTCCCATGTATATTGTTCCAGGGTTATTCTGTGATTAAATATACATACATAATTTTATATAAAATGACATTATACTGTATATCCATCTCCATAAACTGCTATTTTCCACTTAATACACGGCAAATGTCTTTAAATGTATTTCTGCATTAAACAGTTACATATGTTTGATTCTGTGGATGTATATATTTAACCAACTGTTATTCCCCCCCTCCAAGAAAAAGAAGTTTAAATAGAGACATTTTTGGAAAAATGAAAGCTGAAAGAACTTGTTGCTAGCAGACCTACACTACAAACAAGTGTAAAAAGAAGTTCCTATGGCTGAATGAAAATTATTCCAGATGGAAATTCAGGAAACTCTTCAAAGGAATGAAGAGCATCAGAGGTAAATAAGTGAGTAAACAACTTTTTGGGGTTTTTTTACATTTCTATAAAAGATAATTTAAAGCAAAAAGGAATAACAGTGTATTGTAGGTTTTATAACAGAAGTAAAATTAAAAGATATGACAATAATAACACAAAAGATGGCAGGAGAAAATGGAAGCAAACTCTGGTAATGTTCTTATATTATTCAGGAAGTTGTACAATATTATTTGAAGCAAAATGTGATAAGAGGCAAATTGTAGACCCAAGAGCAACTACTAAATTATTAAAACAAAAAATATGAAACAAGACAGTAATTATATGATTCAAAGTAATAACTGATATTTAAACAAAGGGAGAACTTACTTAAACTTAAAAGCTTTTACACAGCAAAGGAAACCACTGACAAAATGAAAAGACAACTTACTGAATGGGAGAAAGTACTTGCAAATGATACGACCAATAATGGATTAACAGCCAACATATATAAACAGCTCATATAACTCAACATCAAAAAATCAAACAACCTGATTAAAAAATATGTAGAAAAATAGACATTTTTCCAAGGAAGACATGCAGGTGGCCAACAGGCACATGAGAAGATGCTCAACATCGCTAATCATCAGAGAAATACAAATGAAAACCACGATGAGATATCACTGCACCTGTCAGAATGGCTATTTTCAAAAAGAACACAAATAACAAATGTTGACAAGGATGTAGAGAAAAGGAAACCCTCGTACACTTGATGGGAAGGTGAATTGGTGCAGCCACTGTGGTAAACAATATGGAGGTTTCTCAAAAAAACTAAAAACAGAACTACCATATGACCCAGCAATTCCACTCCTGGGTATATATCTGGAAAAAACAAAAACACTAATTTGAGAAGATACATGCACCCCAATGTTCACAGCAACATTATTCATAATTGCCAAGATATGGAGGCAACCTGAGTGTCCATCAGCAGATGAATGGATAAAGAAGATGTGGTATACACACACACTCACACACACACAGTGGAATACTACTCAGCCATAAAAAAGAACAAAATTTTGCCTTTTGCTGCAACATGGTTGGACTTGGAGGGCATTATGCTAAGTGAAATAAGTCAGACAGAGAAAGACACACACTGTATATTATCACATATGTGGAATCTAAAAAATACAACCAACTAGTGAATATAACAAAAAAAGAAGCAGACTCATAGACATAGAGAACAAAATAGTGGTTACCAGTGCAGAGAGGGGGAAGAGAGGCAACACAGAGTCTGGGGAGTGGACATACAAACTACTGGGAGTAAGACAGGCCACAAGGATGTATTGTACAACACAGGGAATATTACAATATTTTGTAATAACTATAAATGGAGTGAAACCTTTAAAAATTGTATACAAAATTTTTTTAAAAATTTAAATAAATAAATAACAAAAAATAAAGAAAGGAAGGACTCATAATTGAGAGATGCAGGCTGACTTCACCATTTTCACCTGCTGCTCTTCCAGGACTAAAAATATCCTCTAACATTTTGACTCTGGTCTACTTCCTTAGTCCCACCTTTCAACTCAAAATATGGAGGCTGGGACTTCCCTGGTGGTGCAGTGGTTAAGAATCTGCCTGCCAATGCAGGGGACATGGGTTCGAGCCCTGGTCCGGGAAGATCCCACATGCCATGGAACAACTAAGTCCGGCGCCACAACTACTGAGCCCGTGTGCCACAACTACTGAAGCCCACGTGCCTAGAGCCTGTGCTCTGCAACTAAGAGAGGCCACCGCAATGAGAAGCCCACGCACTGCAACGAAGAGTAGCCCCTGCTTACCGTAACTAGAGAAAGCACACACGCAGCAATGAAGATCCAACGCAGCCAAAAATAAAATAAATAAGTAAATAAATTAATTTAAAAAAATATATATGGAGGCAACCAAACCCACCTGAGCAAACTTTTAAAGAAAACGGACATAGGCAAATAGTCCATAGGGGTCCATAGAGAGAATTGAACTAGATGAGAGCCAGGTATCCTCCTCATGAGCCCGTGACTTAAACAGAGAAGCTTGGGTCCTGAAGCTTTGACATTAATCACCTTTATTTCAATTTTAACAATGTTTTTCACCACTGAAGAAATTTTAGATTCACTTTTTAATACAGTTTAGTGTCTGATAACCAAAGTGGAAGTCTGCTGGCATTTTCAATACCAAGGGATAAATTTTTCTAAGACTCAGTTCCTTTTTGCATCCATGTGTCCACAGAGACAAAACACAGTGACTTGGGCTTGAATGAGCCCTTCAGGAACAGCCAGCTGTTGATGCCAAATACATCGGCACTTGGGTGATGGAAATCAAACAGACTTTATGAATCATCCCATTTTGTTGCCTGGATCCAGGCACAGCTCTGCATATGCCTCTGACAAGTCCTCTTCTTCAGTGAGGTGCAGCCAATGGCTGCAGGCCTCTGGCAGCTGGGACTTTTTTTTAATGGTTCATCAATCTCAAAGTATAGTAATCACTCTAGACCCATCCCAGGCTTCCTTTGTGGCTATGGGCAAACCACCTGACCTCCTAGAATCTTGCATTAGTCACTGGTAATTATTATATTAATAAAACCTAATACTTAGGCCTTAATATGTGCCCTGAATGGGCTCTAAGTGGCTATATAATACATATGTATAATAAATAATACAGGGCTTCTCTGGTGGTGCAGTGGTTGAGAATCTGCCTGCCGATGCAGGGGATGCGGGTTCGTGCCCCGGTCCGGGAAGATCCCACATGCCGCGGAGCAGCTGGGCCCGTGAGCCATGGCCGCTGAGCCTGCGCGTCCGGAGCCTGTGCTCCGCAACGGGAGAGGCCACAACAGTGAGAGGCCCGCGTACCGCAAAAAAAATAATAAATAAAAATAAATAAATAATACATACATATATATATATAATAATATAATAAATAGTACATATTCACTTAATCCTCACAATAGATAATGAAACTGAGATAGAGAGAATTTGAGTACCCTCCCCTCAAATACAAAATGAAGAAGTGACAGAGCTGAAGCTTCAAACCGAAGAGTCAGCTCCAGCTCTTCACCTTGGTAGCATGTGGCCTCTGGTAAAGGAATGGTGAGAGACTGAGCCATCACAAAGTCAACTAATTTTTAGCACCAATTTCAAGGTGACAACAGACAAACACTGGGACAGAACACAGTAACCTCACTTCTTACTCATGTCCCTACCACTAATCCGCTGTCCCCACAGCCTCCCTTTGACTGCCCCAAATGTTCATCTTGGAAACACTTCCCCCAAAGAGTTAGAGACAGCTCCCCTGCAGTCACTCTGGAGGGTCCACCTGTATACAGGATCTCGCTCTAGTGCTGACATGTCAAGCCAAGTTGGCTTTCTTACCCTTAACAAATGAATTCATTTGTTCATTAAACAAATATTTATCAAGCACCTGTTATGTGCCAGCCCAGGCACTGTGTCAGGAACTGGGAATACAGCACTAGATAAATAGGCATAGCCCTTGCCCATGCAGAACATACAACCAAGTAAAGGAGACAGATAGTGAACTCATAATCATTAACTGTTTGAAGAGGGAGGGAAAATTTTGGGGAAATGTAATAAAAGAGCTGACATCTGAGCAGAAATTTCAGGGTTTAGTGGGTGTTTGTCAGTCAAATAAGGAGAATAAAATTCCAAGTTGGGAGTGAGCACGTGCAAAGGCATGAAAGAGGGAAATAGATTTGAGGGTTCCATGACTGTGGGGCTATGGGCAAATGATGGCAGAACAGGAAATCAGGTGAAAGAGATTAGGCAGGCTTTGACTGAAGAAAGCCAACAAAGCCAGGACATGTGTCTCCTCGCCCCCTTTACACGCCAACAAAATCACAGAAAGGAGCACAAAAGGAAGAAGCCAACAAAAACAAAGATATAGAAAGGAGGTCATCAGCGGATGCATCAAGGTGGAAAGCACTAGAAACGGTGTTGACTCATGAAGCAGAGTAGATGACAGACATCTAAGTTTGAGGTTTCCCCAAAGCAGACCCTGAGACAAAGACTTGTGTACAGGTAGTTTATTTGGAAGGTGATCCCAAAAAAGCATAATGAGGGAGATGGGAGAAAGGGAGAAAAAGCCAATCAAGTGCATGTTAATTTGAAGGTTATTAGTAGGCAACTAGGGCTCCATCCCGGTGGGGATGTAATGCACCTCAGAGCTGGAGTATTTACCCAACAAATTCCATCCCTCACTGTTTGAAGGTTGTCCCTGGAGGCTTAACCCTCCAGCACTTTCAGGCTGCCCTGCTTGCTGAGCCAAGCCCTCCTGGCACAGGAGAAAGCCTCCAAGCAAGGAAAAGCAGGTACCTGAAGTAGGAAATTGTTGGTATCTACAGGAACTGGAACTGCAGGTGAACTCAGAGGTGAAATTCAGGGATGTGGTGCCAGGTATCAACAGCTTCTGCTACATACAATAGGCTCCAAACTCAGAATGTGTGAAGGACAGCAGGAAAGGGGCAGGACTTAACTGGAAATTAGCTGAAATTCAGTTCACCAAGCAAATATTCTCTCACAACACCACGCACAGTAGACTCTGCAGCCAGATCATTACCCTTCTCTTGCTCTATTATTCATCCAAAACTGAAAAGTTACAAAGGATGGTAATACCATACTCAAATATGTTTCTTCCAAAATCCAAAAAGTCCTACCAAGTGCTGTGCCTCCTTTTATTGGTAGACAATGAAAGATACAGCAACCTGTCTTTGACCTTGCAGGAGCTGTTTCAACTGGACCCCCAGAAACCACTAGGGAGACAGACCACTAAATGTTCACAGGCTTTATCTCCCACCTTGGGTTCACATATGTCTCATTAAGGCATCTTAAGTACTTGCTACTTCGTGCTTATCAGATCTAATTAATATCGGCATCAAAATTGTGGTCCATTATAATGTTGCATGGAATGTCAAAATGTCCAAGGCTTTGGTGGACCATATATATATATATATATATATATATATATATATATATATATTTTTTTTTTTTTTTTTTTTTTTGTGGGTGGTACGTGGACCTCTCACTGTTGTGGCCTCTCCTGTGGCCTCTCCCGTTGCGGAGCACAGGCTCCGGACGCGCAGGCCCAGCGGCCATGGCTCACGGGCCCAGCCGCTCCGCGGCATGTGGGATCCTCCCAGACCGGGGCACGAACCCGGTTCCCCTGCATCGGCAGGCGGACGCACAACCACTGCGCCACCAGGGAAGCCCTATTTTTAATTCCTCTACTTTTTTTTTTTTTTTAGCAAATTGATTTTTATTTATTTATTTATTTATTTATTTATGGCTGTGTTGGGTCTTCGTTTCTACGCGAGGGCTTTCTCTAGTTGCGGTGAGTGGGCGCCTCTCACTGCCGTGGCCTCTCTTGTTGCGGAGCACAAGCTCCAGACGCGCAGGCTCAGTGGCTGTGGCTCACAGGCCTAGTTTCTCCGCGGCATGTGGGACCTTCCCAGACCAGGGCTCGAACCCGTGTCCCCTGCATTGGCAGGCAGATTCTCAACCACTGCGCCACCAGGGAAGCCCCCTGGTGGACCATAATTATAACAGAAGGCAGAACAGATTGCGTAGACCCGAGGCAAGACTGGGGAAATATACGGTTGGTTCTTTTGGGTAAAAGCAATTTGCATCTGGTGATACAAAGTAGTAAAGAGAAAAAACATTTTCTGGGTCAATATCTGAATACCAGGTGCCCAGGGCTGTATTAATTTGCTCCAGCATGTACATCATACCTGAAAGAGCATGTAAAATTGGAATCAAGTTTACAATCATCTACAGTCATTCTCCAAGATTTTTCTGCCTTCTTCAAAGGCCAAAGAGGAAAGTTAAATGAGGACGCAGCAAGTGCAGCAGCTCACATCTTTTATGTGTTCGACAATAGCAGTATTAGCTATTCCCTCCCATGTCAGACTTTGTGCTTGTCAACCTAATTATGGATCTAGTGACAACAAGGGGAGATTGGAGTGGGTCTTGACAATGATTGGCATCCTCTTGTAAAGCAACTTCCCCAAGTAAAATTATTACTATCTTCAAGCTAGAGAAGACTAGTCATCTCAGATGCAGAAGGGTAGCCTGCTTCCACCAAGGGAAGCTTGAGATGACTTGGGGATTTGAGATTCTCAACTCTACCTGAGCCCATAATATGTCCCCATCCAAGTCATAAGATTTCATTCCTTCTCAATGTTCTAACTGTCACAAGAGAGACATGGCAAAGCTGTGAATTCAGTTAAATTTTGTATTTCATTTTCAGCTAGATTGGCTCTGTGGCTATAAGAAATAAGAGATTATTTTACGGCTACCCTAGAAGCTCTCTGGTTCTCTATAACTAGAGCTGAGAATTTAAACATCTAAGCTTGTCATTTTCTTTCTCTAAGTGCTCCCAAGTACCCAGAAGAATCCACCCCAGGCTATTGTCCTCTGTAGCCATCATTACTGCCACACTGATCAATTGCAGCAGCCACTTGTTCCCAAGGATACTTGCTTCTGTAGATACTTCATCACAACTGACCACACATGAGATAGGTTAGAGATTAAATTTGCCAGCAAATGGGCTTTGACACCAAGATTTCAAAAAGAAAATCTTTCAGATTTCATAGACTTTTGAATTTTAAAACTGTTGATAAAAAATTATGAACTTGTGATAATATAACTATACTGAGGGGAGAAAAAGAGATGGGGATGGCTGTGTAAGAGAGCTAAAATTATAATTTATTACAGCAAGAATTAAATAGATGATTTCTAAAGCTGAAAAGCAAAGAAATATTAATATAAGCTTTTAAATAGGGGTATCACCAAAAGAACAAAATAGAAATGATTAAAAGTGGTTGCTTCTATGGATAAAGATGGATGAGAAAAGTGGATCAGGAGACTATTATGAGACTGCTTGTTCTATTTATTTTAACCATTTGTAGGTATCATTTGATTTTTTTTTTTAAAGAATTTAAGCCAGGCCCAGAACACTCAAGGATACCAAGGAAAGACATGTAACTTTTATCCCTGAGTGACAGAGAACCAACAAAAGTATTTAAGCAAGAGAATGGCATGATCAAAAACTGTTTTTAAGAAAGGTCTGGGGGGGGTCTACAATGTGAAGAGTGTACTATATGATCTCACTTACATGTGGAATCTAAAAAAGTCAAACTCATAGAAACAGAAAGTAGAATAGTGGTGACCAAGGGCTGAAGGGTGGGAGAAATGGGGAGATGTTAGTGAAAGGGCACACACTTTCAGTTAGAAATGAGTACATTCTGGAGACCTAATGTACAACATTATGACTATAGTTAATAATAATCTGTTGTATTCTTGAAATTTGCTAAGAGACTAGACCTTAAGTGTTCTCACCACACACACACACACACACACACACACACACACACACACACACAAATGGTAACTATGTGAGGTGATGGCTATGTTAGCTCCACTGTGGTAATCATTTCAACAATGTATATGTGTATCAGAACATCATGTTGGGCTTCCCTGGTGGCGCAGTGGTTGAGAGTCCGCCTGCCGATGCAGGGGACACGGGT
>NC_041221.1:73013677-73050672 GCF_002837175.3 Physeter macrocephalus | reverse complement strand
CATGGCCGCTGAGCCTGCGCGTCCGGAGCCTGTGCTCCGCAACGGGAGAGGCCACAGCAGTGAGAGGCCCGCGTACCGCAAAAAAAAAACAAAAAAAACAAAAAAACCCCATCATGTTGCACATCTTAAATATATATAACTTTTATTTGTCAATTGTACACAATAAAACTCGAAAAAATAAAGATTTTTTTTTAAATGTAAAAAAAGAAAAGAGTTACTTTCCACACCCATGGTTCCCATGGCTCAGTAGTTCAGGACCTATTTCACTTGCAATTCCAAGTTCCAGCAGTGAGAATACATAAGCTCACACCTCACACAGCTCTCAAATAGTAGGACAGCACACTGACACAGGCTTTTTCATTTATTCTATCAGTTATCATTACTGCCTTGGGGTATAAAGAGTTATATATGGCCCCATATTGTACTGAAGCCTGATCTGGAGGTTTAGAAGAAAAAAATCTTCCACTAAGAACCAAAGAGACAAGATGAATTCCTGGGGTTTAATGGCCATGGGATAAAGGTGTGGACAGAACGAGGATCTGAATAGCACCCTTCAGATGCCTCAGGTACTTCCATGCCCATTTCCCTGCTGGCATGTGTGGGTGGAACTTGGAGAGGGAGATGACCAAGAGTTAACATACTCAGTCTTTGAACTGATCCTGAATTTGCAAATCATATTTGAAAATATTCCCCATTAAATTTTAATCCAAATATTTATGTGGTATGAATGGACGAAGAAAGAGAGGAGGGAAGAGCTTCAAAATGGTGGTTCTGTGACTCAATGATGTGACCAAGGACACAGATCCTTTCATCCTGCTCCGCCACACACAATGTCAGCTTCATCCTTTGATGGGCAGCAACAAGTCTCCAATCCCAGAGCCACATCCCCACAAGACAAGATCCAGAAGAAGAAAGGGACCACATTTCTGGCTTTTCCTTGGAGCAAAGAAACATCTCCTAGAACCACCCCTCTACAGACTTCCTCCCATGCCAATTCCTGGGCTAATCACTGGGAAAGAGAATGGGAAACCTGCAAACCAGGCAGGTCCACCTGGAGCTGAGCACTGACCGGCTTCCCTGAGGCATGTGCATGCATTCGTAGGTATGAACAACTGAAGAAAAAACAAATAGAGCTCCGCAGGAGAGAAAACAGGAAGATGGATGCTGGGCAGACATCCATTAGCATCCATTACACAACATCTCAATGGAAAAACTAACTTATGGGGTCAGGAAATCAAACTATATTAACTGGTAATTTTGTTCAAAATCAGTAGAGAAAATATCCTGATTTTGGAAGGTGAAAGTAAGAAAATGCTAACAGTAAGGACATAAGACCCACAAAAAAGTAATTCCAGTTAATCTCACAGAAATCTGGGAGAACACCTGGCCTCTGAGATCGCACAGGCACACTCCGTGGGCAGAGAGCTCAAGAATCCTCCAAGAACATAGGAGGCCCAGGAAGGGTAACAGTGCAGAGCCCATGCATGTTTAAATGAATAATAAATATAATAACAGACAGCATTCCTCAAGCACTTGCTCTACACTAAGCACTTTACATACACTAGCACACGAAATGTTCGCAAAAAATCAGCAAGGGGTTATCAGAGATGAAGAAAATGAGGCTCAGGTGGGTTGTTACTTGCTCAGCTTCATAATCCTAGTAATGAGGAAGGCAAAACACAAACTCAAGTTTGTTTGATTTTGAAGATCATGCTCTTGGTCACTCATCTACAATAACTAGATTCTAGAGAATTGGAAGAAGTAAGCTAAACAAGTTAAAGCATGGTCCATGCCAAAAGTTCTGAAGGATACCAGTGTCGTTTTGGTAGCGTGCTTTCTCTATCTTCAATTAACGAACCAGTCCTAAATACCTACTCTGCCCTGAGATATCCTCTAGGTCATCTGGCCAACCAGTACCAGCATCCCCTACAGTCTTCTACTAGAGTGTGGCCCACAGACCAGAAGTCTTGGCATCGGTAAAAGCTTGATAGAAATGCAGAGTTGCAGGTCCTACCCCAAACCTAGTAGTTTAGAATTGCATTTTAATAAGATCCCTAGGCAATTCATAGGCACATTAAAGTTTGAATTACCACCCTACAGCATCCCTGACATCTGGGCTCCTCTAATCTTTCCTGGGACAGCTAGGTCCATAACCACACAGCTCTCATTATTAGTAAATTCTTACTAAAGCTTCCCTGATCATGCTACACCTTCCCCTCAGGCTGCCATCTCAACTTGCAAATGGCAACCCTTCAGATTTTGGAAACACCTATTATGCTCCCCCATAGTCCTCCCTCTCTAAGTTCCTTCAATATTTTCCAGATCATACTGTTTATTTCCTTCATATCAGTGGTCCCCGACCTAATACGTGCATTGGAATCACCTGAAAATACCCAGGGGTAGAGCCCAGGAATCTGTGTTTTTTACATAATCCGCAAGTTCAGCCAAGGCCCAGTTCTACGCCTCAGAACCACTGCTCTACATGCCCTCTAGTTTGTTAATATTCTCCCTAGAATACAGCTTATGGAGCTGAAGACAATGCTTTGCCTTAAATATAGGCATTATTATGGCCTATAATTAGAGCAGCCTAAAGTGTGACTAGCTCTTACAAGGAGTCTCATCACACTGTTAACCCTTATTAAGCCTGCCGATAACCAAACCTTCAGGGTCTTTTTCTTCCCATATGAACTGCTGCAAAGCCAGGTTTCCCCGGTTCGATACATAAGCTCTTTATCCTCCTTTAGAATTAGATGTAGGACTATGTACTTATTACTCTTAAAATTTCTCTTGATGTTTTGACTCCTTAATTTCACCTGCCAAGAGTCTTGAATCTTTAGTTCATCCTTTATTGGAAGGCAGTGAATGGACTGGGGAAAGTTGGCCTCTAGAATCAGACATGCTTGGGTATAATCCAATTTATGTTATTGAGACAAATGGCTCAAATGGCTATACACAAGGCTCTGTAACTTAAGAGGCCAGCTCAATGCCTGACAAGAAATGTTCGTGCAATATAATATTTGTTGAGTGAATTAATGATGTAATGACTGATGGCAGTGATAACCAGGGAGACCGGTTAGGAGGCCCTGGTACTGATACAAGTGAGAACAGATGGAGGTCTGAACTGAGGTTGGTTGAGTCATAAAGAAGGAGGATTTAGGGAGCTATTGAGAGGTAGAATCAATAACATTTATTGGGCAAGAATAAGAATGTCAGGGTAAGGAAGAGGGAAGAATCACAATGACACCCATGCATCTGGACTGAGCAACTAGGAGGATGCTGGTGCCTCGCACAGGACCATCCCATATACTGCCTCAGCCCATCCCACATGGTTGCCAAAAGGCTCCAGGGAAATAGGAGTATTCTCCATCACCTGCGTGTGTGTTTAATTGAAATGAGGCTGATACCCTCATGGACCTAACTCAATTGCGGCACGGATACAATCGATCAAAAATAATCTCCGGATAGCCTTGAAGATATTATGCTAAGTGAAATAAGCCAGACACGAAAGAACAGATATTGTGTGATTCCACTTATATAAGATACCTAAAACAGGCAAATTCATAGTGACAGAAAACAGAAAAGCTCTTACCAGGGCCTGGGGAAAAGGGAAGAATGGGGAATTATTTTTTAATGAATACAGAGCCTCAGTTTGGGATGAAGATAAAGCTCTGGACATGCGTGGTGGTGATGGTCGCACAACAGTGTGGACACACCTAATAGCGCTGAATTGCACACTTAAGAATAGTTAAAATGGAAAATTTTTATGTATGTTTTGCCACAACAAAACACGTTTTAAATGTGCCTCAAGTTATCAACCATCCATGTGGATGAATATTCCTCTTTTTATCTAGTTACAGTTGGTTGGGAGTGAGGAGCTGACAGAACTCCTCAGAGGCTTAAACCCTCTGTTTAATTCACTGAGAAGTTACAACAAAGGCACTAAGGCATAAAGAACTGACTCAGAAAACAATTCTGTGGAAGCAAAACATCAGCTGCTGTTATGGCCCATGATACTTCTCCTGTTTTTAGGTATTTGTTTTTGCTCTGATCCTATTTCTTTCCATCACCTTGAATAAATCTCATCAGAAACTTTTAGCTATTGGTAACCACTTTCAGCAAATAGCCTGAAATAAGGTACATAAAGATGTCAAAATAAGGCAAACTTTTATCTGAGCTGTGAGCTATACCTAAAAAAAAAAAAAAAAAGGAAAACACGATCTGAAATTTAAGATTGTAAATTTATGGAAGTATCTTGAGAGGCACAGTGGCTCCATTTTGAAATCTCCTGATCTAGCCTTACCCTGTGAAGTGACTCTCAGCCTTGGCCACACACTGGGATCCCTTGAGGGAGCTTTACTAATTGCATCCTGAGCTGAAAGAGTCTGATTTAGTTATCTGGGGTCCAGCCTGGGCAGCAGAATTTTTCGTAAGCCGAGTTCCTCAGGTGATTCTAATGTTCAGTCCAGGCTGTGAATCACTGGCTTAGAATTTAAGACAAATTCACCCTACCCTGAAAATGGGAGAGGGAGAGAAATGTACCTAACCAAAAACATACAAGAATGATCATATCACCGAAGCAGAAATTGATCTTAGAATCCTAAAACTTTAGAAGGAACTTCAAGATAATCTAGAGCAGTCAGTGGTTCTCAAAGCACAATACCTAGATGAGCAACATCTGCATCAGCAGGAAATGTGTTAGAAAAGAATATTCTGGGGCCCACTCCAGACCTATGGAATCAGAATCTGAGGTGGAGCCCAGTGATCTGTATTTTAAGAAGTCCTCCAGGCCATTCTGCTATCAGCTGAATTTGAGAACCATTGTTCTAGAGCAGTTACAGGGAGCTTTAAACAATATCCCATCATGCCCCAAAGACTCTGATTCAAGGATTTTTTTTTAACCTCCTCAGCTGTTTCTAGTGGAAAACCACTAATCTAGTCCCACCCCTATATTAAAAGAAAAGGAAAGACTAGCCTGAGATTAGACAGCTAGTTAGTACCACCCGCTAGAAAAAAGCCCAAATCCCTTAATCCCAAATTGAGCTCTCTGTCCAGCAAGCAATTCAAGTCCTCCTACTCAGAATGCTAGATCCATTCTAGTATAGATTTAAATTGTGACCCAATCTGAAGACTCCATTGTCCCTTTACTTATAGGGCTCAGTTCTAGGAACCTGATCCTCTGGTTACCTTTCCTATATCCCTCATGGTGGAAGGAGAAGGTTAGAAGGCAGGCCACATTAAAATCAAGACAAAGTAGGAATAAAATAAAATAAAAATACCAATAGCTCCAAAATAAAAAAAGGAGCCTCACAAATACTGACAAACATCCATATAATAAATGCAAAGTGTTTTCGTTTCAGAAGGGATTATGGACAATATATTTACCATTCATTTAAGACCAGCACTGTGGTCTTAAGGCTACCCAAAAGGTCACTTAAGGCTATCTACGAAGTCACTTAGTTCTACTTTCTGTCTCTTGGTATGGCTTTAAATTATCCCCAATGAAAGACTGTCAGATTTTTTAACCAGATTGCCAATTAAAAGTAACCTAAAGTCTTATTCAGTGACTTATTTCAGCAATCAAAAGGTTGCAATAGGGCTTCCCTGGTGGCGCAGTGGTTGAGAGTCCGCCTGCCGATGCGGGGGACACGGGTTCGTGCCCCGGTCTGGGAGGGTCCCACGTGCCGCGGAGGGGCTGGGTCCGTGAGCCATGGCCGCTGAGCCTGCGCGTCCGGAGCCTGTGCCCCACAACGGGAGAGGCCACAACAGTGAGAGGCCTACGTACCGGGGGGGAAAAAAAAAAAAAAAAAAAAAAAAAGGTTGCAATAAATTGAGTTTCCCTTGGACTTTCCCGGTGGTCCAGTGTGTAAGATTCTGCACCCCTAATTCAGGGGGCCTGGGTTCAACCCCTGGTCAGGGAACTAGATCCCGCATGTGTGCCGCAACTAAGAAGCCCGCATGCCGTGACTGAGTCCACATGCCGCAACTAAAAGTCCACATGCTGCAACTAAAACAAAGATCTCTCATGCCGCAACAAAAATCTTGCGTGCTGCAACTAAGACCCACGCAGGCAAAATAAATAAATAACAATAAATCTTTTAAAAAAATACAAAGTAGAAATACTCAAATAAATCAGTGTTCTTAAAAATAAAAAAACTGAGTTTCCCTTGTGGCAATTTAAACACCCAGTCCAGCCTCACTATTGACAGTGGTGGGAAGTTACAACCCTCCTTTGAATGTTCTGAGTCTGAAGGTCAATACCTTCAGTTTACTTTTCTGTTTACATTATCTTTTTTACTTAGTTCCAGTGTTCCAGTGGTTTCATTTCTGAAAAGTCTTGTTTTTAGTGCAGGCAGTAAAGCTTTCACCAAGTTGGAAAATATAGAGGAATTTATTTTAACCTATGGCTTGCAGAACATGCTACCAGTTAGTGTTTGTTGCTACAAGCTCTGGAACCTGACGCTGGCAAATTTTTTTCAAAGATTGTTGGAAAAATGTAGGATGCCAGGATACCCCGGGCTCACAGAGTCCAGCAACCAGGTTAGTGCCAGGGAGCCCAGAGCAAGAATGAATGAACAGGGCTTCACTGGTGGCGCAGTGGTTGAGAGTCCGCCTGCTGATGCAGGGAACACGGGTTCTTGCCCCGGTCCGGGAAGATCCCACATGCCGCGAAGCGGCTAGGCCCGTGAGCCATGGCTGCTGAGCCTGCGCGTCCGGAGCCTGTGCTCCGCAACGGGAGAGGCCACAACAGTGAGAGGCCCGCGTACCACAAAAAAAGGAAAACCACCTGCTCTTGCCCCTGTAAATGTAATATATGGCCTCTAGTCGTGCCTTGCACGTAACCATGCATGTCTGGTAAATGATCAGTTTTTCACTTGCACATTCAATAGTGCCTTCTGCTAGTGTGACAAATTCTTATTTGAAAACATTTTTCTTGAAAACTGAAAAACAGAAGTAATTTTGTCTCTTTTTCATTCTGTAAGTGCCCAGAAGGGCTAATTTAGAGACTAATTAGCTGTATATTTCTCAAAATTCTAAGTTACTCATATTATCCTGGCTGAAATTATTTTTAATAACTAAAATGTTTAAAAAATTATCATTAAAAAAAATTAGTAGTTACGTGAGGTGATGGATGTGCTAAGTAACCATCTTGTGGTAATCACTTCACAATATATGTGTACCAAGTCATCACAGTGTATACTTTACAGTTACATAATGGTGTATGTCAATTCTGTGTAAATAAAGCCGGAAGGGCAGACAAAAAAGGCTGCCTATTTTGGTAAAATGTTATAAATGCTTTTTATCAGATAAAACATACAAAATAATTTAATTAATTGAAGTGTGGTGCCAGTGATGACCGTGATTTTTCCTAAAGAGAGAAAGGTAAAAACACTCCTAAAATATCCATGAATCTTTGACTTGTGGATGGTTCCTACCCATGGAATACCAACTACTCTTGATAAAAAATCATTTTGTTTTCTGACCTGGTTGTAAATGTTAACCGAAATTTTAATATAATTTACTATTTAAAAATACTCACTGTGTTCCTTTGTTGGTTGGCAAACTAGCCGCCATATGCGCAGGGCTAGGAGAGCTGAGGAAAGAGGCAGCCGCTCCAGACTGGGAGGTGGCAGGTTTAATAAGCCAGGGAACTCACAAACGAGGCTTGGCGGTGGCAGCCGCAAGACGAGGGGATCTCCCACCCGCCAGCCAGAATCTTCAAAGTTTATAAAGAGGCCTTATCGGGGTTCAGTCACGTATTTACTCCAGGTGGTCTCAGCAACATCTTACTCTCTCAAGGCTGCGTCCTGCAAGCTATAGGGATGGTATGCCGTAGGGGAGGGGGGGAGGAGCCAACGATTGATTGGCTGGTTCCGGGTCAGGGGTCATCTACCGGGTCAGGGGTCAACTGGCAGTCACATCCTCCCCATGACCTCCTCAAACATTCTTCTGAAAATGCAACTTACCCCTGAATTGTGATCTTCTATCTATATACTTCTCAAAAAACTAAATTGACTTCTGATACACACTGCAGCCTAAAATGAACATCACATAGGGCTTCCCTGGTGGCGCAGTGGTTGAGAGTCCGCCTGCCGATGCAGGGGACGCGGGTTCGTGCCCCGGTCCGGGAGGATCCCACATGCCGCGGAGCGGCTGGGTCCGTGAGCCATGGCCGCTGAGCCTGCGCGTCCGGAGCCTGTGCTCCACAACGGGAGAGGCCACAACAGTGAGAGGCCTACGTACCGGAAAAAAATAAAAAATAAAATAAAATAAAATAAAATAAAATGAACATCACACACAAATGTTTGAAATATTAATTTTATTAGGAAAGCATTTGATAGTTGTTTTAGATCATATAATCAATCACTTTATTTTAAAATGATGTGGCCTGAGGATACAATTAAAATATGGACTTTTCATTCATTCAACAAATATTTGAGCATCTACAAGTGCCAGGCATTGGAGATACAGGCCAAACAGGAGGATCCCTGCTCTCAGAGCTTACATTCTAGCAGGAGGGCAATATTAAAGAAATGTTTATATTTCTTATAAACATATAAGACAGAGGAAGTGACAGAGGAAGAAGATGGTGCTCTACAAGAGCATACAACAGGTGCCTAACCCAGCCAAGGGAAATCACAGAGACAAAAGATAGGTGTTTAAGTAGAAGGGAGAAGAGAACAGTTCAGGCACAGGGAACCTCGTAGACTCTAAGGGGGCAAGGACTTTGTAGGTTTAAGGAACTGGAAGACGTCTAGAATGGGTGGAGCACCCAGTGTGAAAAGAGGAGTCAGGGAGATGAGACTGAAGAGCTGAGGATCAAGATCCATGGAGGCCATTAGGGGTTTGGCACTTCAGGGAACCAGTGAAAGAAGTAAGGAAGGAAGCAGCATGACAGATGTGCACCTTAGAATGGCCATTCTAATTTCAGAGTGATGGAGAGATTGGACTAGGTAAGACTGGATGCAGGTAGACACGTTCTAAGGCCTGCATAAAAGACAAAAATAGTAGGGGAATTCAAGAGACAGTTAAGAGGCAAAATCAATAGAACTTGATGATTGAGTCTGAGGTTCCTTAGACCTTTTAGATAGACAGGTCTGGAGCTCAGGGGAGAACTATGTTAGGAACTGTCAACACAGGAATCATCCCCATTTAGATGGCAACTGAAACGATAAGAAGGGCTGAAATGGCCCAGCGAGAATAAATCAAGCCATGTAAAACACATACATTCAAGGATGAGGAGGAATAAAATTCAGCCATAAAAAAGAATGAAATCTTGCCATTTGCAACAGCACGGATGGACCCTGAGGTCACTATGTTAAGTGAAGTAAGTCAGACAGAGAAAGACAAACACCATAAGATCTCACTTATATGTGGAATCTAAAAAACAAAACAAACAAAGCAAAACAGAAAACCAAGCTTATAGATAACGAAGAACAGATTGGTGTCCGCCAGAAAGGAGAGGGGCATAGGGTGGACCGAATGAGTGAAGGGGGTCAAAAGGTACAAACTTCCAGCTACAAAATAAATAAGTCCTGGGGATGTAACGTACAGCATGGTGACTATAGTTAATACTGTACTGCATATTTGAAAGTTGCTAAGCGAGTATATCTTAAAAGCCCTCATCACAGGAAAAAAAAGAAAAAAGTCTGTAACTGTGCTTGATGATGGATGGTAACTAGACTTATTTTTGTGATCATCTTCAGTGTATATAAATATTGAATCATTATGTTGTACACCTGAAACTAATATAATGTTATATTCAATTATATCTCAATTTTTAAAAAAAAGGAAAAAGGAAATGTGCCAGCGGCAGGGAGAAGAGAGAATGGGGAGTTATTGTTTAATAAGAGAGTTTCAATTTGGGATGATGAAAAGTTCTGGAGATGGACGGTGGCGATGTAAATGTACTTAATGTCACAGAACTGCACACAAAAAAGTGGTTAAAATGGTACACTTTATGTTATGTATATTTTACCACAATTATTATTTTAATAAGAATAATTAAATAATAAGCAGATACTTTTGAGCTATTTGTATCTTTCAGAATAAGAATGCACTCACATATGACTAATGAAAAATCAAGACATATGGTAAAGGGAAGGAAGGAGGAATGAGCACAGGAAGTGGGGTCTGCAAAGGAAACTGAACAAGAATGGCCATGGAGGCTGGTGGAAAACCTAGAGTGTTACAGCAATGGAAGCTAAGGACAGAATTTTTAGGAGGAAGTGTGTGACTGATTTGAAGGCCTCAGAGAATTAAATCAGGTAAAAGCGGAAAAGGACAAACTGGTTTCAGGAACATGGAGGTCAGTGGTGACCTTGGAGAGGGCTGTTGGCAGTAGAAGCCAGAAAACGAGAGGGTGAGGAGAGAACAGGTAGGAAACAGAGCCCAGAGCGCAGACAAGAAGTCTGACGGCTATGGAGAGGAGGACGGTGGTGGCTGGAGGGAAAAGTAACAGGTGTTTATTTTTAAAAGTACATTAAAATATCACCATGCATAATCTGCAAAGCAATCAGTTCAGTGGAAATACAACTTTATGTGAAAAATCTCAACAATACCTGGAATTTACAGATTACAGAACTTTTCATAGTACTTATGGCTTAGAAAGGATAACTCTAAGTTATTCTCTTCCTTTTCAAGGTGGTAAAACTGAGCCATAGAAAAATTTCTCTAAGAGAATTTACAAGGAATTGAGCTGCATCAAATAAATATCTTCACTGATTTTTTTTAAAGGTAGAAAAGTATAATGCACTGTGTTAAGAAAACAATTTTACTGTAATAGCCACATATTGAAAAAGTCTAAAATTTTAAGGCTACTAATTTATTAATTTTTGGTACATGTCCAATGGAAGATGCTCTATATTCCAGTTACATCCTCAAGATACCGAAGTTAGTCTTCTGGATGGGTGCATTGAGGGCTGCACTAAGACTGAGACCCAGGACCAGCCTGGTGTCCACTGGATCGATAATCCCATCATCCCACAGCCTGATAAAAGAACAAAAACCGAGTGATTAGGAGTCCACCACCAAACCACCAGTTATACACCCTATGCCCAAAAGTGCCGAGGAGGTTTTCCTTCAGGTAATATGTGGATCTACTGATTAGCTACTATAATCTCTCAATGGAAATAATGTTCAAGAGGGGAATAAAGAGAGAAAGAAAAATAACATGACTCTTACACAGCTTTAGGAACAGCTTACCACAGGGAACTTCAAAATAAACCCTGGTTTTATTTATTTCAGGAAAAACTTTCCTGTCCCTCCTCCGCCCACACAAACATACAAGTCAAGTTGATATATTACTGTTATTATTATGGAGAGCCACATAAACCAAGGTAACAGTCTCCAACCAAAGTCCCTACTAGAAAAGGTATATTCCCCCAAACATAGTTTCTTAAGAAACTGTGAAAATTACTGAATAGACTTCAGTACATTTTATTAATAAAATAAATACCTTCATATGTAATTCTTTATTTTTTGCTACAATAGGAAAAACAGGTAATGGCTTTAAACCGCTTTCAGAAGAAACTCAAGTAGAAATCTTAGTTTGCTTTTCATGGACAACCTCACATTTATAAAAAAAAATGCGTAAGAAATATTGTTTTTTAAAGGTCATTAATGGGTGGCAGTTTTGCTTTCTTTAAACAAACTGCCTTCAGTATCTGGACATAGCATCAATTATTAAACCATACTTACATCGACAGACCATGAATCAAATCATTGTTCATAAAATATTCATAATAGGGATCTTAAAGTATCAACAGCCAAAAAAAAAAAATATATTACTCTTGTAGTTTGTAACCCGGTCAATTGATTACACTCCCTTCTGAAGCCTACGGCAGAGTAATATAGCAAGGACGATGGTGCCGGGGCTGTTCCTGGTAAGAGGCCCTAATCAAATGTCTGGAAAAGTCTGATTATAAAAACAACTGAGCAGAAGAAAATTGGCATGCTGTACATGTAACATGTAAGGATTAAGAAAAACATAGGAGGTTACAGTACTGTACAGATGATGACAGAGCTCTCCGAAAAGACAGGTCTAGCCATGTTAAAGCCTAAACAGACCACAGAATTTTATTGTTAAGCTGGGATTTATTAAACCGAAGGAAGGTGCCATAAACTGGCTTGAAAATCCTTTCATCTTTGAAACAAAGTTGGTGTCTCCATGCCACCAACTGTTTCAACAGAAGGGTTAAACATGTATAAATTAAAAGAAAAGCCTTGCTGTTTTTCAATATTAATTTCCAAAGATAAGTCTATCTGGGCCATATGCTCTTCTGTCTTGAATATAATCCAGTAAAAACAATAATAATGTAATAATAATGAAAATAATAAAGGATTCAGTCTTTCTTAAGAGATGACTTAGCCAGGGCTGAAAAACAAATTAATGGTTCACACAAAATATGCTATTTTTCAAAGTTTAATACTCCAACTGTCCTTATGAATTTCGAAGTCTTATGTAAAAACAAACAAAAAACTATAGGTGAGCTTACAATGTATATTTTCTCTTTAACCTTTTATATGATTTTCTATTTCCTCCTTGCTTCTACTGGCTACTACGTAAGCCTATTTAAGTGATGGTAAAAATAATGTTTATTTCTTAAATCAAAGACTACAAAATATTTTGTTCTTAATTAAGAGAATCAATGACCCACCACAGCAAAATATACCTGTACATTTGCTTGCAGAAATACATGTTAACAAGAAGAGAAACAGGCTTTTCAAAAATCCCAAATGGTATTAATTGAATTTTGAAACTAATTATGCTCTGAGAAATAAGTATGTTCAATCTTTCCTGCCCCCCAACATCAGGAGCAGTGCCTGCCACAAAAGATGCATTTGAGGAACTGACATGGATTTTAACTTTTGATTTTCTTTTCTCCCTCCTCTCCAGTTTGCCTTCACAATAAATGGGATAAATCACAGCATAACCCAATTTTTAAAGGACACAAATAGTTATTTTCTTTCTTCCATCTGCCCCAGGGATAAAAGAAAAACATGAAGCTTCAATTATTCTTCAGAATGTAGAACATTGAAGTTGTTGAAAAAAGAGGTATGAAAGCACACGCATGTCTCCAACGGGGACAGCTGTGATAATTTATTACCTCATTTAAGTGGTGTAAGAAACAAACAGATTAACAGCTGCCATGGTGTGTGAGGAAGTTGCTTAGTGTTGACATGTGGACCCTGGCTATGAATAATCACCTTCTGAAAGCACAAGCTCACTTGTTAACAAGTGTCAGTAAGTGTTCAACCATTTTCATCTTTAAATGGGGTAAAAACAAAATAATCAGAGAGGGGGATGACAGGAACCCATTACTGCAGAACTAATTCCTGAAAGTGATACAGCCAGGACTATAATTCTCAACTTCCCAGCCCCAGGGCGGTCCACCTCTGGCCACAGTGCTCCTGCAGGCCTTGGACCACTTCAGCTAGGAGCAGGATAAGGGAAGAGGGGTGGAGAGTGGCAGAATCAGACCAATAGTGATGGATCCAAAGCCCAGCCTGGAAGAAGGAGTGGCATTTCAGCAGTAAGCATTCCCATTATAGAAACAATAGTACAAAATTGTGTCCAAATGTTATTTTTTGGTTCCCATGAGGGTTGGATCATGCCAACTGCTCAGATCTCTGTAAAGCTGCTGCCCTGACTGCCAAGATGTGCCCATCAAGGAGTCAGTTATTCTCTGGCTCTCACCTTGCACTGGAATAGTAAGGGTTTCCTTCCTCTTCAAACCTCTTAATGATGGGCTCTTTTAAAGTTGCTTCATCAGCACTGGAGAACTGAAAGAAAAAGGACGATGAGTAAGTCCGCTGCAGGGGAACAACAGATCCACTCAGGAGAACCTCAAGAAAAAAGGGGCAACAGATTTCATGAACGATAATGTTACAACCAACATCTGCACATTGATGTACAGATTACGTGTGATGCTTTAACATACATGATCTCACCTGAGACATGAGTATCAAATTAGTGCACTGTTATATCTCCCTTATCAGAGCCAATGTCCTGAGGCTGTTTAATGTCAGGTCAAAACCAAAGGTATCACATATTCCAGCAGGGTATAGCAATGCATGTGAATTATACAATATAACAAAGGGCTATATTACATCTTGCAGTTTCTGTATAAGGAGGTGGAAAAGTAGGGTATTTTCATTCAAAATAGCTAAAATTTTAAACATTTTAAAGCTTAAAGGGATAAAACAATAAGGCCCATTTTAAATAGCCTCTTCAATTTCCCAGATAGCTGAGAGATTTTTCCCTAATTAAAAATTTAATGGCTTGCCCATCCGTATTGCCAGAAACAAGTGATAATTCAGATGTTAAAATCTTTATGCAAACTAATTTTGAAATCCTGAAAAGGATTTTCAACTTAAAAAATATTCCACACCAAAAACCAAGTGATTTTTTTCTTTCTAATAAATCCAACCTTTTATGTACTTTCATCGTTTAATATCATTTATAGGTCTAGAATTTGGAGGGAGAACCACTAAAATCCTATACTTTCCTTTTGCATATAAAAATAGATGAATTCATATATCTGTAAATCAAATTAATCAAAGCACAACTATTTAATAAAATATCACCATGCTGGGCTAGAATTTAAGACATGCCTTCAAAATATCAGGTAGAATTTCATATCCCCCACTTCCCACTACATACACACAAAAGTAAAAGCTTTCCTTTTGCTAGGATACTAGTTAGTACTAAAGTGCATCTGAAACTTCAGCTTAAGTCTGCAGAGTTACTGTTGCTTGGAAAAGATAGCTGGGGATGTGAGGTATGGATGAGATGCATTCAGGGAGGCAGGAACCACCCTCTGGCTTTATATTATCCCCACTCCACAAACTAGGCGGTTGACCAGATGATCAATCTCTAAATGGCAGAAGTGAGAGCCTGAGAAGGCAGGGCCTCCTCCACATTATGCCTTGTTACGATGAAACAAGGCACCTAAGCAACTTTAGGAACATGCACCAATCATTTTATAGGCCTGCTGCTTACATAAAATAGTTGTAAGTTACAATAAAATGTAATGCAAAATTTCAGATGAATCTCTAACAGAGACACAAACAAAAGAATCCATCTCAAAAGCAGCTATTTGCTGATTTGCTTTTCATTAAGCTTCCAGTGCCCTTTCCCTCCTTCTTCATTGATACGTTCACAGTATAATAATGGTATTTAATTCTCATTACACAACGGGGCCCTCCCACTAGAGGTATCCTTAACAACAATCTAAAAGTAAAATAGGAAACACAAAATTCTGCTGCTTTAGGTCATAAAATCAAAGACATAAGTCAGATTTATTTAAATCTCACTAACTGCAAATGACTAAGAATCAAACATATATGCCTCAGGCACCCAGAGACAAGAGTTTGTTAAGTGTTTTCTTGGAGATTCTGAAAAGTTTGTAAATTACCACAAGAAGGTACTTCAAGTGAAATGGCTCTAAAAAGAGAGATGGAGAATGTATAAGTCTAAGTTGCTAAAACAATTTCCAGGTCAGCGTCTTCTAGATAAAGCCAGGCCCTGAACGTTGGAATCCTAGCCACAAACTTGGAGGGGTTTTGGGTATGCTGCTCCCTGGCTCCACAGTGTTCTGGTGAAAGTCAAACCTGGAGACAAAGAAACAGCATTTACCTGTTTCCCTTCCCGTGCTCTTTGGTCCTTTGCTACTGTTGCTAGCACATTAGCTGCCTGCTCTCCTCCCATCACTGAGATGCGAGCATTTGGCCACAGGTAGAGAAATCTTGGGCTATGGGGGTAAAAAGGAAAGAATGATCAAATGAATTCACTGTACTACACAGAGATTTTCAGAGGCCCATGTTTACCTTTTAAATCAGTGGTTCTTCATTCTGGCTGCGCATTACAATTATCTGGGGATTAAAAAAAAAAACAATGCCTAGAACCCACCCCAGAGTAATCTCCAGCAGTGGGGCTTCAGCATGGTAGAATTTTTAAGTTCTCCAGGTGATTCTGATGTCTGTTTTGATAAATAGTATTTTTCCATTTCATCCAAATTTACTGGGCAAAAAAGTATTCAAAATATCCTCTTATTATGTGCAGTTATGTGCTGTTTTCCATTCCTAAAATTGGTGATATGTGCCTTCTCCCTTTATTTTTTAGTTTTAACAGGGGATTCTCAAGTTTGTTAACCCTTTTAAACAAAGCAACTTTGGGCTTTCCTGATTCTTCTATCTTTATAATGTTTGTACTTTATTATGTCCTGTTTTTATTTTTCTTGTTTTAATATGCTGCTCTTCTTTGAACCTCTTCAGCTGGCTGCTTGGCTCACTGATTTTCAGCCTTACTTCCCTTCCAGTATATAATATATAATTAAGTCTACACACCTGTCTCAAAGCAAGACTTTAGACACATCACACAAGTTATGACATGTAGTATTTTCATTATCAGCCATTTCAAAATATTTCCTGATTCCCACTGTGGATTTCTTCCAAGTGGTACTTTTAGCATTAAATTTCATTTCACCCCTCCAGATGATACAAATTATGGCATAACTGATTAAGATTTGTGAATGTCATTCTATACTTCAAAGAGCCTTGAAGTAAACTGACCATTCATAATAGTACTTGAAGTATGATTCATTCTTTCAGAGAAAATCATGACAACCACTGACCTAAATGCTCTGCCACACATCCCATAGTTTCCAGCCCCATAAGAGCCCCCGATGATGACAGTTATCTTTGGCACATTGGCACAGGCTACGGCAGTCACCATCTTGGCGCCATCCTTGGCAATTCCTTCAGCTTCATAGTCTCTACCAACCATAAATCCTGTGAGAAAAGAACAGAAAGAGAGCCTCAGGGTGATGAGATTAGTGTGCAGAAGTCATTTTCACCAAGGTACTAGAAGGACATCTTGTCAACCTTATATTTTACCACAGGCCTCTCACCCTAATAAAATATTTATATGTGAAATATGCCCCCCACAAATTTGCATTAAAAGGTAAAATAAAATTTTCTCTAATCATTTGAAAAATTGTTTAAATGGTGCATCTGGATGCACACAGAGATCCTCAAACAAGATAAGAATGCAACGTATCTTCAAGAAATTATCTCAGAACAATAGCTTGGTGATGAAAGAACAGGATATGGCAAGCTAAGGAGAAAGTACTATGGCAAGCCCAACTGTGAGGGCTTTAGGATTCAGTGACCTGGTTTAAAATATAGATTATTCCTTCTGAAGCACTGCTTTAAAATTTGATGAAATAAAATTAATGTTTCATAGAGATGCTGAGTCCCTGTCAGTGACTCAATAGCAAGATAAAAGAATTCTCATTATAATTATAGGATCCTTCTACTTCTCCACGCTCCCACCCAGCTCTGTTGAAACTGGTCTGCAGCATCACTGGGCTTTCCAGGCCTTGGGGTTTTTCCTCTTCACCTAATAAACGTCGCATCAGGCTTCAATTGTCTCCCTCCGCACCCATAGACTCACATGCCTATGTAATGGTCGCTGTTCTTGCTTTGCAAATCTCCAGCAATGGGTAATCCAATTCAATTAAACCATTTTTTTATGGATGACCTGTACTTGCTGTGGATACAACAGTACTGATGTAACAAGCCCTGCCCCCACCAGGCACCATCTGCTTCCTCTGGTCACCTGCCCTGCCCTCTGAACTGAGCCCTCAGAATAGCTCAGAGACTCCTTTATCTATTTTATCTCGACTCCCTGTAACATTCCCACAATAGCTATCTCAAATATCGACTCTCTTTAAAAGCCCTCACCCACCACCCACCACCCTATCACCCCACTATGCCTCTAGTCCCCGTGAGTGATTTTGCCTTGAAAAAGAAGACCGAGGCCATCTCACTTGGCTTTCTCTAGCCCTTCTTTTTCTCACCATAAAGAACAACATAATCATGCTGCCTTTCTTCCTTTACTCTCATCTCTGTGGAACAAACTAGAGTTACTCAAAGATTATCCCTGAGCTCTTTCTCTTCTCTCTGGGTGTTATCTATTCCCACAGCTTTAAACACCATCTCCATGTTCTAAGGATGTCTCCACGTTCGCCTCCAGCTAACACACCTCTTTGGGGCTCAAGACTTTTCAACTGCCCACCATATATTTCCAGATGGATACATTTGAGGTCCCTCAAATGCAATGTTGAAAAACCAAACTCAAACTCTGCTCTCTGACCCCAACCCAACAAAAAATAAAGCACAGCGAAAATGTAGGAATCTTCCAAGCACACGGTTTAACTTACTGGTGGTTAATAAATCATGAGTCATAATTAGAAACAAGGTCTCTGGCCTAGTGAAGCTTCAGAGTACTTTTACCTGCCCTCTTAGAAGGTTTGCCACATAGGGCCCTCTCTGGCTGCCATCTAGTTATAACTCCTCTCAAGAGTCATCTAACCAAATATCTTAAACTTAAGAACAGCACCAGATGAAGATGTTTTAGCACCAGTACTACGTAAAGCCCTGCTGACTGTCAAGGCCAAACTCCTTCTCATAAAGGTATGCCTGATCCCAACAACTAATTAAGGACTTCTCCTTCCTTTGAACCTGAGATAACCACACATGACTTAGAACAGTGGTCCCCAACATTTTTTGGCACCAGGGACTGGTTTCATGGAAGACAATTTTTCCGTGGACTGGTGCGGGGGGATGGTGGTGGGGGAGGGATGGTTCAGGAGGTAATGTGAGCCATGGGCAGTGGCAGGTGAAGCTTCCCTCGCTCGTCCACCACTCACCTCCTGCTGTGCAGCCTGACTCCTAACAGGCCGTGGATAAGTACCAGTCCACGGCCCGGGGATGGGAACCCCTGACTTAGAAGACTGGGGGAAAAATTTTTTTTAGCTAATCAACATATTGGAGTGCCTCCTATCTGTCAGGCACCATGCAACACACAAAAAGTATAAATAGGAGAATCATAGAATGCCAGGAAGAAGAACTCTAGAACCCTAACAGCCCTTAAAAATCATTTCATCTGCCATGTTAGGATCACCCATGGAACATGAAATCAGACAGTTGACATTGGTCTTATCACTCTTTGGAGTCAAAACACAAATCGCGGAACTTCCCTGGTGGTCCAGTGGTAAAGAATCTGCCTTACAATGCAGGGGACGTGGGTTTGATCCCTGGTCAAGGAACTAAGATACTACATGCCAGGGCAACTAAGCCCGTGCACCACAACTACTGAGCTCGTGTGCCACAACTAGAGAGCCTGCATGCTGCAAACTACAGAGCCCATGCACTCTGGAGCCCACATACCACAGAGCCTGCACACCACAACTAGAGAGAGAAACCCCCCTGCCACAACTAGAGAGAAGCCCGCGCGCCGCAACGAAAGAGCCTGCATGCCACAACTAAGACCCGACACAGCCAAAAATTAAATAAATAAATAAACAAACAAACAAATAAATAAATAATCTTAAAAAAAAAAAAACAACCCTCAAATCCCAGACTTTGGTTCAGGATGTGCATGTCCATTTAAGATGTTGCTTCAGGTAGAATTAACTGCACAATGAAAGATAAGGAAAAGGGAGGACCACAGCATGTACTTAAAATCCTTTATGGGGAACAAAGTACTGGGGAAGAGACCATGGGTCAGATAACACCCTCCAGCACTAATGAGAGTGTTACTGGCCGAGAACACTCTGCTGTTTTCTGGGTGGGTGGGTGCACATGTGCAGGAGTAAAGGAAGGCCACTCAAATGTCTGATACACTTGAAACTCAGAAATTGCTTCACTCAAAAACATGGATAAATTCCCCCAAATATTCAAGATTCTTGAAGTGTTAACCTTTGAAGATAATCTAGAGAGAGCATGTCCAATAAAGCTTTCTGTTATGATGGAAGCATTCTATGTCTGCACTGTCCAATACATGAGCCATACTGAACGCTGCAGCTCTCAAATAAATGCACCCAAACTGGTTATGCTATTTTCTTTTTCTTTTTTTTTTTTTTTTGGCTGTGTTGGGTCTTCATTGCTTCGTGCAGGGTTTCTCTAATTGCTGAGAGCAGGGTCTACTCTTCGTTGCGGTGTGTGTCTTAACCACAGCGTGGCCACCAGGGAAGCCCAAGCTATTTTCTTACCAGTAATGTTTTGAAGAAACAGCAGAGGGATATTCCTTTGGCAGCATAACTGGATAAAATGAGCTCCCTATAAGCAAATAAAATAAAAATCTTTTGAGTGGGAGATTAACAAATTTAATCATCATTTACCCTGCAAACAACACATTTGGGTCAAAGAAAGAGTACCCTTTGCTTGGCTAGTCTGACCTTATAGTGACAGTAATAATAATACTACCATGGGGACCCACTGTCAATGGAACATGTGATTACAATTTGCACTGTACTTGTTTTGCACAGGGACCTGTGTGATCACTGGCACATGACTGTAGGCCAACTCCTATGTCAGAGATGAAGTCAACCACTAATATTCCAAACAGCAAGTGAAACTTCAGGAACAGAGAAGAAAGAATTGCTTGTCAATGAGAATTTCTGAACCTCACCATAAGGCAATTCTCTGGTTCTCCACTTTAAAAAAGATAGAATATAAACCCTTCTGGTACACCTACGTTTTGATGATCACTTGAAATTCTTTCATGCACCAAGATTATAGTAAAATATATCTTTCTTACCAACATACTTGAAATAAAGGGGATTTTTATTTTTATTTTTATTTTTTTTTGGCTGCGTTGGGTCTTCATTGCTGCACGTGGGCTTTCTCTAGTTACGGCGAGTGAGGGTTACTCTTCGTTGTGCGCAAGCTTCTCATCGCAGTGGCCGCTCTTGTTGCAGAGCACAGGCTCTAGGCGTGCGGGCTTCAGTAGTTGTGGCTCGCGGGCTCTAGAGCGCAGGCTCAGTAGTTGTGGCACACAGGCTTAGTTGTTCCGTGGCATGTGGGATTTTCCCAGACCAGGGCTCGAACCCATGTCCCCTGCATTGGCAGGCGGATTCTTAACTACTGCACCACCAGGGAAGCCCAAATGGGATTTTAGATGAGTGCTAGACACCTTTTAACCTTGAGTTTAGGAAATTAGTTATTTAATGACACAAAAATATAACTATTCCTTTCCCTATCTTCTAAAGATTATGTGAGTAAGAAAACACTTAAAGCTGTTTCCTTTATATTTTACTCTCTATTTGCAGATGCCTTTAACTTAGCTGGAAATGCCTTGGCAAGTACAAGATTACAAAGCAATTGCTCAGCCTCAAATACGAGAATGAGGAAATCACACAGACTTGTGGGGCTTACCTCAACAAATGAAATGTCAGACAGAGGCCAAACATAGCTCTCCTCCCAGATTTATCTGTGACAAGCCAACAAATAAAACAAGGCGGCGTTTGTTGGCCTCAGTCTGACATACCCTCTATTGAAATAAGTATATTATATAGTCATTAAAAGTCAGTGTAGAGCTTCCCTGGTGGCTCAGTGGTTGAGAGTCCGCCTGCCGATGCAGGGGATACGGGTTCGTGCCCCGGTCCGAGAAGATCCCACAGGCCGCAGAGCGGCTGTGCCCGTGAGCCATGGCCGCTGAGCCTGCGCGTCCGGAGCCTGTGCTCCGCAACGGGAGAGGCCACAACAGTGAGAGGCCAGCGTACCGGGAAAAAAAAAAAAAAAAAGTCGTCAGTGTATTAGGGGCTTCCCTGGTGGCTCAGTGCTTAAGAATCCGCCTGCCAATGCAGGGGACACGGGTTCGAGCCCTGGGCCGGGAAGATCCCACATGCTGCGGAGCAAATAAGCCTGTGCGCCACAACTGAGCCTGCGCTCTAGAGCCCACGAGCCACAACTACTGAAGTCCGCACGCCTAGAGCCCGTGCTCCGCAACAAGAGAAGCCACCGCAATGAGAAGCCTGCACACTGCAACGAACAGTAGCCCCCGCTCTCCGCAACTAGAGAAAGCCCGCACGCAGCAACAAAGACCCAATGCAGCCAAAAGTAAATAAATTAAATAAAATTTTTTTAAAAAGTCAGTGTATTAGAAATATTTAATATTTTGAACACGCTCACTATACATACTATTAAGTGAAAACCAGCAAAACTTCTCTATATATGGCAAAACCAATTTTGTTTAAAAAGAGAGGGGGAATAGAAAAAACTAAGGAACCATAATAAAATGTTACTCAAGGCTATTTCTGGCATGAATGTAGGTGATTTTTATTTTCTTTATTTTTACTCTCTTATTTTCGTCTTGTAATCTCAGTGGGCGAACAATAATGAATAGCAAAATCCAGAAACTAACTTTACTAATAAAACATTCTGCCAAAGACAAATTCTTCCCAATTAGGGTATGAAAGTGCTTAACTGCCTGTTACCTGCTTCAGTAAGAGAACTTTTACCTTGTTATTCACTCTATCATTTGAAGAGGAAAGACAAGGCTAAATCTTTTTATTTTCTTAAGAAAATATTTTATCAAATAAGTACATGAATTACATTTATCCAAGTTTAGGTAAATCTGAGACAATGATGTATGAAATTGAATACTAAGCCAAAATATATTCATGAATTCCCTCTTTTAAAACCAGAGCTTCAGTAACAAGACCCACTATCTTTCCATTTCCAAAAAGTGAAAATATAATCAAGTTAAACTGATTACGAGATAGAATAGAGCAGATCATGTCTCAGAACCATATGAATAGTATGTTTGAACCCCTCGAGTGCATGAAATACTTTCAAGACAAGTATTCCTATATTCTTAGAAAATGTATACATCATCCACAGCAGTTATAATTCAAGTATTAAAAGAACTTTCCTAAAACAAACATTTGTATTTTTAACAGTGCTCAAGACAGTTCATCATATTCACGTAAACCTCCCTAAAGCTGCTTCAAACATTTAACACGCACACACATACATGTTCAAACGTATAGGCACACAATGTTCTGTTTGCTAAGGCATCTGGTTAAATATTTTAAAGCTTTTATGCAATAATTTTCATTCATTACTTGATAATGTTTAAATTAAAACAGAAAAACCTTGAAACATTTTTAACAGTACTTGCCTTTTTTGCAGATTCAGAAAAAAGAACTCCATTGTTTCCAACGATACCTATTGGGTATCCAAATATTCTAGCAAATCCTCAAAAGAAAATTGAAAAAGAGATGTATGTATTTCACAGGGCTTTTAATTCACAACGAACAGACATATTTATACATTGTTTAATTTCA
Source organism: Physeter macrocephalus (assembly GCF_002837175.3). Lineage (NCBI taxonomy): Eukaryota > Metazoa > Chordata > Mammalia > Artiodactyla > Physeteridae > Physeter > Physeter macrocephalus. The sequence goes on along the minus strand of NC_041221.1, from coordinate 73,027,537 downwards.
AATCAATGTTTAAAATGTAGAGATTTCATCTATGGTACAAAATAGCTCATGGCATAATTTATTTCTAAGGTACTGGAGTCTGGGTTTTTTGCTTTCTTGAAAGGGGTGTGTTACATATAAAGTTATCCACTTGTCTGACCAACCAGTTTGGTTAGATGATTGGATTAGTGTCATCCGTTCATTCATGTAACATATATGAGTGCCTACTATGTACCAGACATGAAGGGTATTCTGATATAGAACAAATCAGAGACACAGATCCCTTTAAAGGTCAATGTTCAGAGCCATCGGCCAGTTTCAGGTGACTAGCTTGCCTTAAAATGCCTGAGGTAATGACAGGCCCTTGAAATAAAAGGGATAAACTCAGCAAAGACAAACTTTTTTAAAAAGCAGGAATGCAGTCAAGCCTGGTGGTAACCGAGTTTAAGGTAAGAAATCCAGTTAAGCTTAGAAGAAGAATAAATCACTACACTTTCATTTTCTCTGTGTTTGCATCTTTTTCTTTCTCCTTTCCACAAGTTTTGTTTTTGTCTCACTATCACTTCCACTACCACTCCACACACACACACACACACACACACACACACACACACACACACACACACACGAGAAATAAGAGAGAATAAAAAGGGGGAAGAAAACCCTGTTATTTTGTGAAGTAGACACTTTACGTGATTCCAGGAGGCTATTTTGTAAACACGAAGGATGTGACTAGAGACATTCCCAAGAGTGATTTTCAACAAACCTACTTGATTATAAATAGGTGTCAAATACTTGGAAGCCAAGTGTCAACAAACTGTGCTTGTAAGAGGGGTCACAGGAAGCTCAATGCCAAAGTTCCTGGACCAGGCTCTGTGTCCAAGCTCAAGCTTGGACAGGCTGCCACTAAGACCCCTGGCGTGGGCCGCCCGACACAAAGCAGGTGCTTGAAGACTGAATGGATAAGAGAGAACGTCAACCTACTGACAAGCCAGAACACCGAATTTTTTAAGACTTATTTTTGTTCTTTACTCTGGCTTTGTCTTGATTTATTTTTAAAAATCCTTATGTTTATTTAACATGTTAAAATGAAACACTGATTTGCCGGTCACCTTGATTTCTCTTGGTCTTTCAGACCTAAAATCCCAGCCAAAACCCTAGGCTACACACCCTAAATGGCACTGCCACTTACAGAGGCAATTCAGAGAGGGGCAAACCTCCCCAAAGTTCTAACAATCCACTCTGAGTCCTGACCCATCCCACAAAAAAGAGCTGGGAATCCGGCACGTGTCTCAGCAGCACGGAGCTACCGCTGAAGGTGTTCTGGCCTGTGAGCTGTTTAAACTTTCCATCCACCCTTAGTCCTGCTGAGTAGGGCGCATGCCGCACTACACTAGGGTCACCCATGGAGGGAGCACCTTCACCAACTTCCTATGGGCCAAACAAGAAAGGAAAATGTCTACGAAACTCCTAGGCCTACCTATGGCAAGTGCGGGGTCAGGAGGAAAGCTGTAAGAACTGCCAGAGACACCTGATCCTTAGAAAAATCTGTCCTTCTCCCTCCCCACTCCCACTCATGGCCCCCGCATTCATCCCTCCCTCCTCCTTTCATGCCCCCTCCCCCTCATGCCCCCTTTCATCCTCTCTTACTACCTCCTCACCCTCTCATTCCCCCTTCGCCCTCTCATTCCTCTCTTCTCCCTCTCACTCCCCCCCCTCCCACAACCTTATTTGAATTCCAGTACAGACAAGAAGAGATGGAGATCTACCATCTGGTAGATCTACCCCTGGTATTTTAGGGGGCAAAGGTACCACAAGTATTTTAGCAAGTCCAGGGCAAATACATAAAAACAGATGACAAAGACAGCCCATCTGTCTCTGAGAAAGAAGCAGAAACAGTTCTGACTTGTTTCAAACTGTTGCACAATGAGGGTTACATCCTGAACTATTTGGGGACAAATCCTGTCTATATATCAAAGGAAAAGCTCTTAATCACTTAAACACCTAAATACAAACACATAAATTCCACTTCCAGTGTGAACCCTTCTCTTGCTCATAAATCAGACCAGGAGAAACTGCTGTGACTTATCCTTAAGTCTCAGTGTATATTTGCAAGTTGGAGTTTTGCAGCTAGTTGTTTTTTCTACTCTGATATGCTGCCTTCAGATTAACTACTACATTTTGGAGCTTCTTTAAGACCAAGTAAAATGCCCAAATTTGTTTTGCCATTTGTCCAAAATAGATTACTATGGACCTGGTGTCTATGTGTCAAATATTTCTTCAAAGGCCTACAAATGTAACAGTTTAGGTGAATGAATTAACTTTTATAAACATTCTTATTTTGTTTTTTTCAGACTTGGTATTCTGTCCTGTATTCTCAATCTAGTCTTTGTGTGGATCAACATAAGACCTACACAGGGGCGGTGAGAAGGTTTAACTCAGTCTACAGTCTTCTGGGAAACTACAACATCACATGAAACTTCACAGTCGAATTGAAGACTAAAGAATACAGAAGACAGTGCTGAAATTTTCAAAATAACTATAGTCATCCAGAGAAATTTTTAAAAGTACAAATATTTTTGTTAATTTTACTATGATAAGAGCCTTTTTATACAGCTAATGCTACAAAGTCACAGAATAATGGTCTGGACCAGAGCATCTTGCCCTCATCATTTTAAATTCTGGATCCAAGAAGGCATTCAGCTACAAGCGATCTTTACAAAACAGCTCCTTTTGAGTACTGACTCACACGTTTACACCGCTCTAAATAACAAAGCTCGTGCCAAATGCATCAGGGCTGTGAGACAAGAGATCACTTATTTTCAAAGCAGCATAAAATGTTCACATTTTCAGTTCTTCATCTTTATACCTGTAACTAATGTGTCTCCATATAAGGCTTTAAATTCATTGAATCTGCTTCCATCCACGATTCTAGCAATGACCTAAGAGGAAAAATAACAATGTCCCTGAGCAATTATATTATAAAAGAATTTTTGCATTCAAGTTATTCGTAGGGAAAACAAATTTGTAATGAAGTTGCAACTTTCACAAAATTTCACCCTACTCAGAAAATCTTCTCAATAGAATTTCACTTGATATGCATGGTTAATGCCCTGAAGTCATTCTGGGCCCTGATTTTACACTTCACTATAAAAGCAATATCTCCATGTTGTATATCAGAGAAGCACAGAGACTACATGGGCTGGTTGCTAGACTCACAGCTTCAGGGGCTGTCAAATGTATTGGCCGAGAGTCAGGGATTCAATCAGAAAGCAAGGTCCTACTAAATGTCACAGGGAATCATACTCAATATTTTGTAATAACCTATAAGGGAAAAGAATCTGAAAAAGAATATATATATATATATATATATATAAACTGAATCACTGTGCTGTACACCTGAAGTTAACACAACATTGTAAATCAACTATACTTCAATTAAAAGATTTTATTAAGAAAAAAAAAAGAAGAAAGAAAGCAAGGTCCAGCCTTAGAGTCAGAAGACTTAGGCTCCAACCTAGGGTATAACATATGATTTATTGATTTATGTGTCCTGGAGTAAGGCATTTAACCCCTCTGAGTCTCGGTTCTCACTTCTGCAAAGACGGAACAAAGTTGCGAAGATGTGATGAACTAGTAATAAAGGAACCTAAGAAAATAATGCTGAGATGAAGAACCAGCTCTGACTCCCAGCTTCTCCCAACTCTACCACTGGGAAACTAGAGTCACAGCCTGGTTACTTAAAATCCCTGAAGCCTCAGTTTCCTCATCTGTTTAAAAAAAAAAAAAGTAATAACAATAATAATAATACTTAAGAGCTAATAACATTGCCTGGTACTCATCGAAAGGTAGCTATTATTATTAAGCCTTCAATAAAGGTTCATTGATTCTGAATCTGATACACATACATACACACACACATACAATTAATCTACACAGAGTCAAAGTTACTAGTTTATCCTCCATATTCATCATTACACATCAGGACTATTTCAAAGTGTTCTAAACATGAAGCATATTCCAAATTTTTTCAGAAACTATTTTAGATGCTACACATCATTTTTTCTATCCAGTTTGAGCTTCCTTTTTCCTGTTTACCACATCAAAGCCTTATTTTATAAGCTGCAAAGGCTGAAAAATGAGTGAATAGCTTACTTAGAATTATGTTTTAGTTATTTTCCTAAAAGGTCAAATAATATAATGGGGATATAACAGCTGTCTAAGTGCTATGTGGCTCCAAAATTATACCTTTTGAAAAACAAACACATAGCAATGACCATTCTTCCACACAAAGATAAAGCTACTCAAAAGGTCAGAGCAACCTAGGGCCACTTAACATGAAACCCCCTTCTATTTGCTTTACGATGAAGTCCACTCAGCCACATAAAATATACTAACTCATCTTCACAAAGACTCAAACTTTAGGAAGCAGGCATATCATATGGCACTACTCCTATTTCGAGGAGCAGAAATCAATGCTCAGAGAGGTTCAACCCCAGTACCACTGACTAGGGAAACAAGAACTAGAACCTGGGTTTTTCAATTAATATCCCAATGTTGTCCCACAGCTCCATATACTAGTAAGACCTCCATACAAGGCTTATTTGCAATTACAGAAAAATATAATTAATTAACATCACAATGATGAACATGAATCAGCAAAAGGTAGAAGTCCAGGATACAATTTAAGAAGGCAGAAGTCTATCTTTATAAAAAGATATCCATTAAAATGAAATTGAACTACCATGAAGGCATGGATTCACATCTGTTTTGCTCATTTCTGTACCCCTAGTGCCTGAAACAATACCTTCATGGAAAAAGCACTCAATAAATACTGTGGAATAAATGAAAAAAGTGATTATTCTTGAAAGAATGAATCCTTAGCCACCTAGAAAACTTGACTATTAGAACAACTCATTTTTCAGGCACATCCAATTGTAAGTGCCATTTTTTTCTATGCCTGTAATTAATTAAAAAGTCAAACTAAAAACCTAATTCTAAAACTTATAATTAACTAAATTACCTTGCTAAAGTGAAGTACCAGTTGAAGCTCCATTAAAATCCAGCACTTAAGACCCTCTAACAATAACAGGGTATTGCCTAAATAAATATTTGTACATATCCATAAGTGGGATATTACATTCATCAATTCATCCAAAAAAATATTTACTGAGTGCCTACCATGTCACCAGGTACTAGTATAAGAATCAGGACCTAACCACAAAAAACATTTCATGAAGAAGTTTTAAATAATGGGGAGATGTTTATAATTTAAACTGGAAAAAGTAGAATTAAATACATATATATCAATATATGTATGTATGTATATACTATCTGAACTACATAAAAATGTATACATACACACTAAGCCAAAACACCAAAATATTGGCTGCTTTCTCTGCATGGTGGAATTACAAGCAATTTTATGTTTTTCTGTATTTTCTATATTTTTCACAGTTAGTACATAATAGTTTTATAGTCAAGGGGATACATAACAAAATATTAAGGCACAGAATCTGATATTAGGACAATTTCCTAATTTAGAAAGTATCCTACCAGACATGGATACTGAGCAAAATAAAAGATTACATGCTATATGCAAGCACTAAAAATTGTCAATCTAGACTACAGAAGACAATCTGTAACCATAGCAACATCTTCAACTGCAATCAAATGTCTAATCTTTGCTCATGTCATATTGATCTAAAAGGGTATGTTTTTTCCTTTCAACAACTTACTGACATTTCATCCATTTCCCAAAATAAGAACCCAAAAAAGAAATAGCTGGAAATTATAAAGTTGTGCTACATCATTCCTAATGGCCCCAGGAATATGGAGTACTAAATATTAACAAAGCAAGCTTAGTCATCGTGCAATGAAAACTTTCCAGTAATTAAGAGGTTTTCTCCCCTCTCTTTTAGTAAGATATCTTTCCCTTATATGTCACTCCTTACTGAGACCCACAACAGTCCCTTAGTTTAGGGATGAACATATCTAAAACAGACTTCAGCTCTGAAAATGGATACACACAGCTTATAGTTCAAAGTTTAAACACATGTCATAATCTATGATAGCATAGCTTACAGCTCACAGCTCCACTTTACACACCTCTCGGACATCAAAGTTCCTCTTAAGGTTGGCACCAACTATTCCATACAATTCATCAGCAGGAAATAAAGGATCTTCAGAAGGTTCAATGGTAACCTGCAGAAATATAGAACAATCACATTAGCCTATTTAAAGACATTATTTCAAGGTGACATAAGCCAAAATGCTTTGGGAAAATAAAAAATATAAGAACAAATCCAACTCACATCCATTTTCTTCTGATAATTTAGATTCCTTACGATCTTCCTAGCTAAGTGAAGGGCATGATTATCATCCAAAGCGTAGTAGTCACTTACTCCAGACTTTCTACAGAGTAAAGCACACTAAAAGAATCAGAACAGGGAAAAGGAAAATAATTAAATATCTTAAATCCCAAGTATCTTCTCTCATCTAAGGCTGACGTCTTTTTACTTCCAAAATACTTCAATAACTGTCATCTAATTTGATCTTCATAACGTCCCTGGCAAAACAGTATTAAGCTTGTTTTACAAACAGGAAAAACTGAGGTACACAAAAGTTAAGTACCTTGTCCTAGGACCACCAGTACCTGCATAAGAACCCACACCTTCTATTTTTCAATCTTGACCTTCTTCCACTGGACCACAGGGCCTTATTTAATGCTCATCCCATACACTTGAGACAAAATCGTATACGATAAAGTTCAACCACAGCTGGCACGCTTTCGTGATGTAGTTGGTAATAACAAAAAGTGTTTGTACCTCACTGAGACCCCAGTGAAGATGCCAACTATGACCTCTCATTTCTGAGAGACTGCTGAGGCTTTCCTTACCAAGTTACACCCCAAGAGTAAGCTGCTGCAGGTAGCACACACGAAGGCTTGAAAACGCTGTTCCTCAGATCAATGGTGAAAATGGGTATTGATAATATGGAACTGTGGTTAAGGGTCTGCTCAATTTCAAGTTCAACGTGAATAAAGCATGGGCGTGCTCTGGTTCCAATTAGATGGCTTGTTGTTTCACTTGTAGATGTACTATGACTTTCTAATAAAGTATTTTAAAAAAAAACCTATAAAGTCAGGCAAAAATATACAACTAAAGGGACTTCCCTGGCAGTCCACTGGTTAAGACACCACGCTTCCACTGCAGGGGGCATGGGTTCGATCTCTGGTCGGGGAACTATAAGATCCCACGTGCCATGCAGCACAGCCAAAAAATAGAAAAAAAAAGAAAAAATATATATATGTGTGTGTACACACACACACACACACACACACACACACACACACACACCACCTCTGAAAAAAACAGAATTTTAGTTCATTTTATGAGCAAGAACTAAGCTGTCGCAATCTAAATTTTAATATCTTGTCTAAGGAAAACACCAAATCCTTAGGAGATGTCTTAGAACTGGGCTCTCACAGTGGTCTCATGTCACTGTCCACCTCAGGCTTGGGTGTTCCTCAATAAGAGCAAGGACCATGTGTGCTCCTCTTTACAGTCCTCCAACTCCTTGCAAATAGCAGACCCTTCAGTTTCTTTAATTTAGTTGGGCATTTTACAACTGACCCTGTCTTCCAAATGCTACACAAATACCAGCTACAATTGCTGACTTCTAGCTACACTGTAGTAACTCAGTAAGCAAAGAAAAGCAGAAGGGACTGCTTCCAAATCAGTAAATATTTAAAATAAAATGCCGCCTTTTAAAAATAAAATTTATTTATTTATTTATTTATTTTTGACTGTATTGGGTTTTCGTTACTGCGCACGGGCTTTTCTCTAGTTGTGGAGAGCGGGGGCTACTCTTTGTTGCAGTGCACGGGCTTCTCATTGCGGTGGCTTCCCTTGTTGTGGAGCACGGGCTCTAGGCGCGCGGGCTCAGCAGTTGTGGCTCGCGGGCTCTAGAGCACAGGCTCAGTAGTTGTGATGCATGGGCTTTGTTGCTCCAGGGCATGTGGGATCTTCCCGGACCAGGGCTCGAACCCGTGTCCCCTGTACTGGCTGGAGGATTCTTAACCACTGCGCCACCAGGGAAGTCCTAAAATGCCTCCTTTTAAAAACTGTCTAGCATTTACCAAAACAACAGGAAAGGGAAAACTTTTGATGAGACACTCTACTATGTAAAGCTTTGTGTCAAATTAACTATGAAGGATGACGAATTGGAGACGTACAAATACGTATTTACAATGACAGAGAGAACCCAAAGCAAGTTGTGACTAGTAAATTTTATGACACTGTTCCCAAAAAATCCATCACCATCGAATCACTGTCCCATGATTTTAAACAGGCCATTATGAATGACAATAGCTAAAAGTAATAGAGCGCTTAGTATGCCACAGACACTGTGCTGTGACGCAGGAACTATTCATATCTTCATTGACAGATGAGGAAATGAGGCTCTGGGAAGTTACGTAGTTTGTCTAGTCACAAGGGTAACAAGTGAGGCAAACGGAAGATGAATCCTAGAACCTACACGCCTAACTTGATATACCACCTACAGCTTTTATGGGCACCAGATGACTTTTTTTAAACTGTCCAAAAAATTTTTTAAATTAATGCTCCTCAAATTCTATCTTCATCTCCTTCCCCTGATTAAGCACCTACAAACAGTGGCAGCCCACTTTGTCCTGTTTCTATTCTACCTGCACCCTCTCTCTCTCCAGGCTGAAACATCTCCTTCACCGTCTCCCTGAAATGGTCAGTAAATGGCCAAATAAGAGAGAAATGCTGCATCTCTGCTCACAGTAGTGTTCGCCGAAATAAGCAAGGCGTCTGTTTAAACCCAGGCAGAAAACTCAAGCTCTCGAAGTTTTCTCTGCCTACCTCAATTCTGCTCCAGCTCTTCCCTTAATCATTCCTCCTCTTGCCTCTAGTTGTAAAACTGGAAGCATAACAGCTTATTTGTTTTGTAATTGTTTTTTAGTTCATTCATTTACATCTCTTATCTGCCGAGTTAAATTATAAATCCTTGAGGACAGGGACTAGGCCTGAAATTTTTCTGTATTACTCATAACACTTAGTACAATCAATCTATCCACAAATAAGTGCTCAAAAAGAAAGGAGTGAATGAAAAACTGAAGCAAAGGTAGGTTCCTTAGCCGACTCTTCAAAAGGCAACGCAGTGTTCTTTGATAGGAGGGTGGAAATGTTGTACCTATTTTCCGTCTCCCACCTACTAGACTGCTCCCACAGTCACCTGCCTCTCTGGTTTGTGGTTTGGCAAAAACAAAGAAAAGTTTACTGCACCTCCCAGGCCACTGAACTCAATGATTAGATCTACCTGTCAGTTATGTCTGGGTTCTTTAGGGTCTAGTCCTGGGCCCTCTTCCTTATCTACACTCACCTCAAGGTGAGCTCACCTAGCCCTGTTGTTTAAATTCCACCTCTATGTTGATGGTTCTCGAGCACGGATCTGGGCTCCAGACTCTTATAGTTAACTGCCTATTCAGCATCTCTACTTGGATGTCTGGATCATCTCTAACTTAGCAGGTTCAAAAGCAACACTTGATCCCCCTGGCCCTATCCCCAACTCTGCCCCTCCTCCCATCTTCCCAATCTCAGGAAATGAAACCATTTCATGTCATCACCTTTGTCACCTCACTTTCCTGTGCCCCATATATGAAATCCATCAACAAGTCCCTCAATTCCACCTCTAAAATAGAGCACAAATCTGATTTCTCCCCTCCTCTGTTCACTACCACCATAATTATCTAAGCCACCGGCACCTCTCAGCCAACTCTAGCAATAGTTGTATGCTATTGATACAACCACCCAACTGGTCCCTCACACACACACTATTTCCAACCTTCTAAGCATTCATTCTCCATTTAGCAGACAGAGGGATTTTTTTTTTCTAATCAAATGTTTAATAATACCACAATCTCTCCTTAAAACTCTTCGATGGTTTCCTAATTGCTCATAAAAGAAAAAGTCCAAAACATTTAATGACCAATTACGATGATAAACAATAATAATAATGGCAGTTAACAATTACAGGTACTTATTTTAAAGCAGGTATTGTTTCAAGCAATTTACACATACCATCTCATTTAATTCTCACAAAATTCTAGGAGGTAGATGATCTTCTTACTCCTGAACTCTAACCTGAAATGGGAAGACCAGCAATGTGATGGAGCAGCTCATGCCTGACTCACAAGAGCCAACTGTGTGCATCTCTTCCTGATTCCATGTTCAGTGGTGTCCTGCTGGTAGCTTAAAATCAGCTATGGCGGGATAATTCATACCACAGATATTGGCAGATGCCACAAAGCAGGACATTTTTCCCCCTCAGTGAATCAGCTAAGCATTTACCTGCTATTGAGCATTTAGCTAAGCTATTCCCCAGCATTGCAAGCAGCCTGCATGGACCTTAAATAGACACTAGCCCCTCAAGCAAGCCCTAGATAGCAGCTCAGTCACAAGCAAATGTAAGTCCTCATATAACTTCCCCAACAGCCCTTAAGATCAACAGTCTCCCCTGCCTCTCTGCACCTGTATGCTTAGATAAAATCTCCATGGAACTTACCAATACCCCAATCTTCTGGTTTGATTGACCAATCCAGCTGTAGTCAGGGGACCCCAAAGCACTCCAACCATGGACCCTAATAAAAACATGTACCCCAGGTCGTGTCTCTCTCTCTGGGCACTCTGCCTGGACCGCCTCATGTGGCCCCTCAAGGTGTGCTGTGTACTTCCTCCAGGACCTGTGACTGATAGACTTCTCTATTTCAAATTCTCTTGTGGTCTGCTGTTGAACAACGGCTCACCATCCAGCACCCTGTGCTCCACTTAACAAGTGTTAATTAAACAAAGGCATAATGCCTGCACACCACTGGGTTAGCCCCACCTTCTATATGCCTATACTTCTTTGTAGCCCTTATCATGTATACATATTTATATAATTTTTTGCTGATTATTTCTTTATTGCCCACCTCTCTGACTAGACTATAAGCTTCTTGAGATCAAAGACAATGTCTATCTTATTATCTCAAATACCTAAACAGTGCCTGGCACAAAACAGGTGCTCAATGGATGTTTGTTAAATAAATAAGAAACCTGTTTCTCCAGTCTTTCTAGGCTATAATGAAAAAGTTGAGGGCTTCCCTGGTGGCGCAGTGGTTGAGAGTCCGCCTGCCGGTGCAGGGGACACGGGTTTGTGCCCCGGTCCGGGAGGATCCCACATGCCACGGAGTGGCTGGGCCTATGGGCCATGGCCGCTGGGCCTGCGCGTCTGGAGCTTGTGCTCCACAGCGGGAGAGGCCACAGCGGTGGGGGGGCCCGCGTACCAAAAAAAAAAAAAAAAAGTTGATGTTCTTGCTTAGAAATGGAACTCTAAAGAATTGGACCAGATTAGAGCAGATCTAGAACAAATAAACTGGTTTGATCTGGCAAGTTTAACACCTGGAAAAAATAATTTAACACTTCTTTTAAACAAACAAGTGACAATCAATCCTGGAAAGAAACAACTGCTTCTGTTTCACCTGCAGTGAAGATCAGCACCTCCAAGATCCTCAGCTGACACTTCTTCTCCAGTGGCTGCTTTAACCTACAACAAGGATAAAAGTCAATGGTGAGTTTTCTCCATCAGAGATACAGTAAAGTCTCCTACAAACAAACAAGTTCCGTTCTGAGAGCACGTTCGTAAGTCCAATTTGTTCGTTAAGTCCCCTAAGTATCCAATTAACGCAATCGGCTATACAGTACTATACTGTAATAGGTTTATAATACTTTTCACACAAATAATACATAAAAAAACAAACAAAAAATAAAGAAAATATTTTAAATCTTACAGTACAGTACCTTGAAAAGTACATTAGTACAGTACAACAGCTGGCATACAGGGGCACGTCTGCATCTTCAAAAGTTCGCAACTTGAAGGTTCATGTGCAGGGGAATTATTGTATTAAAATGCTGTCCTACATACCTCCTAACCTGATTATATCTACCATTCTTTCTTCCATAGAACTAGACATTTTGTTTCTCATCCCACCCACCTAGGTAAACCTAGATAATATTGTCTCTAATCTACCGACGAGAAATGTGAACCCACAGTCACTAAGGAACTTGCCCACAGCCCCTGAGCAAGGGATGGAACCTGATTTGAACCCAGATATCCCTGGTCTGAAAGCACACTCTCTTTCCCCTACATTATTCTGCCTCCACACCCATGTTAAAGCCTTTGTGTCTGTGCACATGCTGATCCTACTGCTGGGCTCCCTTCTCCCTCTCACCCACCCGGTGAATCCCCAATTATCCTTCAAGCCCTATCTGCTCTGTGTGGCTTTCCCTGACCTGCCCAGGCCTTTTAACCATTAGCGATGCTCCATGGTTTTAACAGAGCAATGTTTGCTCATCTGTGGTTCAAGAGCAATCCACCTACACCTCCAACACGGCGCCTACCAGACTATATGTCAGTAATTTGTATGTCTCTGTCATCTCCTCTATACTGTGAGTTCCTTGATGGCAGAAACTGTGATTTATTCATCTTTGGACACAATACATATATTGAAGTAACGCTATTTTTTCACCTTTGCTGAAAAATTCCAGTGACTATCAAAAACAAACTCTTAAAGGTATAATATCTTTAAGATGGGGGAAAAAAATCTCCATGATTACCCACATCTAAGATTCAGCATAATATGACCAAAAAGAAAGACACCTTAAGTAATAAATTAAGAATGACTTAATTATAGGGACTTCCCTGGTGGCACATGGGTTAAGAATCCACCTGCCAATGCAGGGGACGCAGGTTTGATCCCTGGTCAAGGAAGACCCCACATGCCGCGGAGAAACTAAGCCCGTGCATCACAACTACTGAGCCTGTGCTCTAGAGCCCGCGAGCCACAACTACTGCAGCCCACGCACCTAGAGCCCGTGCTCCGCAACAAGAGAAGCCACCACAATGAGAAGCCCGCGCACCGCACAGAGAGTAGCCCCCGCTCGCCACAACTAGAGAAAGCCCACGCACAGCAATTAACACAGCCAAAAATAAATAAATTAATTAATAATAATTTTTAAAAAGAATGACAATTATAGCCTGAGAAATTCGAACAAGAAAAAGCAAGAAAAATCATTTAATGCTAAATGCCAACCTGATCCTTTAGGAATCATTTATTGATTCCTACTTCTTTGGGTTGGTCGATTTGTTTCTTTTCCTTCAAGTAATAAAAGAAAAGCTTTTATCAGAATAATGAACACTAATCTAAAATACAGCATAGAAATGACTTATTCACTACATCAAAAGCTCTGTCTTAAATAAAATATTATTCCACAGGGAGAGGTAATTAAATTTTTCACCTCCAATTATGCACCCCCAGAACTAAATTCATGATTCTCTTCTTCCCAAAAAATTTGGTGTAAAATAACATTCAGTCCAGACAATAACTACTTATAAGAGGTGCCTGGATATTTAAAGTTGTAAAAACGAATAAACGTCTGATATATGATAATTCATTTTCAGGGAACTGACTGATATCAACTGAAAAAATAAGGATTTGTCATCAGTTAATATTTATGGAACACCCACAACATGTTTGAAACTGTGATATGTATAAAGATGATAAAAGTCCAAGAGAAAATGAAAACTGTTCATTCTATTAAATAACAAGTTCGGATGATAAACAAAAGGTAGGAGAACAAAAAAACTCCTTCAAAAATTTGTCTTACTCCACAGGGAACTCTGCTCAATACTATGTAACAACCTAAATGGGAAAAGAATTTGAAAAAGAATAGATACATGTATATGTATAACTGAATCACTTTGCTGTACACCTGAAACTATCACAACATTGTTAATCAACTATACTCCAATATAAAA
>NC_041221.1:73000110-73010252 GCF_002837175.3 Physeter macrocephalus | reverse complement strand
CAATCCAGCTGTAGTCAGGGGACCCCAAAGCACTCCAACCATGGACCCTAATAAAAACATGTACCCCAGGTCGTGTCTCTCTCTCTGGGCACTCTGCCTGGACCGCCTCATGTGGCCCCTCAAGGTGTGCTGTGTACTTCCTCCAGGACCTGTGACTGATAGACTTCTCTATTTCAAATTCTCTTGTGGTCTGCTGTTGAACAACGGCTCACCATCCAGCACCCTGTGCTCCACTTAACAAGTGTTAATTAAACAAAGGCATAATGCCTGCACACCACTGGGTTAGCCCCACCTTCTATATGCCTATACTTCTTTGTAGCCCTTATCATGTATACATATTTATATAATTTTTTGCTGATTATTTCTTTATTGCCCACCTCTCTGACTAGACTATAAGCTTCTTGAGATCAAAGACAATGTCTATCTTATTATCTCAAATACCTAAACAGTGCCTGGCACAAAACAGGTGCTCAATGGATGTTTGTTAAATAAATAAGAAACCTGTTTCTCCAGTCTTTCTAGGCTATAATGAAAAAGTTGAGGGCTTCCCTGGTGGCGCAGTGGTTGAGAGTCCGCCTGCCGGTGCAGGGGACACGGGTTTGTGCCCCGGTCCGGGAGGATCCCACATGCCACGGAGTGGCTGGGCCTATGGGCCATGGCCGCTGGGCCTGCGCGTCTGGAGCTTGTGCTCCACAGCGGGAGAGGCCACAGCGGTGGGGGGGCCCGCGTACCAAAAAAAAAAAAAAAAAGTTGATGTTCTTGCTTAGAAATGGAACTCTAAAGAATTGGACCAGATTAGAGCAGATCTAGAACAAATAAACTGGTTTGATCTGGCAAGTTTAACACCTGGAAAAAATAATTTAACACTTCTTTTAAACAAACAAGTGACAATCAATCCTGGAAAGAAACAACTGCTTCTGTTTCACCTGCAGTGAAGATCAGCACCTCCAAGATCCTCAGCTGACACTTCTTCTCCAGTGGCTGCTTTAACCTACAACAAGGATAAAAGTCAATGGTGAGTTTTCTCCATCAGAGATACAGTAAAGTCTCCTACAAACAAACAAGTTCCGTTCTGAGAGCACGTTCGTAAGTCCAATTTGTTCGTTAAGTCCCCTAAGTATCCAATTAACGCAATCGGCTATACAGTACTATACTGTAATAGGTTTATAATACTTTTCACACAAATAATACATAAAAAAACAAACAAAAAATAAAGAAAATATTTTAAATCTTACAGTACAGTACCTTGAAAAGTACATTAGTACAGTACAACAGCTGGCATACAGGGGCACGTCTGCATCTTCAAAAGTTCGCAACTTGAAGGTTCATGTGCCACACAAATAATACATAAAAAAACAAACAAAAAATAAAGAAAATATTTTAAATCTTACAGTACAGTACCTTGAAAAGTACAGTAGTACAGTACAACAGCTGGCATACAGGGGCACGTTTGCATCTTCAAAAGTTCGCAACTTGAAGGTTCATATGCAGGGGAATTATTGTATTAAAATGCTGTCCTACATACCTCCTAACCTGATTATATCTACCATTCTTTCTTCCATAGAACTAGACATTTTGTTTCTCATCCCACCCACCTAGGTAAACCTAGATAATATTGTCTCTAATCTACCGACGAGAAATGTGAACCCACAGTCACTAAGGAACTTGCCCACAGCCCCTGAGCAAGGGATGGAACCTGATTTGAACCCAGATATCCCTGGTCTGAAAGCACACTCTCTTTCCCCTACATTATTCTGCCTCCACACCCATGTTAAAGCCTTTGTGTCTGTGCACATGCTGATCCTACTGCTGGGCTCCCTTCTCCCTCTCACCCACCCGGTGAATCCCCAATTATCCTTCAAGCCCTATCTGCTCTGTGTGGCTTTCCCTGACCTGCCCAGGCCTTTTAACCATTAGCGATGCTCCATGGTTTTAACAGAGCAATGTTTGCTCATCTGTGGTTCAAGAGCAATCCACCTACACCTCCAACACGGCGCCTACCAGACTATATGTCAGTAATTTGTATGTCTCTGTCATCTCCTCTATACTGTGAGTTCCTTGATGGCAGAAACTGTGATTTATTCATCTTTGGACACAATACATATATTGAAGTAACGCTATTTTTTCACCTTTGCTGAAAAATTCCAGTGACTATCAAAAACAAACTCTTAAAGGTATAATATCTTTAAGATGGGGGAAAAAAATCTCCATGATTACCCACATCTAAGATTCAGCATAATATGACCAAAAAGAAAGACACCTTAAGTAATAAATTAAGAATGACTTAATTATAGGGACTTCCCTGGTGGCACATGGGTTAAGAATCCACCTGCCAATGCAGGGGACGCAGGTTTGATCCCTGGTCAAGGAAGACCCCACATGCCGCGGAGAAACTAAGCCCGTTCATCACAACTACTGAGCCTGTGCTCTAGAGCCCCGCGAGCCACAACTACTGCAGCCCACGCACCTAGAGCCCGTGCTCCGCAACAAGAGAAGCCACCACAATGAGAAGCCCGCGCACCGCACAGAGAGTAGCCCCCGCTCGCCACAACTAGAGAAAGCCCACGCACAGCAATTAACACAGCCAAAAATAAATAAATTAATTAATAATAATTTTTAAAAAGAATGACAATTATAGCCTGAGAAATTCGAACAAGAAAAAGCAAGAAAAATCATTTAATGCTAAATGCCAACCTGATCCTTTAGGAATCATTTATTGATTCCTACTTCTTTGGGTTGGTCGATTTGTTTCTTTTCCTTCAAGTAATAAAAGAAAAGCTTTTATCAGAATAATGAACACTAATCTAAAATACAGCATAGAAATGACTTATTCACTACATCAAAAGCTCTGTCTTAAATAAAATATTATTCCACAGGGAGAGGTAATTAAATTTTTCACCTCCAATTATGCACCCCCAGAACTAAATTCATGATTCTCTTCTTCCCAAAAAATTTGGTGTAAAATAACATTCAGTCCAGACAATAACTACTTATAAGAGGTGCCTGGATATTTAAAGTTGTAAAAACGAATAAACGTCTGATATATGATAATTCATTTTCAGGGAACTGACTGATATCAACTGAAAAAATAAGGATTTGTCATCAGTTAATATTTATGGAACACCCACAACATGTTTGAAACTGTGATATGTATAAAGATGATAAAAGTCCAAGAGAAAATGAAAACTGTTCATTCTATTAAATAACAAGTTCGGATGATAAACAAAAGGTAGGAGAACAAAAAAACTCCTTCAAAAATTTGTCTTACTCCACAGGGAACTCTGCTCAATACTATGTAACAACCTAAATGGGAAAAGAATTTGAAAAAGAATAGATACATGTATATGTATAACTGAATCACTTTGCTGTACACCTGAAACTATCACAACATTGTTAATCAACTATACTCCAATATAAAAAAAAAAGTTAAAAAATTTTACCTTATTAGTATGCATTTTTTTCTAACCACCTTAAGCTACTGAAAGCTACAACCTCACATTATGTGTGAAACCTACAAAGCCTTTTCTCAATTTTCAGTGAAACAAGCATCAAAATTTAGAATTCTCAAGCAGATAAGGCTGCTGCTGCTGCTTTTTCTACCTGTAAATACAGCCTTTTGATGGTAGACTACTGAACAAGGTTTAGTTCTCTAACAGAACTGCAGACTTCAGCTGCTACGTTGTTTCTTTCTAAGGCACAAGTTAAATCTGAATCCACTGAATAGACATTGTAATGCTGACCTTTAGACAAAATCTTCTCTTCAAAACAGTTAGCATTATTTCAGTATTATGATACTACCTATATTCCCAAAAAGATGTTTTAAAATTTTAGTCATATCTTTACTTATTCTCTAGTGAAAAATAAACAAGAATTACCCAGGAAAGTTTACTACACATAGGTAAATTAACCAACGATTGCTATCACACATAGCTAGAGAAATATTGAAGAATAATATTTAATATTATGCTGTAGGGGTTTTGAATAATGCCTTGAGACTTTTAATTCATTTGAAAAGGCAGCTCTTCAGGCTTATCTGATCCTCAGTAAAAGTTATTAAAAATTAACACAATCATTTGGAAAACACACTTATTTAACATCAAAGTATAACATCTTTTAACATACTCTTTTTAATAAACTTGTGTTAATATTCCAAAACCAGATAATTCTTTGACAGACTTTTGAAGCAATAAACTTACTTTCTAAGATATAATTCACATACCAAAAAATTCACCATTTAAAAGAATACAATTCAGTGTTTTTTATTATATAACAAGGCTGTATAACAACCATCACCACCACCTAATTACAGAACATTTCATAGCTCCCAAAAGAAACCCCATACTCATTAGAAGTCCCTCCCCATTCTACCCCCTCCCAGTCCTTGGCGACAGCTAATCTACTTTCTGTCTCTATGAATTTGCCTATTCTACATATTTCATAGAAGGGTAACTATACAATATTTGTTCTTTGTGTCTGGCCCAAGGTTTGCCCATGTTGTAGGATGCGTCAAAACTTCTTTCCTTTTTATGGCTGAATTACTCCACTTGTAGATTTATTATAGCTTTAGAAGTTCCTTGACATTCTTTTAACCTATTTAATATTCTTGGATTTTACTTACATAATGGGATGTTTTGTTGTAATCAGTAGAAATTACCTGTGTCTTCACCCAGCCTCTCTTTATCACTCTGAAGTCTAGGATCATGTTGTGACATAAGCAAAGCAGGGTGACAACTGCTTTCCTGAAAATCACAATGGAGATGTCCAAAGGAGAGATGAGGAAGAGCCGAGGATGACATAATCCAGTCCTCAGTGCCTGCATCACAGGCAGGTGGCCAGTGAAGTTGCACAGGGTCCCACTCTCAGAAGGGCCCTGTGCTTGGAGTTTAATGCTCAGTGGTCACCCTAGTGAAAGTCTAACTAACTTTATCTTTGAATTTGTGTTCTGTAAGTGAAGTCTGATGGGACAATGGAGCATGTGTGTTGAGGTTTAGAGCCTCAGATCTTGTGCAGTCTGCCTCCCCCCATCTCCCTGGGATGGGTTCTTGGCTCCCTGCTTCCCTGCTGACTGGTGCCTGGGCCCTAGGTCCTGCCCTACCTTCTCCTCCCCACCCCTGCCTAGCACCTGTTACACCCGCCCCCAGTGGGGGCCTGACACAGGTGTAGGGAGGATCAGAGGTCAGGTGTGCCCCCCATGGTGTCTCAGGGAAGAGCATGGCAGCCCCATCACTGTCCTGGGCTGGCAGTGCTGAGGTGTGCTCTCCAACAGGCCACTCTGCGTGTTGGGGGTGGGGGGGACCGGGGGTGATGCTAAGGGCTAGCCTTTTGCTCGTTCCCCATCTGGGTACCAAGCACATTCTCACATGGAGGCAGCACATCCTTGGGGACATGGTGGGCCCATGGGAAGTAGAGATGCCTGGTGGGGGCGGGGGCAGGTGTTGGGTGGTGCCTGTCATTAAATAACAAATAAAAACACCATGACTGGTAGACAGACCACAGAAGAAGGGAACATGTTTCATATTTTAGTATCTTTTACAGTAGTTTTCTCCTTTTTGAACAAAGGGTTCCATATTTTCCTTTTGCACTGGGGTCTGCAAATCCTGTAGCTGCCCTACCAGTGATCCATAAAGCTTGCTAGTATTAAAAATTTAGAGCACCACTCATAGCTATTCTAACTCTTTTTTCTTGGGGGGTGAGGGGACTTAACCTTTTGAAAAGATAATGTTTTCACAAGACTCAGAAAGTCAAAGGTCTCTCTCCCACCCTGCTTCATCTCCTCTGCGTTTAAACAACATTTACTCTATCTTTTTCAGTTTCTTTATGCATATACAAGCTTACAAATGTATAATTCCCCCCTCCACTTTATGCAAAAGTTAACACACTATGTGTAAGCACCTTGCTGTTTTCACGTAACAATTTATTGGTTTGTTATTGACCTTGAGTAGAAGAAAAGATAAGTAAAAGAATTTTTCTTCAGCCAGCACCATTCAAGGGGGAAAGGATAGTCCTTTCAACACATGATGCTGAGACAACTGCATGTCCACGTACAGAAAAATGTCGAACCCCTTTCTGAAACCGCACCAATAAACAACTCAAAATGGATCACAGACCCAAACGTAAGAGCTAAAATTTTAAAACTCTTAAAAGAAAACAAAGGATTAAATCTTTGCAACATTGGAATAGGCAATACCTTCACAGATAGGACACCAAAAGCACAAGCAAAAAAAAAAAAGAAAAAAATATACAAACTGGGCTTCATCAAAATTTAAAATGTCTATGCTTCAAAGGAAAATATCATCAAGAGGGTGAAAAGACAACCCATAGAAGAAAATATTTGCAAATCATACATCTGATAAGAGACTTGTATCCAGAACACATGAAGAATTCTTACAACTCAATAAAAAGACAAGAGCCCAGTTACAAAATGGGCAAAGGATCTGAATAGACAGTTCTCCAAAGAAGATATACAAATAGCCAACAAGCACATGAAAGATGCTCAGTATCATTAGCCATTAGGGAAATGAAAATCAAAACCACAGTGAGGTACCATGTCACACCCACTATGATGGCTACCATCAAACAGACACACAATAACAAGTGTTGGAGAGAATGTAGAGAAATCAGAACCCTCACACACTGCTGGCAAGAATGTAAAATATGCTCTGGACAGTTTGGCTGTTCCTCAAAATGTTAACCTTAGAGCTACCATATGACCCAGAAATTGTACTTGTAGGTTTATATCCAATAGAAATGAAAACATACCCATATAAAAACTTATACATGAATGTTCATAGTAGCATTATTCATAATATCCAAAAAGTGGAAACAATCCAAATGTCCATCAACCGATAAATGGATAAACAAAATGTAGCCTATCCATACAATGAAATATTATTCAGCCATAAAGAGGAAGGAAGTGATTCCTCCAAAATTTAAACATAGAATTACCACATGATTCAGCAATTCCACTTCTGAGTATATACCCAAAAGAAATGAAAGCAGGGACTCACACAGATATTTGTATACTCATGGTCACAGCAGCATTATTCCAAATAGCCCCAAAGTGGAAGCAACCCCAAAGTCCACTGATGGATAAGTAGACAAAATGTGGTATGTACATACATTGGAGTATTATTCAGCCTTAAAGAGGAAGGAAATTCTGAAACATGTTACAGCATGGATAGATCTTGAGGACATTTTGCTAAGTGAAATATGCCAAACACAAAAGGACAGATATTATATGATCCCACTTAAATGAGGTTCCTAGAGTAGCCAAATTCATAGACAAAGTAGAATCATGGTTGTCGGGGCAGTAAAGGAGGTGGGGAACAGGGAGTTAGTGTTAATGGGGACAGTGTTTCAGTTTGGGAAGATAAGAACATTCTGGAGATGGATGGTGGTGATAGTTGCACAACAAAGTGAATATACTTAATGCCAGAGCACTGTATACTTAAAAGTGGTTAGAATGGTAAATTTTATATTATGCATGTTTTACTTCAATCAAGCAAGCAAGTAAGCAAACAAGACTAAGTTCTTACCAAAAAGAAACAAACAAACAAACAACTAGCTTCTTACCAAGGGAGGTCCTCCCAAGAAAATGGTACCCTGCTTGCGTACGATGATGTTTTCATCAGCCATCGCAGGCACGTAAGCTCCTCCTGCTGTACAGGAGCCCATGACCACTGCTATCTGGAATCCAAGCACACAAGAAACTAATGCAGTACAGCTCAGAGAGTGAATTTACACAGTCCCTGGATCTATAGTTCCACAAACACTGCAGTACCAGGGGATATTACTAGCTTGTACCCATGTTTCTCTCTTTTCTTTTGGCTGTGCCATGTGGCTTGTGGGATCTCAGTTCCCGACCAGGGATTGAACCCGGGCCACGGCAGTGAAAGCCCGGAATCCTAACCACTAGGCCACCAGGGAACTCCCTGTGTTTCATTTTTAAAATGGAGTCCTCTAAGTGTTTAGAATAGTTTCCTAACTTTTGTATCAAAGCATTTTGAAGGACTTATGTCACACTTTACAAAGCTTGTGGACAATCTCCCTGTTAAAGAGAAGACTGGCCAAACAGACCTTTACCCTGAGCAACTAATGGAGAGAAAAAACTCACAATCCATCCATAAATTAGCAAAATTATACTGAAAGGACAACTTTTAAATCTAATAATAATAATAACAGTAATAATAAGTCCTCTAAACAACTGCCACTTACCTCAAAGGAATACTGAAATAATTCTCCAAATGAGTAATGTTAATTTTGTGTTACCCTGAATATAAGACCTTCTAAATATAAAACTAATGTTAGCATCACAATTGAAAATCTTGCTAAAAAGTAAGTCCATTGTGTTGAGCTGGGTGATGCATACCTGAGGGCTCACCACACTATTTTCTCTACTTTTGTGTGTGTTTGAAATTTTCCATGATAAAAGCTTAAAAAAAATTCTTGCTTAGAGATTAGTATGACACATAATAAATATGGGTTTTGCTGATTACCCCTAGACAGGAATAAACAATATCACAGAGAAAAAGAAGAGAAGTATGTGGTGAATATTTTCTTAAATTATCACATGAAAGTAGATTTTGCTAATTCCAATATGCCATCAGTTTTCCTTCTAGTCATACAAGTATCTGTTCCGGAAAAAAAAAAAAAAAAAAAAGCCACACTAGTATTAATCCAAAAGTGAAAGGCAGCGTGAGTTAGCGTTTTTCCATCTAAATGGCTGCCACAAAAGGCATTTTCCCCTATTTCATGTAATGTTATGAAAAATGGCTGTAACATTTCTTTGTCAACATACTACAGAAGTGTTTATCACTTATGCTTTTGCTTATCAATCACCCAGTTTTTTTTCTTTCAGTTTTATTGGAATATAATTGACATACAGCACTGTATCAGTTTAAAGTATATAGCATAATGATTTGACTTACATATAGCATGAAATGATTCTTAGTAAGTTTTAGAAAATATCCATCAGGGACGTTGCTGGCGGTCCAGTGGTCAGGACTCCGCACTTGCACTTCAGGGGGCTCGGGTTCAATCTCTGGTGGAGGAACTAATATCCCACATGCCGTGTGGCAAATTTAAAAAAAAAAAAAGCGGAGCCTAACCACTGGACTGCCAGGGAAGTCCCCAAAATTTTTAAAATAGAAGAAAAATGTTTTCCTTATGATGAAAAAACCGCTTAGGATCTACTCTTAACAACTTTCATATATAACATAGAGCAGTGTTCATTATATTATTCATATTGCACATTATATCACATTACTTATTTATCTTATAACTGGAAGTTTGTACCTTTCGACCTCCTTCATCCAATTCCCCTTCCCCCCATCCCTCGTCTCTGGTAACTACAAATCTGATCTCTTTTTTTATGGGCTTGTTTGTTTGGTTGGTTTTGAAGTATAATCAACCTACAGCACTATGTTAGTTACTGTTATACAACAGAGGGATTTGATATTTCTATACATTTCAAAATGATCACCAAAATAAGTCTAGTTACAGTATGTCACCATGTAAAGATATTACACTTCAATAAGTGGTGCTGGGAAAACTGGACAGGTACATGTAAAAGTATGAAATTAGAACACTCCCTAACACCATACACAAAAATAAACTCAAAATGGGTTAAAGACCTACACGTAAGGCCAGACACTATCAAACTCTTAGAGGAAAACATAGGCAGAACACTCTATGACATAAATCACAGCAAGATCCTTTTTGACCCATCTCCTAGAGAAATGGAAATAAAAACAAAAATAAACAAATGAGACCGAATGAAACTTAAAAGCTTTTGCACAGCAAAGGAAACCATCAAAAAGACAACCCTCAGAATGGGGGAAAATATTTGCAAATGAAGCAACTGACAAAGGATTAATATCCAAAATTTATAAGCAACTCATGCAGCTCAATAACAAAAAAACAAACAACCCAATCCAAAAATGGGCAGAAGAACTAAATAGACATTTCTCCAAAGAAGATATACAGATCGCCAACAAACACATGAAAGAATGCTCAACATCATTAATCATTAGAGAAATGCAAATCAAAACGACAATGAGATATCATCTCACACCGGTCAGATTGGCCATCATCAAAAACTCTAGAAACAATAAATGCTGGAGAGGGTGTGGAGAAAAGGGAAC
>NC_041221.1:72989246-72999674 GCF_002837175.3 Physeter macrocephalus | reverse complement strand
TATACTCCAATAAAGATGTTAAAAATAAATAAATAAAATAAAATATAGGGTATTAGTAAAAAAAAAAAAAGATATTACGTAATTACTGACTATATTCCCCCCACTGTACATTTCATACTCACGACTCATTTACTTTACAACTGGAGATCTGCACCTCTTAATCCCCCTCACCTATTTCTCTCCCTCCACCCACACCCCACCTCCCCACAGAAGTCTGTTTTGAAGATATCTATGGCTAGAAAAACTCTTGCCCACAAGCACAAGGAAACATTCATCATAGCAGTGTTTATAATAGCAAAATATGCAAATAGCCAACATGTCCGTCAATACAATATTTTGAAAGGGATACTGTGGATAAATAAATTCTTTAAAAATCTGGGGCAGAAAATAACACAGGAAAGGTTAGTACTTCATAAATCCAAGTGGAGGGTACATGAGTGTTCTGGTCTATTATTCTCTGTACTTTCTTCAAGTTTGAAATATTTTATGGGTTTTTCTTTAAGTTTATATCAGAAGCAAAGGACACAATTTCACCTTATCACACTGTTCTCTGAACTAGAACACTAGAATCCACTATCAAAATAAGAAGTCAAGGAACTAGAGAAGAGTCACAATGATATAAGAATATGAAAGGGGACAATTTTCAAAAGTAAGCTCTAAAGAACTAAAGAGGCACAGCAGGGTTCCATGAAAACAACTATTGAGCAAAAGGAGAGAAAAGAAGAGCAACTGCCAGCAAGTGGTGGTCCAAGACCAAGGACTGGGGGTTGGGGGTTGGGGATGGAGCAAGCAAAGACGAATTATCTTGTCAAAATGTCGCAAGACAAAAATGAGGGAAATGGGGCTTCCCTGGTGGTGCAGTGGTTGAGAGTCCGCCTGCCGATGCAGGGGACACGGGTTCGTGCCCCGGTCCGGGAAGACCCCACATGCCGCGGAGCAGCCGGGCCCGTGAGCCATGGCCGCTGAGCCTGCGCGTCCGGAGCCTGTGCTCCGCAACGGGAGAGGCCACAACAGTGAGAGGCCCCCGTACCGCAAAAAAAAAAAAAAAATGAGGGAAATGAAATTAAATGTCATCCTGTCATCTCAGGGTGGAGAGAAAAGATGTACCAATTTAGCAGCAAAGTCTCTCAAGTGAATAGCTGACAAATTATTAGCACATAAGGCAAACAACAGTCTCTCCAGCCCTCAGATCTTCCAATGTCCATCTGAGATGGGCAGTCAGGGTTTTGATCATGCTGCAGCCCCTTTGTACCCTGCAGCTCCAAGGGGCAGTGCTGCCGGGCTCCACATCAGGGACCCATTTAAACCCAAGTCCCACCTCCTTTGATTCTTCTCTGTCTTGCTGGCTGATCTTCCCCCATCTCTGAACCTAGACTGCAGGGGGTGGGTGGGGAAGAGAATACCATACTCACTTTGTATTCTCCCCTATCTTGTTTTTAAAACTTATGGTTTGAGACCTCCAAGCCCCTTTTTAACTATCACAAATGCTCTCTCACAAAACGAATCTTACCATATTCCTAAGAACACTTCAGATGCCTTTTCACCATAGAATCTCTGCAATCAAGGAAATCAACAATCCACTTCTCAGACACCAGGTGAGGCATCACAAACATATACAGAAGACTTTTGCTCAGTAACAGAGTAGGAGACTATGGTAGGCAGCTTCTAAAACGCCACCCCCCCGCCCCGTCATACTAGACTCTTGGTATTCACTTCCTGTACGATCACGTCCTCTTGAGCGTGCGGTGGATCTGGTGACATGCTGCTAATGAACGGAATATGGCAAGTGATGGGACATCACTGCTGTGCTCAGGGTATGAGGGACCGTGTCTTCTGTCTTGCTGGCCCTCTTTCTCGCCCACCTGCTTGCTCACTCTGATGCAGCTAGCTGACATGCTGTGACATGCTGTATGGGGAGGCCCACAAAGGAAAGAACCTACAACAGCTCATAAGGAACTGAGGGGTTTCTGCAAAGAACTGAATCCTACCAACAGCCACATGAATGAGGTAGGGGGCGGAGCCTTGAGAGGACTGCAGTCAGTCACATGATCCAGCTAAGTGCAGAGCTCCAGGATCCAGCTAAGCTGTGCTCAGACCCCTAATCCACAGAAACTGTGAGATAATAAATGTTGTTTTAAACTATTAGGTTTGGGGGTAATTTGTTCTGCAGTAATAGAGAACTAATACAGAGATCAAAAAGCATCTCCCTTAAGTGACTGCAATTGAGGCCCATCTGAAGACCTAGGATAGTCTCTGTTTGAAGTGCTTTGTTGTTGTTGCTCTTTAATGTATCTGTGAACTATTCTTCTAGTCCAGAGATGGGAGACAGACCAGCATTAGCATTCTGTACCATCCCAGCGAGTGATGAAAAACCAAGAGAAAGATGTGGATAAACCTTGAAGCCATTATGCTAAGTGAAAGAAACCAGGCACAAAAGACCACTTAGTACAATTCCATTTATATGAAATGTCCAGAATAGGCAAATCCATAGGTTACCAGGGGCTGGAGGGACTGGGTAAAAATGAGATTAACTGCCAGTGGGTACGGCATTTCCTTCTGGAGTGATAAAAGTGTTCTAAAATTGATTCAACCCTGTAAATACCCTAAAAACCATTGAATTATACATATTAAATGAGTAAATTTTATGGTATGTGAATTAAAGCTCAACAAATTACACCTCAATAAAACTTAAAAAATTAAAAAAAATACAAGAGCTAGAGTTAGTAAGTATACAGGAATCAAAATTCTCAAATTTTTTATCAATAAGAAAGAGAGGCTATTCTAGTTCCAAGTATCTAACAGACACAAAACTTAATACTGCTAAATCAAGGACTTCCCTGGTGGCGCAATGGTTAACAATCTGCCTGCCAGTGCAGGGGACACGAGTTTGAGCCCTGGTCCAGGAAGCTCTCACGTGCCGCGGAGCAACTAAGCCCGTGCGTCACAACTACTGAGCCTGTGCTCTAGAGCCCGTGAGCCACAACTACTGAAGCCCGCGCACCTAGAGCCCGTGCTCCACAACAAGAGAAGCCACTGCAGTGAGAAGCCCGCGCACCGCAACGAAGAGTAGCCCCCGCTCACTGCAACTAGAGAAAGCCCGTGCACAGCAACGAAGACCCAATGCAGCCAAAAATAAATAAATTTATAAATTTATAAAAAATATATATATGTTGCTCAATAGAAATAAAAGAACACAGTTAAGTCACCACTGTCACACAGTGCCCTCTTCTGCATTTAATTCTGAGCCCTTCACTCACAGAACAGAGTGCACGTGCACCAAGAGCTCCGCCTCTGTGTCTACTGCTGCTTCTCACAGAGCATGGGGACCCCAGGGCCCAAACAGCACCGATGACTTTCCACATCCCAAAGCATTCATCTGCAGTACAATGAAGACCTTACACTGGGCCACACTGGACAAAAGATTCAGAACCCCAGAAGGATAATTCTGCCACTTTCTTCTACTAAAGGGACATTAAAGGGACATAAGGAAGCTGCGTGACCACAAGCTGTTCTGACCGTGCTCAGAGTACAGGTTTGGCTGTGTGGGCAAATCCCCAGCACTATGTCAGGAGAGACATGACTGCGCCCCTCATCTGCATCAGAACAAAAGATAGCTCCCACGAGTTCCACTGAGAGGCCACCATCCACCCTGTCACCAGTGAAGTGGGCCTGCTCTGTGACAAGGACAAGCCAAGAGATCCCTCTTGCAGGGTCAAGAGGCCCATGGCAACTCAAAAACTTGAATCCAGAGCAAGAAAACAGCAAGTAGGCTAAGAATGATGTGTAACTGACAGTAACAATCTTTGTCATCACTGGCACAGACGGCACAGCAAAAGCTGGAAGTGAAAGGAAACGAGAGGTTACAAAACAGAGGTAATAGTCTGGAAAAACTTTGGACAAAATTTCATTACCCTCCAGGTCTTGCCTGCACAAGTAGAGACTGGTTCTCATCACACCAAAAACAAATTACATATTGTAGGTCAGCAGCCTGCCCTATGGAAGGGGTGTCTGAGAGGGAGTCAAGAGGCTTTATACCCAATTCTGAGAAGCTGTGTGAACTTTAGACCTCCATCTTTCCATTGAAAAATTGCAGAAGACTATCTAGTTCAAAGGCTCTCTGTGATAAATGTAATAGAACTTGGGGAGGGAGATTTCCAGTTGCTTGGTGGAAAAGCCATTAAAATTATAATATGTTTTTTAAATCTCTCATCTTTCTTCTTTTTCCATTCAAAGTATTGTAGAAAGCAAACACTGCCTGTATCACTTTTTTCTTCCTCTACCTAAAGAGTCACCATTAACAAATAAAAGCCATAATACACACGTATCTATTCAATGGCTGTCCAGAATTTAAGAACATTATCAACTATACCGATGATCACACTGCTGATCCCTAGAACGTGCATGCTTATCTGTGCTCACTGGATAGGATGAAATGTACAGAGAACAAAAAGTCCATCTCACCCAGAACATTCTGTTTCTTCCTCAATCTTTTTATCAGAGACCCTCAAAACAAACAAACAAAAAAAACCAGAGTGGTTTCTTCTACCCCTGACCCTATGTGGCTTCATGAGCAGGTTGAAATGCATTTAAAAAATAATAATATACAGTGTTTATCCTAACTAGGACCCTCAAAACAATTACCAAGGTCTGAAGCAAAGAAAATAAATTTCAAAAATAATGAGCTAAGCCAAGGAGGGAAGAGGGAAAAGTTAAGAAAAGAGGAAGGGAGGGCAGGGACACTTGAGAATAATTTTAGGTACCTCCAAAAAGAAGAACAAACAGGCAGAAGTGCAAAGAAGAAAAAAGGGGGAAAGGCCTGAGGAGCTTCAACTAAGCATAACTAGGTGAATAACAGCTATTTCAGAAGAAATAAACTGTTAATAAAAAACAGAAACATTTGCTGCTGGTGTAGTAAGGATCACAGTAAAATGAGGAAGAGAATTAATGCATCAGAACAAACCAGTCTAAACTAGACTCTCACTAGACTACAAAAATTAATGGTAATGTAAGACTTGAAGAAAACAAACACCAAGATCCCACTTCTGAAGAGAACTATAAGTCTCACATTTAAAAAGCCAGAAACATGGGAACCACATCAGGAAAATAAAAGAAGTACAGCCCCAAGATCATCACGGCATCAGGCATGGATTTGGAGAAGGACCAGAGAAGGTATCCTCGGGACATGAGGCTCAGAGAAAGACCACTGGACACCAATACTCCAAGTCTTTAAACTTCAAAACAAACCAGGGTCCTAAAACCTACCAAAAAGTAAGGGAAAATGAAACAGAAGAGAATACAAAGGTAACTACCTAGTTAACTGTTTTTTCTCAAGTGCAAAAACAAAACTGTTGAACCTGGGAGGTCTGTAGGAATCTGGCCACATCTTTACAGCGGCAAAAATATAGGACAAAACAGAGATATGGTTGTCAAGAGACATACTTCTTAGAAATCAGTGGATAAATGGACTTACAAAGGGCAAGGTTAATAACATTAAATAAAAACCAATCTTGGGGAGGAATAGGAATTGAACAAGTAAGGGAAGCTAGTGCTCGCTATCAAAATGCACACATAACATAACCGCAGTTACAACAGTTATTGCTTTATGTAGAAAATACAAAAAATTGTTAACAGTCCACCTAAACCAAAGTCTTAAATAAATAATAAAATATATTGGAAATTCCCTGGCCATCCAGTGGTTAGGACTCGGCACTTTTACTGCCGTGGCCTGGGTTGAATCTCTGCTCGGGGAACTAAGATCCTGCAAGCCATGCGGCGCAGCCAAAAATAATGATGATGATGGTAATAATAATAATAATAATAAACATACATTAAAATATAGGAAATAGAACTACTCAGTATGTTAGGTATCACTTTAACGGTTGTTAAGGAGTTTCACTCAAATAATAAATTATTAAGTAGGTAAGTAAATGCATTGGGATATAAACAATCCAATATTGTCTCTAATCTCAAGTGGCATAGAGTCTAGTAAGGGAGATTAGTCAGGATATGTCTAGATAAAAGGGATAAATGCCATTAGTAAGGTATAGCTCAAGAATTATGGGAGCTGGGGGGAAAGATCACTTCCGGTGAGGGATTCTGGGAAGCTTTCCTGGAAAAAGTGGCATCTGAGATGCGCCTTGGAAAATGGGTTGGAGACTCAGATCAACCCATATGGAAGGACTGGGGGAAAGAGAGTCTGGCATGGACCTGAGCAGAAACTCATAAAGGTCACGATGCACATGAAAAATAGCAAGCGCTTCAGACTGACGGCAGTTTACACTGCATGATCAGTAAGGCTAGAAAGTTAGGTTGGAACCAGATCACACGAGGTCTTAAGTATCAGGCTGTGAAGTTTGGTCTGGAACAAGGGAACTAGACAAAGAATAACCTTATAGTAATGTGTACAACAGACAGAAAATGCCTGAACTAACTATGGTGATGGCAGTAGGAATGGAGTGGAGAGGACCAATCCAAAGGTAAAAACCAACATGACTTGATTCATCAAAGGTTTACTATGTACTGATTATCTGCCCAGCATCAAAGGAGCTCCCAGGGGTACAAAAATAAGGAAGATATATATTTCTGACCTAAAAGGATTAAGTAGGGGAAAAAGCAGAGAAGAGTCAATGATGACATCAAAGTTTCAATCCTAGAGAAAAGAGCAAGAAGGGAGTACCATCAACAGCACACAGAAACGTGGGTGAAGGAACAAATCAGCAGAGGCAGCTAAATACGGAATGTCTATTCTGAGCCTCTGGTACCAGCAGGAAATCTAACCAAACAACAGAACCCCAAGGGTAGGTGGAGGTGGAGGGAGGCCAGGACCAGAGAATGATCATGGAAATGACAGGTATGTCATTAGATTTTATTAAACTACTAAGGACAAGTTCTTGAATGGGGTTGGAAGGATTAAATGAAGAGAGTGGGACAAGAAGGAAACCAGTGGCACGAAGCCTAAGGAGAATTTCAAGAAGGGGAACAATAACAAAACCAACAGGTTGTACAGCGTGAGAATCTCTAGGAGGTTAAGGTTAGCGGGACCCTCCGAGGGCAGCAAGGTTTTTAGGAAAGTGAGTGGTCAGGAACGAAGATGCTGGGCCAATCCTTAAGAAGTCTGGTAATCCAGGGAGGGAGAGAAGCTTCAAAAACAGCAGAAGCTAGAAAAGGTCCTTTTCTTTGTGCATCATTTTTTGCTACTTTTTCCTTTTTAAAAAAAAAAAGAGGAAGTCAACATAATTATTGGCTGTGAGAAAAAAATTAAGTGGATGTGAAATATTAAAGCAAAAGAGAGAAAGAGGATTAATGATGAAGCACAAATGAGGGACCAGTATTAAGATTATAAATGACAAGTCTAGTCTTGGAGAAGAGAGACAATTCTTCCTGAGATTAAAAAAAAAAAGAGAGTAAGCAGTATTGTTTTTAATAGAACAGTGCTCACACATGACTTTCTCAGTAAAGTACGAAGCAACAGCTTCAGTGGCGATATCAGGTTTATAGTTCATATATTGGGGAAAAGATGAGACGAGGCACCATGGACACTAGGATACAATAACAATTAGATTTTTTTTTAATTCCACGAGGTTCATAAGAATATAAGAAGGCAAACCTCAACCACAAACTTCCTATTGGGGTGAAATAGAAAAAATAAATGCTGAGAAGTGGCTCAGTTAAGGAAATACTGATGTTAAAGTTTTTAGGAAACAAAAATTAAATAGGCAAACTGAAGGCATTCAGTCAAATGCCCCTTAGATAGTTTAGATTGGTTTATCATAAGCAGATATTGCTTATTCAAAATTATAAGGACACTTTTAATTTTAAAAAGACCTAGTTTTTAAAGCACTTCAAGCTTCAGGTTCCACAGGAGCAGAGACCCTACCTGGTTTTATTCATCTAGTACAGGGCCTGGCTTAGAGTACCTTCGCCATAAATATCTGTTAGATGTTGGCTGACGTTTTATATAGTCCCACAAAAGCTACATGAAGAGAAAGACAGCACAGAATAAGCATGCAAGGTGGCAGAGGTTTACAGTGAGTTGAATGGTGCCCCTCCACGCCCCAAATTTGTCCACACCCAAATCTCCGGAACCTGTGAATGTGACCTTATTCGAAAAAACATGGGTCTTTGCAGATGTAATTAAGTTAAGGATCTTCAGATAAGATCACGCTAGATTACCCAGGGGCGCCCTAAATCGAGTGACAAGTATCTCCTTGTAAGGGGGAGAGGACACAGAGGAGCAGACCATGGCTAGATTACCCAGGGGCGCCCTAAATCGAGTGACAAGTATCCTTGTAAGGGGGAGAGGACACAGAGGAGCAGACCATGGGAAGACCAAGGCAGAGACTGGAGTCACATAGCCACAAGCCAAGGGAACGCCTGGAGCCATCAGAAGCTCAAAGAGGCAAGGAACGGAATCTTCCTTAGAGCCTTCTGAGGGAGCACGGCCCTGCCGCCACCTTGATTTCAGACGTCTAGCCTCCAGAAACTTGAGAGAATAAATTTCTGTTATTTTAAGCCACCCTGTTTGTGGTAATTTGTTATGGCAGCCCTAGGAAACTAATAAAAGTTTCGTATAGCTATACAAATTATAATACCAGGTTAAATGGGCTAATTTTCCCTATAAGACAAAAGATCACAGTAAGAATTTCATAACAGATAATGGATGAAAGGGCCATCTGTGCAAAAGTGAGCAAAGCTGAAGTTTCTATTTAGATAAACAAAGCATAGATATACGCAAGGCCGCCACATAACAGTAAAATATATAATAAATAATAACAATACATTGTATTGGTAGATTATAAAGAAGAGAGATAATAATTGCAAGTGATGACTAATTAATTAGAATACTAATAAAAATACTACAAACTTAAGAAATTCAATAACAAAACAAAAACAAAGGAGTTGCAGCAGTATTATGAAGTATTTCAAACATACAAAAAAGATTAGAATAGTAAAATAAATATTCTTTACCTAATACCCAGTCTTAATAAATCTTAACATTTGGTCAAACGTACTTCTGAATTTTTTTAAAGGAATAAAATATTTCAGATACAGCTGAAGCCTCTATAGACCTCCTACTTGGCCTTGATTCTCCTCCTCCCTCCCACCTCAAAGGTAACCACTGTTCTAAAGTTGAGTCTATCATTCCCATGTACCTGTTTATACATAATAGATTATTTGATATATTTAACACTTGCATACATAGCAATTTGCTATACATTTATTCTACACTTTTTTGTTTTACCCAACATATTTTTTGAGACTTATTTCTGTTGATGCACACAATTCTAGTGCATTCATTTTAACAGCTATTATAACTCTCCTATGAATGGGCATTTACTTTGTTCTTTAACTTTTGCTATAACAAACAATGCTACAAGGAACTTTCTTGTACATATCTCCTCATACATATACTAGAATTCCTCTAGAGTACAGTCCTAAAAAAGCAATTTTACTCAGTGTTCTTTCTTTTTAAAAACTCTTTTCCTTTGGTAAATAACCTTTATTATAGCATAACAGTATTCCCATATTTAGCAGACGAATCTGACTGGAGATATCCTTATGATGCTTTCTGTGGAAAAAGACTAAATTCTGTATTAAATTCTGTTCTGGAAATTCCCTGGCGGTCCAGTGGTTTGGACTCCATGTTTTCACTGCCAAGGGTCTGGGTTCAATCCCTGGTCAGGGAACTAAGATCCTGCAGGCTGCATGGCACAGCCAAAAAAACCCACCAAATTCTGTTTTAAGTCATCTCAGAATACCTGGTTAGCAAAGACATTTGATGCAAAAAGCAATACATCTCATTAATGAGAAATTACCTGTATAATACTTTTAGAAGACATAACTGCCTGATTATAGAATATGCGGCCAAAGTGATCTCGATCTGGAAATACCTCTGCTTGTCGAGGTAAGTTTGCTCCTCCCGAATCAACTGAAGAGAAATAAGTACATCTCAATGAACAAAACGTGCTACACACAGGAAGACTTACCTCAATGATAACATCAGTTCTTAACTACATTTGCAAAATACTTGCCCTATCTTTCTAAACTCTTCTACAGCCTCTTTCTCCAATCCTTCAACACAGCCCCCCAAAATGTACTGTTTTCTTCAAACACATTAGGCTCTCCTACCCCTGTGCAGAATTATGCTTGAAATGTTTAGGACATTCTCTCCCTTGAGGATTAGCCGCAGAAACACCAAAAATCCTTAACCAGTTCAGATAAAATTGGATCTTTCTCTCTTTTAAAACAATCTGAAAATCATCTACAGAATTCATGTGATAATTTTATTGCACATTGCCTCTGGTACTCTTTTTACTGCAGATTACAGTGGTGGATAAGAATGTCAGCTGAGTTCAAAACAGAGCTTCGGGGCTTCCCTGGTGGCGCAGTGGTTGAGAGTCCGCCTGCCGATGCAGGGGATACGGGTTC
>NC_041221.1:72985165-72989021 GCF_002837175.3 Physeter macrocephalus | reverse complement strand
AAAAAAACAAAAAAACAAAAAAAAACCAGAGCTTCATTACTTCACAGCTGTGTGATCCCAGGTGTGTTTCCGAACCAGTCTACTGCCTCAGTCTCCCCACCAGTGAAATGAAGGTAACAGTGGCTATCCCATAGGGTTGTTATTGGGATGACATGAAATAGTGTATGTGAAGCACTTAGCTCAGCACATACTGTGAGTGCACAGAGTGAATGTTACAAAAAGTTAGCTAGTCTTATACCTATCACTCTTGCCTGCAACCACTAAGTCTTCTATTGATATTTAATACATTAAAGACAGAGACACACAATACTCTTCACTGCATCCCCTACAATGTTGCGCACAGCACCTGCAAGCAGTGGGGCCTCATTTGCTGTTTTCTATACGTGCAATGCAGTTCACACTCTGAGTCAACGAGGTAAATTCACTTTCATAGGAGAAAAAAATCTCATCAGTACCTGTTCAAATATCCATAAAAATGAACAGTATATACTGGCGTTTTTACAAACTAACTCAATATCCAGGAAGTACCAATTTTAAACTGTCTTGCTTTTATGTTCTTTTAAAAATATCCTTAGATTTAAATGTACTTTCATTCCAAATATAAATTTACTTTCATTGAATATTAAATTTCTTTAAATTACGTCTGCTCAATCTATGTACATAATCAAGCATTTAACCTAGTACCTGGCACTCAAGACACCCATATATATTAGCTATTATTTTTTCATGGTTTGAATCCATGATAGTGAACAGAAAAACAAAATATTGGGTTGGTCAAAAAGTTCGTTCTTTTTTTCCACAACACGGTTCTAACTAGTGCTTAGTTGACTTTAACTTCATTCGAAACAATTTTGTTAGATTGTATTGTGACAGATGTCATATCAGCAGTGTATTTAAAAAAAAAACTTATCAAAATTGGTGTATTTTTGTGTAGCCATTTTAATATTGAAGATGGAAGAAAAAAGGCAACATTTTCGGCATATTATGCTTTATTATTTCAAGAAAGGTAAAAATGCAACTGAAATGCAAAAAAAGATTTGTGCAGTGTATGGAGAGGGCACTGCAACAGATCAAATGTGTCAAAAGTGGTTTGCGAAGTTTCGTGCTGGAGATTTCTTGCTGGACGATGGTCCATGGTCAGGTAGACAAGTTGAAGTTGATAGCAATCAAATCGAGACCTTAATTGAGAACAATCACTGTTATACCATGCGGGAGATAGCCGACATACTCAAAATATCCAAATCAAGTGTTGAAAATCATTTGCACCAGCTTGGTTATGTGAATCGCTTTGACGTTTGGGTTCCACATAAGTTAAGTGAAAAAAACCTTCTTGACTGTATTTCTACATGCGATTCTCTACGTAAAAGTAATGAAAACATGCCATTTTTAAAACAAATTGTGATGGGCGATGAAAAGTGGATACCGTACGATAATGTGGAATGGAAGAGATCATGGGGCAAGGGAAATGAACCACCACCAACCACACCAAAGGCTGGTCTTCATCCAAAGAAGGTGATGTTGTGTATATGGTTGGGATTGGAAGGGAGTCCTCTATTATGAGCTCCTTCTGGAAAACCAAACGATTAATTCCAACAAGTACTGCTCCCAATTAGACCAACTGAAAGCAGCACTCTAGGAAAAGCGGCCCGAATTAGTCAACAGAAAAGGTATAATCTTCCATCTGGATAACGCAGGACCCCATGCTTCTTTGATGACCAGGCAAAAACGGTTACAGCTTGGCTGGGAAGTTCTGATTCATCCACCATATTCACCAGACACTGCACCTTCGGATTTCCATTTATTTAGGTTTTTATAAAATTCTCTTAATGGAAAAAATTTCATTTCCCTGGAAGACTGTAAAAAGCACCTGGAACAGTTTTTTGCTCAAAAAAATAAAAAGAAGTTTTGGGAAGATGGAATTATGAAGTTGCTTGAAAAATGGCAGAAGGTAGTGGAACCAAATGGTGAATACATTGTTCAATAAAGTTCTTGGTGAAAATGAAAAATGTCTTTTATTTTTACTCAAAAACCAAATGAACTTTTTGGCCCACCCAATATATAGAAGTAAAAATCACCACTCATGTAGAGAAAAAAATGGCAAACCCCAAAATACTGTCAGGGATTCTTCCTCAGTGATGTTATTATGGGTAGTGCTTGTTTACTTTTTCTCCCAGAGTTTTTAGCAAAGAATATGCATCTCTTTTGTAATTATAAGAGAAGCCAACAGTTTTTTTAAAATATCCATTGATAACGTCATATATATATAGCCTTCGAAACAATCTTGTATTTTTCTAGCTAATAATAGTTTATTTTACAATTCTCGTGACTTGCCCAAGTAAATGCAGGGGAGCCTGTTTTGCATCGCAATTTCTTGTGCCCGTAAGTGTTTCTTCACAGTCACCGGGTAGTAGGTACCTCCTTTGACAGTGGCATCATTGGCAACAATAATGCATTCTACTCTGAAAGGCAGAAATTTCATCGGAAAGAGAACATGAGAGAATTCTTCAAAGTAAAGACCAATTGCATCTCATTACAAGACACTCCCAATACAGCCTGGCAATTTCTAGTACATATCCCCAGTGACAGCCATTAGTAGACAATCTTATGATATAAAAGTCTTAATCACTGTTCACATACTTATTTATATAAAATGAATCACTTTTAATAAGTTTACAAACTCTAACTTGATTTTTAAAGAATCATCACCCCATATTAGTAGAGAAAAACTAACAACCTAAGCCACATTTTGTAATGGTTCTTTGAATGAATGGGTCCTAAGAAGATAATACAACAACAACAACAAGGAATCCAAGTCTCGGGGTGAGAAAATCCCTCATGATAAACCTTTAAAATTTCCTTTTAGGAAGGTAATTTTCAAAAAGGAAAACTGATCCATCAAAAGTATTTATTTTTCACATTTTCTTCATGTCACTGCCATATGCTTTTCTATAAGTACAACACTTATCTTGCTTAAAGTAACAATAGGTACAAACTTTAAAATAGTAGTTTGAAAGCATATACTGTAATGAGTCATTAGTGGTGCCCTTTCTCACCAAAACCAGTCTGTCAGGTACCATGGCCCACAAGTAACACGCAAGAAGCAGGGAAGTGAATGAAGAGGGCCAGTATGGGAGCCTGCTTAGTATTGCCAGGAAACCCGAAGATCAGAGGCTCACTTGAAACTGGAGAGAACAACAGTGTGGTCTTTACAAAAGTTAATCTTTTTATTTATGTTTTTGTTACCTCACTTTATATTCTCTAGAATTCTAAAAAGAAACTTATTGAATCCTTGCTGAAAATGAAGTAGAGAACAGCAACTGAGCACACAGCCTCAGGTAGTGTTGTACTTCTTTTATTAGGGTACGTGGCTCCTCTCCTTTGAGCATCAATTTTATTCACTAGGTTATATATAAAGCCTTTTTCCACGTTATAATAAACATTTTATAGAGAGGGATGTACATTTTTAATGACTTCAACATTGAAAAAACTAGACTTCAAAAGGAATTTAGGCTTTGGCAGGTGCTGGGTCATAACCCCACACCTCCAGAGTATGGTCACTCCTCCGTCCTGGGGGTGCTGCACTAGAAAAGCTTAAGAAGCTCTGGTACAGGAAAGAGCCCAGGCTATGAGGTCAGACAAAGCTAGGCTGAAATTCTGACTCTGCCACTTGCTATATATACAACCTTGGACAAGAGACATAACCACTTTTACTTGTCTTATTAAAAGGTCACAGACAGGGCTTCCCTGGTGGCGCAGTGGTTGCGCGTCCGCCTGCCGATGCAGGGGAACCGGGTTCGCGCCCTGGTCTGGGAAGATCCCATATGCCGCGGAGCGGCTGGGCCTGTGAGCCATGGCC
>NC_041221.1:72979010-72984155 GCF_002837175.3 Physeter macrocephalus | reverse complement strand
GGCGCAGTGGTTGAAGAGTCCGCCTGCCGATGCAGGGGACACGGGTTTGTGCCCCGGTCCGGGAAGATCCCATATGCCGCGGAGCGGCTGGGCCTGTGAGCCATGGCCGCTGAGCCTGCGCGTCCGGAGCCTGTGCTCCGCAACGGGAGAGGCCACAACAGTGAGAGGCCCGCGTACCACAAAAAAAATAAAAAATAAAAAAATAAAAGGTCACAGACATGTTACAGAATGAGAAATAAAATTAGTCCTCAAAAATACTGTATTAGACATCTATTGGTTTTGCCTACCCAGCGTCTATTATTTTGGCAACAAAACTAAACTTTCTTTCAGAAACAGCCCTTTCTCGAACCCGGTTCCCCTGCATCGGCAGGCGGACGCGCAACCACTGTGCCACCAGGGAAGCCCCCTTTCTCTATTTTTGATCCCTGAGGTTCTAGCGGGACTGACCCCAAAGCCCATCTTCAGAGGTGAGCACAAACACCAGGCCTTTCTACTCAGCGTCCACGCTGTGGGCTCAACAACGGGCTCTGGTCCCAGGCCTTCACCCTCAGGAGCTCTCAGCCCACTGCAGCTGCCAAGCTGAGAGCGCAGAAGCCGGCGACGCCTGTGGCCAGCTCGGCCTGCCTAGGAACAAAACCAAAACCCAGCCTGTGACATGGTAACACCGTTTGTGCTCCTCGACCCAGCTAGGCCCAGACTTATCAGTTAAGAGAGTCAATAAATTCTTTTTTGGTTTAAACTAGTTTGCACATCTATCATCTGCCAGAGAAAGAGTGCTGACCATATTCAACCATATGATTATGTAAGAAAGGTCAATTTCAATTACTATGAAGTACTACTTTAGACCTTTTAAATGAGTGAATTCTTTTTCAGTCATACTATCCAACACTAGAGCAGCTCTAGTGAAAAGATAAAATCAGTCTTGCCCTGGCCCTTGCCTCCATGGAATCTCAAGCGCTAAAATGCACACACTCCACAGATGAATCTAACACATGTCTGGGTAGGAAGCCTCAGTCCTAAATAATATCACGAGCATAAAACTCACATGCTCATATGCAGAGCAGTGAGTGCTGGACACCCTGCCTCTTCGGCCTGCTTCCTGAACCACATGGCTGAGTGTGGGCAGAATACTCACCCTGACACTCTCCCAATGCCTGTAATAATGCCACCGGCGGGGACCTCCTCATCACCATACAACTGGTAACCGGCAAACTGGGATAATTCCAGGAATGGAGA
Organism: Physeter macrocephalus; assembly: GCF_002837175.3. Taxonomy (NCBI): domain Eukaryota; kingdom Metazoa; phylum Chordata; class Mammalia; order Artiodactyla; family Physeteridae; genus Physeter; species Physeter macrocephalus. The sequence goes on along the minus strand of NC_041221.1, from coordinate 72,982,919 downwards.
CCTGAACGGAAGAAAAGATGTTGCTTGAATTAATGTCGTTTTCCAAAAAATCATATTTAAACAGTTAACATGTGGAAAAGGAAATTTTCTTCTTTAATGGGGCAGTGTTTCAAATATGTGTGTTGGACATAAAATCTACAAAAATAACGTCAAAAACAAAATCTAGGGGACTTCCCTGGTGGCGCAGTGGCTAAGAATCCGCCTGCCAATGCAGGGGACACGGGTTCGAGCCCAGGTCCAGGAAGATCCAACATGCCGTGGAGCCACTAAGCCTGTGTGCCACAACTACTGAGCCTGCGCTCTAGAGCCCGCAAGCCTCAACTTCTGAAGCCGGTGTGCCACAACTACTGAAGCCCACGTGCCTAGAGCCCGCGCACCGCAACGAAGAGTAGCCCCTGCTCGCCGCAACTAGAGAAAGCCCACGTGCAGCAATGAAGTCCCAATGCAGCCAAAAATAAATAAATAAAATAAATTTAAAAGAAAAAAAAAACCTAGTGTGACCACGCTGGGGATTTATACAGTATAGCCACACAAAGGAACACTAGGGTCTTATTTTTAAAGATGTTGTACAGATGTGTTTATTAATATAGAAAGAGAATAGCACCTAACACTTACGTAGCACCTACCACGTGCCAGCCTCTCTCCTAGGAGCTTCAGAAACACTAACTTATTCATTCCTCGGAACTACCTCCTGGATATGGATCTTATTATGATCCCCACTGACTGATGAGGAAACTGAAACACAGAGATTAAGTCAGTTGTCTAAGGTCACACAACTTCTAGTAAGTGGCAGAGCTGGGTTTTAATAAGCTCTGTAATAAGGGACCAGGCTTTTAACCACTGTATTATTCTCTCACTTAAATGTTCAGGATACACTGGGGGGACGGGGGTGGACGGGGGTTATAAAACACCACATTTAGTATGATTCCATTTTTCTTAAAAAAAAAAAAAAAAAAGTGATTCACATTTGCATGAAAACAGTGTAGAAGGATACACACTAGGTGTTAGCAGTGTTTGTCTCCAGGCTGGGCATGTGTGCGCATGTCCCCAGAAACGATACTTTTGAGCCTTCATTTCTCTCTCTAACTGGTCTTTTTTTTTTTTTTTTTATGATTTACTTGTTTGTTTATTTATTTATTTATTTATTTGGCTGCGCTGGGTCTTAGTTGCAGCATGTGGGATCTAAGTTCCCTGACCGGGCCCCTGCATTGGCAGCACGGAGTCTTAGCCACTGCACCACCAGGGAAGTCCCTCTCTCTAACTGGTCTTGGTGCTTCCACCCTCAAGGCCCACAGTCTACTCACAAGACAATAGCCAGAATAACTTTTTAAAACCTAAGTCAGGGCTTCCCTGGTGGCGCAGTGGTTGAGAGTCCGCCTGCCGATGCAGGGGAAAACAAGTCAGATAAGCCCTACAAAATCTCCCCATTTCTGTCAGAGTAAAAGCCCAAACTCTTACACTGGCTTACAAACCTCTTACCAAAATCGCCCGTCTCTTGCTACTCCCCCGTTCACTCCCACCACCCCACCACCTTCCAGCCCCTTCCATATCAGCATCTGTGATCTGCCCCTCCGCAGAACCTTCGCACTGGCCACTCCCCTACACCTGCAACGCTCTCTCCCCAGATATTTAGAGCCCACCCCTCTTCACTCCTTCCAATCTTTGCTCAAATGTCACCACCTCAATGAGGCCTATTCTAACCACCTCATTTGAAACTACAACTTGACCTTCATCTTCCTCTCCCGTACTCTGGTCTACCTTTTCTTTTTCCCATGACATTTATCACCTTCTAACATACTATATAATTTATGACACTTATCGTTTATTTTCTATCTCCTCCTGCTACAATGTAAATTCCAGTAGGGCAAGGAACTTTGTCTATTTTGTTCAGTGATGTCTCACTAGCACCTAGAACAGCACCTGACACATAGCAGCCTCGCAATAAACATCTGTTGTTGAATCTTACGATAAGAACCAGAATTTAAAATCATTTATTTATAAAACTATCTAAGATGGGAATTCCCTGGTGGTCCAGTGGTTAGGACTCTGCACTGTAACTGCCGAGGGCCTGGGTTCAATCCCTGGTTGGGGAACTAAGATCCTACGAGCCACGTGGCACGGTCAAAAACCAAAACAAAACAAAACAAAAACAAAAAAAACTATCTAAGAAAGCACCATGGAATAGAGAACACCCTGAGCCAGCACTTGGGTATGTACCAACCCTGGGTCTAAAAGATTGTCAACTCTTTCTCTTGGTAACAGTTTTCCTCTTGATATGTGACGTGCTCGGGCTTTCTCACCACCTCCTGTGATAAAAAATATGATTAGATTAGATGAATTCATTATAAGGTCTCCATTTAACTTAATACCAGAAAAACATATAACAATCCAAAATATGGTACTTTAAAAAAAATTTAACATATCCTGCGAAAAACAGCTAATTTTTCAGATCAACTGAAACTGGCATTTTTAAAAATCAATCTATCCCTGAGCCCACAGTATATTATACATTTTCTAAATTCAGTAGTGATTACTTAAGGAAATAACACAGTACTTTTCTCTGCATCTCACACTGCAAATACTGCCTCATCTCCACCACACTTATTACACCTACTATAAATACTAGCACTGTCCTATATGCTATGTGAAATTTGAAAAGTTCCTAACTTCATTTGTACCAGGTAAAAAGCATTATTTTAGAAATGATTTCCATAATAAGCACAACAAAACTTAGCTAAAGGTGCTATTTTTAGGCCCAAATAGGAGAGAGCTGAACACCTTATATAGCAATTTAAAAGTCCCCTTTTGTTAGTATCCTGAATCAGAGATGATCTTCGGTGTTTCCTGAGATTGCTCCAGACTAAAGGAAATTACAATAATTGAAGAGTCCGCTGGGGTAACCAACCCAGTGAGGCTGCTTGAGGTGAGGGGTACACCAAACCTCACCCAGCCTGAGAACGGCTAGGTTCGGTACCTGGGGAATATCCATAACCCACTCTCAGCAAACCAAGGTAAATAATCAGAACAGACGATCAAATTGTACCTTAATATGTTTACCTTCACTGTTGCCCAAGAATTCCATCTTAATATACTCCTTGTCTACTGAAATGTTCAGCTGTTGAAGAAAGCTATTTGTTTTTTAGGTGAGAAAATAAGTTCATACAGATTTCAAACAAGCCTCCAAGTAGCGCAACCTATTTTCAAATCCTGACTTTCCTATGTCTAAAGGGATTTTTTTTTTTTTTCTGAAAAGGTAGAGGGCATATTTTTAAGACTAAATCTGCCTTAAGGTAACCAAGAAAATCATAACATACATCTAATCTTTTAAAATGAAAATAATTCTGGGAGGGAAAGCCTTACAAGATAGTATGAATTAAATCAAACAGCTTTCCTCTTTTCTCGCAGCCACCAAGAACTCAGAGTGCCCTACTGAGGTATGTATATTTATAGGAGAGAGGGAGGACGAGAGAGTGACAAAGGGCAAAGGAAACTTCTGAGAGTGACACATTCATCGTCTTGATTGTGGTGACAGTTTCACGGGTGTATACATATGTCAAAACTCATCAAACTGTACGCTTTAAATAATGCGGCTTATTGTATTTCAATTATACCTTAATAAAGCTGTTTAAAAGTAAGTATTAAAGAAGAATAAACCTAAGACACTGCAAAGAAGACCAGGCTTGGGTGAGGGTCTTTGGAGAGTTTGGCGACATAAGCGTCCACTAAGGGGCTAGCAGGAAAAAGCATGGCAGGGGAGGGTGGGATGAAAAAGAGATAAGATGGGCTTCCCTGGTGGCGCAGTGGTTGCGCGTCCGTCTGCCGATGCAGGGGAACCGGGTTCGCGCCCTGGTCTGGGAGGATCCCACATGCCACGGAGCGGCTGGGCCCGTGAGCCATGGCCGCTGAGCC